>NW_023416312.1:60138289-60575715 GCF_014176215.1 Rousettus aegyptiacus | reverse complement strand
ATACTCATATATACAAATACACATTTAAAGTACATAAATAACTGTATGTGTTTTATGTATATATATATTCATATTTTTTCAAACCATATATACCATAAAAGAATGGATATATGTTATATTCTCTAAACTTAGTTTTGTATGATTCATATATTTCATAAATTAATATGATTGGCTATAACTTGTGTTGGGAGGGTGTGAACAAACAGACAATACTTTGGAGGGCAATCTACATATATACATTTATTAAATAATACTTGTAACTGTAGATACATGGAAGTAATACTAATATGTATCAATTGGGGATTGCTCAAATAATTATGATAATTTAAAACACCCTTGAAACATTTAAAAAAGATAAATTGTTTATTAATCTGAAAATATCTTTTAAAGTAAAAAAAAACAAGTAGCAGATCAGTTTATGGTATATTATTCCATTAAGTAGATGCATAAATAAATTATATGAGTATGGCTGGTGATTCCGTGAGACCCTGCCCCACACAACTTGCAGGTCCACCCAAACTGTTTCCAGGGGCTATTCCATACAAATGGCCTGTCTTGGCTCATGCTGTGGCCTTTTCTAAAATCTCTAAAAGGTTCACACAAACCCCAAAGAGAAGCAGCGTCTGGCCTCAGTGTACCCTGTACCTCTTGCCTCAGCAGCCCCAAGCCTGGCACTAGTGGCAGCCAGCCTCGGTTCACAGTTTAGCTTCTCCCAGGCACCCCAAAGTCCAGCATGAATGGATGACATCTGTGATTGCTTTATAGTTCATGTCAGGTGACTCTGGGCAGGGCACAGGTGGCATTTGAAACTTGGCCAGAAAGCCCCAGGGCCAGCACGCCTGGTGGCCAGCTTCAGACCATACCAGAGCACCACCCGGCCTCCTCTACCAATACACCCAAAGGGCAGACTGAGCAGACTCTAGAGCCCTGTTTATGTGAATTGTACTCTGAAGGGTCAGCCCCTGTACAACGGCTCCTCCACTGTAGTCACCAGATAGTCTTGGCAACCAATCAGCCTGAGAGTCAATCCCTCTCATTGATGTGCAAACAGCAACCAAGGCTCAACTACAACAGGAGGGCACAAATAACCCATACAAGGGACGTACCTAGAGTACCCAGCTCAGATGACCAGGCTGATTGCGCCAATGGACCCCACAGCACACCTACTACATAAGGCTACTCAACTAAGACTGGGAGACTTAGGAGCCCTACAAACACAGGGAAGCAAGCCAAAATGGAGAGACAAAGAAATATGTCCTAATGAAAGAACAGAACAGAGCTCCAGAAAAAGAACTAAACAAAGTGGAGGAAAGCAATCTACCAGATACAGAGTTTAAAACACTGATTATAAGGATGCTCAATAATCTCAGTGAGAACTTCAACAATGAGACAGGAAACATAAAAATGGGGACAGAAAATATAAAAAAGAACCAGTCAGAAATGAATAATATAATAACTGAAATTTTAAAAAATGCATTAGAGATATCGACAGTAGATTAGATGAAGCAGAGGTTCAGTCATTAAATTAGAAGGTAAGGTAGCAGAAAGCAATCAATCAGTATGGCAAAATAAAAGAATCCCAAAAGATTGAGGAGGATAGTTTAAGAGGCCTCTGGAATATCAAGCAAAACAACATTCACATCAAAGGGGTACCAGAAGAGAGAAAGCAAAGAATTGAAACCTATTTGAAGAAATAATGATAAAAACTTCCCTAACCTGGTGAAGGAAATCAACATACAACCCAAGAAGTTCCAAATAAGATAACCCAAAGAGGTCCACACCAAGATTCATCATCATAAAAATGCCAAGGTTAAAGACAAACAGAAAATTTAAAAGCAGCAAGAGAAATGCAATTAGTTTCCAACAAGGGAGCTCCCATAAGACTGTCAGCTGATTTCTCAGCAGAAACTTTACAGATCAGAAGCAGGACCTACAACCCAGATTACTCTATCCAGTAAAGCTACCACTTAGAAGCAAAGGAGAGATAAAGAGCTTCCTAGATGAAAAAAAGTTAAAGGAGTTCATCATCACCAAGCTAGTATTATGGGAAATGTTAGAAGGACTTCTTTAAGAAAAGTAAGAAGGAGGAGGAAGAGAAAGAGAAGGGGGGAAAGGAGAGGGAGGGGAGGAGGAGAGGTCGAAGGGTAAGGAGAAGGAGAAGAAGAGGAAGGAAGAAGAAGAGAAGGAGGAGGAGAAGAAGGAGGAGAAGAAACAGAGAAGGGAAAAGAAAGAAGAGAGAGAGGATAGAGGGGGAGGAGGAGGAAAAGAGAAGGAGAAGAAAAAAGATAAAACTATGAATTAATAAAATGGCCAATAACTAAATATTTAGCAACAATTACTTTAAATGTAAATGGATTAAAATGTCCCATTCATTAAGATGGGTGTCGGAATGGATAAGAAAACAAAACTCTTACATCTGCTGGCCTACAAGTGATTCACTTCGGATGAAGACACCATGGACTGAAAGTAAAGGATGAAAAAGATATTCATGAAAATGGAAAATGAAAAAGAACTCTGGGGGTTAGCAATGCTTATACTAGACAAAATAGACTTTAAACACGAGACGAAGGACCTAGTTATCCCACTTCTTGGTATCTATCCAAGAGAAACTCAAAATACTACTTCAAAGGGTCATATGCATCTATATGTTCATTGCAACATTATTTATAATAGCCAAGATATGGAGGCAACATGGGTGTCCATCAGGGAATGAGTGGATAAACAAGAGGTGGTACATATATACGATGGACTATCACTCAGCCGTAAAAAAGAATGAAATCTTGCCGACCTCAACAACATGGATGGATCTAGAGGGTATTATACAGAGTGGAGCAAGGCAGATAAAGAAAGACAAATGTCATATGATTTCACTTATATGTGCAATCTAAGAACAAAATAAATGAACAAACTAAATAGAAACAGACTCATAGATACAGAGAATAAACTGATGGCTTCTAGATAGGAGAGGGTTTTGATAGTTACAACAATAGTCATGGAAAAATATAGTCAATAATATTATAATAACTATGTATGGTGCCACGTGGTTACTAGACTTACTGGGGAAATCACTTCGTAAGTTATATGGATGTTTAATTACTATGTTGTACACCCGAAACTAATATAGTATTGTACGTCAGCTGTAATTAAAAAATAAAAAAAAATATATTTAAATTATGTGAGTTTGGTAGTGAGTATAGAACATTAAGTAAGACTATACATTAAAATACTTATCTTTAGACATTACAAGTTTATATATATTTAAATTTTTATATGAGAAATCTCCACTGATCTCAGAAGCTAAGCAGTGTTGGGCTTGGTTAGTATTTGGATGGAAGACCACCTAGGAAGACCAGGTGCTGTAGGTATTAAAAAAAAAACTTCAAAGACAAAATAGACTAATATTTATGAAAATTTTATGTGAAATGAATTGAATTCTGTATTTTTAAATAAACATTTAGTCTGCAACTGAAGGCATATGGGTATACGTCATGCTATTTTCAAAATCATTCCATAACTTTTAAATTATTTCACAATATTGTTTTTTAAGACCACTTACATAACAATGGGAGATTTTATTTATTTTTTATTTTTATTTTATTTCTTTTTCTTTTTGCCTAGGACACAAATTCTCAACCCTATCTGATATTAAGAATGGCATAAGGAACTAAAATGCAGATTCCCAGGCCTGGTTCCAAATTACTGAACTAGAATCTTCAGAGAAGAGTCTGGAATTATTAATCTCAAATGTATGTTATGATGCGGCAGGTTTAGGAAATATTCCCTGATGACCTTGACAACAAATTTTAGGAATAATGAAATAGAGAAAATAAACCAAAAAATAAAATAAAATACCACTTTAAAAGAACAATAAGCCAGGTAATAGTCAGTGTTGCTGGACATTTGAAAAACAGGAATGCTCATACATTATAGAAACCAAACTGGAACAATATTTGTCAAGGCCGATTTGTATGACAATTAAAAGCATCCATAGTCATATACGGCAGTGACAATTCTAGGAATTGAATACCCTCATATTATTATTTTAAAAACTATATACAAAGAATTTAAATCAACAATGTCTCTCATAGTTAAACTACAAACAGCCTAACGTCCGTAAGTATGGGAATGGATGCGTGTGTGTTGTCTTTATTTTGAAGTAAATATTTGAACTGATTTAGAGTATAACCTGAATAGTTTATTTCTTGAGGCAAGGATGAAGCTGATATTTTCCTTCTACTTTATCTATATTTTTCTAATTTTACTGAAGGCTCTTTTGGCGCCTTGGCTTAGGACCAACTCAGAAGTGCCAGAGATTTTAATATTCCCAGAGTAACAACCCACCAATACGGGACTCACGTCTGTGGATAAATAATCGAAATTCCCGTCGCTAATTTGGATAATTCTTAGGTGCATTCTCATTAGACTTAGAAGGTCCCCAGCAAAATTGGGCCAGTTGCCTTTTGTCCACGTATGTCTCTGGTGCTATGTTTTCAACAAACTTTTTCATCCTAATAGTATATTAAAAATAACATTGTTAAATGCTATTTTCAGTGGTTTTATGTCTTGTTATCTAAACATTGTCTGTCTGTATGTGAGCAACAAGAATAAAGCACATCATCATTTTTTTCCAAATAGGTAACCAATTATCCCAGAACCATATCTTCAGCAATATAACCTCTCCTCATTGATTCAAAATATTTCAATGAGATTAGTACTATTTATCCATATTTGGATTTGACAATTGTCTTTCTCTTCTGTTTCATTTTTCCTATATTTATTATGGCATAATATTTTTAATAGTGTAGCTTAACAATACTTTTTATCTGTCAGCATAACTTTCTCAATCATTGTTCTGAATTGTTGGAAGACCTCAGTATTGCTTTATTTTAGAGGTCATGCTAGAGTCTTGTTGTAAAGTTGCCACTAATATTATTTAGAGGAGACCATAAGTTTGTCACAGGCTCTCAAGATCTGAAAATCCATCAGGAAGACTCTCTTAGATTGCTGCCTCACCTCATAGAAGGATCACACAGAGAGACTCCTGATAAGGGAAACCACCAGCTTAAGTTCACATTTCCATGTACTTAAAAGGGGGAGTGGGTGCTGTCTGGAGGGGTCTATATTTATAGTATGATTCAGCAGCAGAAACAGGTTGCCAAGTTTTTACAACTCGGAATTTATTTTTCAACTGAAAATAATATTGTCTAATTACAACAATAAAATGAATGTATGTCGATGGGAAACAACAAAAACAATCACCCCCTTCAAAAACTAAACAGAAAGGGAAATAATTAAGGTGAAATTTATTTTTAAATGTCACTTTCTACCTATTTTTCAGACTTCTTAGCCTCACCCCTCTTCCCTGTTCAGGTTTCAGTCTGGGACAAAACCAAGTCTGCTAGGAGAAATTCTGGCCTTTACTTCATGGTGAGGGGAAAGTTCCAGCAGAAATCAGGGGGAAAGGTAAATACAATTACAAAATACCGTGGCCTGTTTTTCTCGAAGATTATTAAATGTGGAGGGGGGGGGGGCGGGGAGCAGAATAACAAGGGATGGGCAGTAGCCTGCGGTAGGAAAGTAGAGTTGGCAAGAAAGAGAAATGTGGCCCTGCCCACTGCCACGCCACCGGTCCTGCGGCACTCCGGTATGATCCGTAAAAGGGGATATGAGCTCTCAGTGATGCGGCCGTTTCTAGACCTAGAGCTGACACATGGATTAGTCTCTCCTAGTTGCGGTCTGAGAGTCTTTTATGGTGTTGTGTCCCTCACTATTGCCTTGAACGTGGGCGAGCCTGCAGCCCAAGGAAGGAGGAAGTCGTAGAAGCTGACCCTGATCCGTGGCAGGTTGGAGGGCACTAACCGGGGTGGGGGTGACAGAAGGCGAAAACCAGAGCGGGTCCAGGACTGGATTTTCTCTATCTCTTTCCGGATTCCTACACGTTTGGTGTAAGAAATGGAGGGTTTACTGGGAGGAGATCGAGAGGGGCCAAGAGTTGAGAATGCGTACCAGTTCGGACCTACCAGGAAGTGGGCGATTGGGAGACTTCTGGAAGGGAAAAACTAGAGAAGGGGACGGCAAGGAATCAGCCTGATACCTGCGCAGCGACAGGAGCGAGGCGCAACCGGTGACCTGGGCTGGGGATGACAAACTCTGCAACTGGTGTAGGCCTCTGTTTCTAGTATCTCTTCCCCCTCCATCTATTTTGGAACCGGAAATGGTGGACTGAGAGAATTCGGCAGAGGGTGGATAGGGAAAGGGATTAGACCTGGGAAACAGGACCCTTCTGCAGAGGAGGCAATCAAGTGGGCAGGTGTCTGAGAAATACGAGCAAAGAGCGAGGAACTGTTTTCTGGTCCCTGCAGGTTGATAAAAGCCTCCATGCTGCTTACGGACCCTGGGGCAGGCATGACAAAACGCAGAGCCCACAGCAGGTCAGGTTTGCAATGCCCACACTACCTTTTCGCCCTCCGTCCATCTTGATACAAAAATAATGGTCAATGGAAGGAAGGTGGGTTTGAGAAAGGCCGCTGGGTTCCAAAAGTTCCTGGCAGATACCCAGATTGAAATTCGTTATGAAGAAACCACATCTCCACCCAGTAAGTTCTTTTGACTCCTCACCCTGAATGTTGTCCATTTGCATTCAAGAAATGGTAATTAGGCGACAGGAGGGACAAGAGAATGGGGTAGGGGGCCTAGAGAAGAAGTGAAACTGTTTGGAAATAATCATCTTTGATTATGATGTCTTTTTCTGGAAGGCAGTGTAGTGTTGTCACAGGGTGGGGAAAAGAAGCCATGAGACCGGGTGGAGGAGAAACAGATGGTGGCAGTATTTGACTAGCGGAGTCTTAAACAAGGAACTGGCGCCCCACCCCCACACTGGTCCTTAATTAAGGGATCCGCCTGGCCGTTGTCATATTTCTGTCTGCAGGGCTTTAGGGCTTTTGGTTGCAGCAGATTTCAAAGCTAAAAGAGGAAGACTACTGATTTCTGCAGGTGGGGGGGGAGGTGCCTGGGGCCCTGTGGTGTAGGGATATGAGGGGTCAGACAAGAATCTGGGGGATTCAGCCCTCCTTTCCTGAGTCAAGTTCATGAGAAACCAAGCCAAGTCTTTAGAAAATGGGCCTATGGCTGGTGAGCGAAGAAAGGAGTAGAGTGGCAACCTCTGGAGCGCCCCTTGAGGGCTTATCTGGATCCCTTGTCCGAGGTTTTGATGTGAAATGTGGCTTAGAGAAAGATTTTTCTGGGAAAATGGTGGGCTTTGGGGCAGAGCTGGATCCGAGACTTCCCCTAGGGGCCGCACAAAGTCTGTCAGATGGGAAACCCTTTGCTTACAGAGCTCTGAATCTTGTTAAAAACTTATTCAATCCCTCCTTGCTTTTTATCTCTTAGGAGGTAAAAGCAGGAAAAAAAATTCAACATGGAAAGTATCCCTCAGGAAATCAAAGGAGGAGAGCGGGCGCCAGTGCAGAATGAAGAAGATGCCCACCATTTGGGAGGTGATGAAGGCCAGGAGCCCAGAAGAAATTTTAGAGGGGTTTGGGCTCCACCTGCCCAGGATATTAGAGAAGATACGCCCAATAGGCTTGTCAATAACGTTGACATGACAGATGGAGATGCAGATGATATGGAACGGTTCATGGAAGAGATGAGAAAGCAAAGTGGAAAATTAGAGAGCTTCAGCTGAGGTACAGTCTCCATATTCTTATAGGAGATCTCCCACACCATGACCATTATGATGAGTTTTGCCTTATGCCTTGAATGCTGAGGTTAATAACCATACACCCTCTGCTTCCTAAACTCGCATTTTCTTGATGTACTTATTACAGTGAACCTTGATGTTCTGTCATTTTTCTGATTGGAGGTTTCATTTTGACTTGTTTGTAACTTTTTCTGTCAGCAGGGGAGTTTTATCAACTTGCATGGAAAGATGTTTAACAAATATCATAAAGTTAGTAAAGCAGTTTTAAAAGAAGTCTGTAGATATACTATGTCATTTAAAAGCATGCATATTATATATTAATATATCAGAATGTGTTTTTTATCTTTTTTCTATTTTTTCCAAAATGAATACACATGTATTTATATGTGTGTGTATCAACAAATATATCTATCAACAAATTCAAGGTTTCATCTATTTAGATGCCCTTCATATTTAGAAAGGACCCAAGGAGTATGCTTACCAGCAAATACAGTTGACTGCCAGGTGGGTGACACCTTTCTATACATATGCCATGTCTTTCTTCCCTAAATAATGCCATGACTTCTAGGCATTCCTTCCCCTTCTTGCTCGATTTACTTCCTCTACTGGACTCCACCACTGCTGATATGTTGGAGAGTCCTAAAGGCAGGAAAGACCTGAATCCCCATTTTTGAAATGTAGAGAATGTGGTCTGAATCCCCATTTTTGAAATGTAGAGAATGCCCCCTTTCTGCTTTGGAGTTATACATAATCCAGGTGTTGTACTTTCCCCAGTGCTGCTTAGGGATCCAGACAGCTCTTTATGACTTTTCTTAGATCTTCTTTCTCACTTCTCCCCCTGCCCCAGATAAATCTGAGTGATATTCATGATAGTGTGCTCACAATTGGACTATTCCTTCTATCTTTTGATGAATATGGCTCAGTCCCCATTCTGTGCTTACACCGCAACAAGTTTCACTGGGCATACACAGGTGGTGTGAAGGTGGCTTTATCTCCCTAAGACTGTTCTGATCTGCACCACTCTCACCCCAGGAGTCAACAGCAGTCTCTATTCACACTAGCTTATATGGATCCAGAGCAGTTTCTTTTCCCTTTGCTTTGATTTTTGATGTGCCCAATAAACCTGTAATCACAGATCAATGGGGAACTTGCCAGAACTGGGGACCTGGTAGATGGACCATTGTTTTAGAATATTTTCTATTACCCAGTTATCACCACTCCCAAATTAGACTGTGCCCTTCTCAAATTAAATATATTGTCTCATTTGTCCTGATATACTCAGTGCCAACACAGGATCTGGTAAGTTGTAGGGCACAACAGTTAATTATAGCTGGGTCAAGAGTTCTGCTATCTGGGCCCAGGTTTGCCTCTGATCATTTATGGGTGAGTAACATCTTTTTCCTACAGGTTGTAGCTTGTAATTAAAAGTAGAACAATAGAGAAAGCATTATACACCATTATACACCAATTTCTACACATGGATTTTTCGTAATGTTATATATGTCAGTGTTTATCGTTATGTGCTATACAGACCACTTGCATCAGAATCACCTGAGAAATTGGATAAAAATTCAGGAAACTAGGTTTTACTCCATACCCACTACACTCTATAAGTTTATCAGACATCTTTGGAGACACACACACACACACACACACACACACACACACACACACACACACATTTTAAGTGCCTTAATTACCCTATGTACATCAGGCTTTATTTTCCCACTAAACTGACCTTATCCTTGGCTGCAGGTTTAAATTACATGAGATTTTAAAGTATAACTCAGGACCTACTCCAAACCAATTGGATCAGACTCATTAGAAGTGAGATCTATGGGTAATTATATTGTAAAAGCTCCCACAGTGATTCTCATGTATATGTAAAGTTGAGAACAATTGGTTATAATTTGTGACTACAATATCTTTGGTTTATTTTTCTGCACTACCCCCTGATTGACTGTATGACCCTAACCAAATCATTTCATTTATCTACAATATATATCTTGTAAAAGAATATCAAAGAGGAGGAATTATGCCCCAAAATCAACACATGAAATCCTTTTAAGATGATATATGTCAGTATTACTCTAAGTTCGCCAGCCTATCAATGCTTCAGAATTGCATGTGGAGCTTGTTAAAAATACAGAATCCTTGCACCACACCCCAAAATCTACTGTTTGGTAACCGTGCTCAGGTAATTATATTGTGAACAAGCTCCCAGGTGATTCCAATGCCCACTGGAGTTTGAGAATTACACGTGCATACAACTTAAGTATATTAAGGAAAAATAAATAAGGTAAAACATAGACATGTTAATCTGAATTCAGGGAAAAGCATAGGGAAGGCCAATTTGATTATTAGAAAAAAAATAAAGAAACCATAAAAGGAAATATGGATATTTGCTATTTAAAAAATATTAAATTTTCTGTAAAATAAAACAAGACTGTAAATAAAAGTTCAAGGGGAGGGACAATATGTCTTAATTCTTATCAGTTTAATAAAATATATTCCTTCAACCAAAGACCATGTAATGCCTCTCACTCTCATTTCGATCTGGGTAACAGATAAACAATAAAATGAATAAATATCACATTCCTCTTGCCCATTTAAAACCTTGATAGTGAGAGTCCTAGCCATTTTGGATTTATCTAATAAGTATAGAGTTTTATTTATTTGTCTCAGGAAATGTGGGTAAGGTGAAAGTAGCACCAAATACTAATTTGCCACAGAATCTACCACTCACTAATAGTATTGGCTTGCCATAGCTACTGTAAAAAAAATTTACCACAATAGAAATTTATTCTCTCACAGTTCTTGGGACAGAAGTCAGAAATCAACATATGGACAGGGCCTGCTCCAACTGGAAGCTCTACAGGAGAATCTACTCATTGCAATGCAACCTCTATCAAAGCCAAGATCATTGGAACAGTGTGCTGGAATAAAGACAGACATATAGGGCAATGGAATAGAATAGACAGCCCAGAAATAAATACACATATATGGTCAAATAATTTTCAACTAGGGTGCCAAGAGCACTCAGTGGGGAAAGAATAGTCTTTTCAGCAAATGGTGCTTGGAAAATTGGATATTCACAAGTAAAATAATGCAGTTGGGCCCTTACCTTAAACAATATACCAAAAAAAAAATCTCAAAATAGATAAAAAATCTAAACCTAGGAGCTAAAACTATAAAACTCTTAGGCGAAAACAGGGGGAAAACTTCATGATAATGGATTTCTCCCTTTTGGAAGGGGAATGTCTGTCTTATGGTTATCACCATTGCACTTGGAAGCACATAACTACTTTCACAGGTTCACAACTGGAAATGAGTTTTGACTCAAGATGAACCATACCTCAAAGTTTTACCTAGACTCAATTTAGATAATATTTGGGTGAGACTTTGGAGTTGATGCTGGAATGGGTTAAGGCTTTGGGGGCTAGTGTGATGAGATGAATATATTTTGTATTTTTCATATGAGAAGAACATAAATATTGGAGGGGCAGAGGGTGGAATTTTGTACTTAATTGTGTCCTCCAACTTCATAAGTTAAAGCCTTAACCCCCCAATGTGACTTTATTCGGAGATAAGATCATTACAGAGGTAAATAAGGTTAAATTAAGTCATAAGACGTGGCCACAATCAAATAGGCCTGATGTCCTTGGAAGAAGAGGCATGTTCACTCAAAAGAATAAAGCCATGAGTATATAGGGATAATACAGCTGTGTGCAAGACAATGTGAGAGGCCTCAGGAGAAACCAAACCTGATGACAACTTGATCTTGGAATTCCAACCTCCAGAACTGTGAGAAACACCCAAACTGTAGTATTTTGTTATGGTATACCCAGAAGATCAATACATGATATAACAGATTGGTAGTTGCCAGGAGCTGCAGGGAAGTCTAAAAGAGAAAAACTGCTTAGTGAGTAATATATATTACTTTGAGGTGTAAGAAATATTTTGGAACTAGATAGAGGTAGTGGTTGCACAACATCGCGAATGTACTAAATACCACTTAATTGTTCACTTTAAAATGGTCTTTTTTTTTGCTTTTTAATTGTGGAAAAATATGTATAATACAAAATGTACATTTAAACATACATATGCATTTATAATTATAATTCATTGGCATTAAGTATAATCGCATTGTTGCGAAATCATTATCACTATCTCCAGAAATTTTTTAACATTCCAAACTGAATCTCTGTACTCATTAAACAATAATTTCCAGTTTCTTCTTCCTTACAAACCTCAGTAACCACTATTCTACTTTTTGTCTATATTTGACTATTCTAAGTACTTAGACTACTCTACCCAGGTGGAATAATACAGTATTTGGTGTGTGTGTGTGTGGTGTGTGTGTGTGTGTGTGTGTGTGTTTGGCTTATTTAGCTAAGCTTAATGTTTTCAAGGTTCATCAATATTATAGCATGTAGCAGAATTTCATTTCTTTTTCATTCTGAATCTTATTCTGTTGAATGGATATATCATATTATTTATCCATTCATCACTCGGTGGACACTTGGGTTGCTTATCCTTTTTGACTATTGTGAATAATACTGCTATGGACATGGAAGTACAAATATCTCTTTAAGCCTCTGCCCTCAGTTCTTTTGGGCATATGCCCAGAAGTGAAGATGCTGGAACATATGGTAATTATATAGGTTTTGTTTTGAGAAAGCACTATAATGTTTTCCATAGCAACTGCACCCTTTTACATTCCCACCAACAGTGTACAAATGATCCCATTTCCCCACATCCTTACCAACACATTATTTTCTGAGTTTTGCCTTCATAATAGCTAGCCATCATCTTAATGGGTGTGAAGTCATATCTCACAGTGGTTTGGATTAGCATTTTCCTACTGATTTGTAATGTTGAGCATCTTTTTATATACTTTGGCCATTTACATATCTTTTTTGAATAAATGTCTACTCAAGTTATTTGCCTATTTTTGTTGCTTTGGTTGAGTTGTAGAAGTCCTTTAACTGAGCCTATAGTCTCAATTTCAACCCTTTATCAGATATATAACTTGCAAATATTTTCCCTAGTTCCATAGATTTCCTTTTCATTCTCTTGACAGTGTTCCTTGATGCACAAAAGTATTTCATTTTGATAAATTCAAATTATCTTAGTTCTGGCTACTATAACAAATACTATAGACTGGGTAATTAAACAACAAATTTTTTTTTTCTCAATTCTGGATGCTGAAATGTCCAAGATCAAAATTCTGGTATATTCAGTGTCTGGTGAGAGCCCTATTCTTACTTTGCAGATGGCCGCCTCTTGCTGTATCCTTACACAGTGGAGAGAAAGAGAGCCCTGGTCTTTTCCTCTTCTTATAAGGACAGTGATCCCATCATAGGGATTTCACCACATGACTCTTCGTCTAAATCTAATTACCTTCCAAATGTCCCATCTCCAAATACCATCACATTGAGCTTCAACACATGAATTTTAGGACACATTCAGTCAATTTTATTCCACCCTCCACCCCTCAAATTCATGTCCTTCTCACATGCAAGTTGAATTCATTACACCCCAACAGTCCTAAAAGTTTAAGCTCCTTCTAGCACAAACTCTAAACTTAAAAGTCCAAAATCTCATCTCAATGTTATCTAAATGAGATATGGGAGAGATTCTACATGTGATTTATCCTTAGAGGTAAAATTACTGTCCAGCTGTGAAACTATTAAGTTATGTGCTTCCAAAATAAAATGGTGGGACAGGCATAGGATAGAGATTCCCATTCCAAAGGGAGCAACAGGATAGAATAAAGGGGTGATGGGTCTCAAGAAAGTCCCAAACCTAACAAGACAAATCCCATTGGATCTTAAGACATGCAAATAATCCTCTTAGGTTCAATGCTATGCCCTTAAGGCCCTCTGTGGTGGCAATATTACCCCCACAGCTCCTCAGAGAACTGCCCACATCACAGCTCTGTGGCAGCCTTTCCCACTAGCAGCTCTCTGCAGGGGCCCCACCTATATATCAGTTCTGCTGGGTGGAGGTAAAAATATCTTTTAAAAAGAATACAATAGTGGAGAAATAGAGGAACAAAATATACAGAAAACATAGAAAACAAATAGCAAAATGGCAAATAAAAAGCCTACCACATTTATGATTACATTAAACGAAATTAGCAGAACGATGGGGAGAGTGAGAAGCATGATCCAACTATATACTATCTTCAAGAGAAAGATTTAGATTCAAAGCAGAGATCCAGGAGACTTGGGCAGTGCAGAAGGCTTGGATATCACCTACTAGAAAACAAAAGAAAAACCTTTTCTTATCAATCTGTAAAGGAGAGATTGCTATAAAAATAAATTTTCCGTTAAAAAAAAAGCAGAGTGCATTCCCATAAATGCTTAGTTGGAGAAACAGTCCATTAAACACCATGAATAATCAAGATGACAAGGCAGCTCAGAAAGAAAATGAAAAATATCGAGAAAATAAGCTTAAAGATACAGAAATATGTGATTTAAATGGCTGAATTTAAGATTGAACTTCTGAAAAAAACTCAATGAGATGCAAGAAAATTCTGATTGACAGTCCAATGAACTTAGAAACAAAATCAATGAACAGAAATACTGTACCAAGGAGATTGAAATTTAAGAAAACAAACAAATAGAACTTCTGGAGCTGAAGAATTCATTAAAGAAGATGAAGAATGAAATAGCAAGCTTAGGAAACAGAGCTGACCAGATGGAAGAAAGAATTGGTGATATTGAAGAGAGAAATCTGGAAATAGAAGGAGGAAGAGACTTCTAAGTGAAAAAAAAATGAACAAACTCTACAAGAATTATCTGGCACCATCATGAAATGAAAACCAACAGAAAAGGCTGGGGTAGCAATATCTATACCAGACAAAATGAATTTTTAAAAAAGGATATAACAAGAGACAAAGGAGGACTCAGTTATCCCACTTCTACGCATTTATCTGAGGGAATCCAAAACATTACTTTGAAGGGACATGTGAATCCATATGTTCATTTGCAGCATTAATTACAGTAGCTAAGATATGGAGGCACCTTAGTGTTCATTAATGGATGAATAAATAAAGAAGAGGTGGTATTATATACAATGGAAAATTTTTGCCATAAAAAAGAATAAAATTTTGCCATCTGCAACAACATAAATGGACCTAGAGGGTATTGTGCTGAGTAGAGTAAGTCAGACAGACAAAGATAAATGTATGTGGAATCTAGAGAACAGGAAAAACAAACAAAAGAAAAAGAAACAAGTTCATAAATACAGAGAGCATTTTGATGGTTGTCAGATTGGGAGGTGGGAAAATAGGTGAAGGGGGGAAGGGATTAAGAGGTACAAATTGGTATTCACAACATAGTTATGGGGATGTAGAGTATAGCATGGGGAATACAGTCAGCACAGTGTAGTAACTATGTATGGTGTCATATGGGTACTAAGTTTTATTAGGGTATTATTTCATATGTTACATAAATTTCTAATTACTGTGTTTGTATGTCAAGTGTAATTGAAAAAGTAAAGGTATAAAATTAAAAAATAAATAAAGTAAAATAAATTGAAGAAGACACAAGGAAATGGAAAGATATTCTGTGTTCATGGTTTGGAAGAATAAACACAGTTAAAACAACCTTATTACCCAAAGCATTATACAAATTTCATACAATCCCCACTGATATCCCAATGGCATCTTTTAAAAAAATAGAACAAAAAATCATCAGATTTTTATGGAAACACAAAAGACTCTGAATAACCAAAGTAATCTTGAGAAAAAAGAACATGGTTGGAGGTATCACGCTACCTGACTTCAAATTATACTACAAGGCAACAATAATTAAAACAGCATGGTATTGGCAGAAAAACAGATACACAGACCAATGGAACAGAATTGAGAGCCCAGAAATAAACCCCCATATACATGGGCAAATAATTTTCAAAAAGGAGCAAAAAAACATACAATAGAGAAGGAAATCCTCTTCAATAAATGGTGCTGGAAAAATTTGAAAGCCACCTGCAAAAGAATGAAAGTAGAACACTTTCTGTCACCATACACCAAAATTTTCTCACAGTGGATCAAACACCTGAATAGAAGACCTGAAAAAATAAATTTCATAGAAGAAAACATAGGTATTAAACTCATGGACCTTGGATTTAGAGAAGATTTTATGAATTTGACATCGAAGGCGAGGGAAGTAAAAGCAAAGTAAATGAATGGAATCATATCAAACTAAAAAGTTTCTGCACAGCAAAAGAAACTGTCAACAAGGTAAAGAGACAATCATCTGAATGGGAGAAGGTATTTACAAACAATGTCTCTGATAATGACCTAATATCCAAAATATACAAAGAACTCACACAGTTCAATAATTTTTAAAAATCCAACTTAAAAAAAAATGGGCAGAGGACCTGAACTGACTGACAGTTCTCCCAAGAAGACATACAGATGGCCAACAGATATCTGAAAAAATGATCAACTTTACTAACTATTCAGGAAATGCAAATCAAAACCACAATGAGATACCACTTCACACCTATTAGAATGTCTATCATCAACAGTACAAATAATAAGTGTTGGAGAGGTCATGAGGAAAAAGGAAACTTCATACACTGCTGGTGGGAATATAAATTGGTATAGTCACTATGGAAAACAGTATGGCAGTTCCTCAAAAAAATTAAAAATAGAATTACCATATGATCCAGCAATCCCCTTCTGGGTATTTACCCCCCAAATTTGAAAACATTTATCTGCAAAGATATGTGCACCCCGATGTTCAATGGAAATACAGAGCTACCAGAAAGCAAAAGATAAAATGGCTATAAGAAGACCTTATACTTCAAAAATCACCCTAAATGTAAATGGACTGAACTCACCAATCAAAAGGCACAGAGTTGCAGAATAGATCAAACAACAAAACCCAACCATATCCCTGCCTCCAAGAGACACATCTCAGCTCCAAAAACATATATAGACTCAAGTGAAAAGGTGGAAAATGATATCTCAAGCAAATGGCATTCAGAGAAAAGTGGGAGTAGTGGTACTAATATCAGATGTAATTGTTTTCAAAGTAAAAAAGGTAAAGAAAAATACTGAAAGACACTTCATAATGGTAAAGGGAATCATGCACCAAGAAGACATAACACTTACTAATATCTATGCTCCGAAACATAAGAATAATGGGCAGTCTCAAAGGGGAGGAAAAGGAAGAGGGACTAGAAAGTATTTTTCAGACAAAGAGCTGATGAGAATTTCCCAAATCTAAGGAATAAGCTGGAGCTTGGAATTCAATAAGTCGACAGAACACCTAATTATCTCAACCTAAAAAGTCCTTCACCAAAACACATTGTATTAAAATTATCAAAAATCAACAACAAAGAAAGAATTCTCAGGGCAGTCAGGGAGAAGAAAATGGCAACCGCAGCTGGTAAAAATCAACTATTGTTTTTCTCCCGTCCTGCTTCTCTGCCTTCTTCCCTGATGTCTAGCCCCTGCCTCCAGCCAGCCGCCAGGAGTTCACAGCTTTCCCAGACAGGTCTGTTTAGGAAAGTCGCCCCACCTTCACCCCTCCCCTCTCCTCCTGCAAGGAGCTCTGGATGCTGTGAGAGGCATCTTCTCTGTTTCTCCCAGTCCAGCACCCTACCCGACACCGGGGTTCTGACCTGTGGTAGCTCTTGTGTGCAGATCCCACGCTCAGACGTGCTGGTGTGCAGTTTGAGGTGTTCTTTTTTGCTGCGTTTTAGATGTTCAGCTTATTGTTTCCAGGAGAGAGATCTGGGATTTCTCTCACTCCACCATGTTCCCAAAGATGAACTATTATTTTTTAATTGTCTAATTTCCCTTCACGTTTGTCAGTTTTTGTTTAATGTTTTTGATAATCTAATATAAGGTGCATATATGTTTGTATATTGTTGTATCTTCCTGATGTGTTTAACTTTTTATCATTATTTTATGTCCCTCTTTACCTCCAGTAACAATTTTGTATTAAGTTTCTTTTGCCTGATACAGTAGTCCTCCCTTATTTATGGGGGATATGTTCTACATCCCCAGTGATGCCTGAAACTGCAGGTAGTATCTAACTGATATCATTTCACTTAAAGGAAGCACTTTATGGATTCTTTTTGGCATATCTAAATTGTCAGAATCACTACTCTAGTACTTTAGGGCCATTATTAAGTAGAATAAGGGGTACTTCACACAAGCACTGGAATACTGCTACATCAATCTGATAGCCCACCCAGATGGCTTGCTAAGTTTCATAAATGGGTAGATAGCATATACAGTGAGAATATCCTGGACAAAGGGATGATTCGTGTTGTTTCAGGTGGGACAGAGGTGGGACTGTGTGAAATTTAACCACACTACTCAGAACAACATACAAATTAAAATTTATGAGTTATTATTTCTGAAATTTTCATTTAATTTTTTTGGACCAAGGTTGATAGTGGGTAACTGAGACTATGAAAAGTAAAACCGTAGATGAGGAGAGTATACTGTATTAGTATAGCCAATCCGGCTTTCTTGTGGTTGCTGTTTGGATTATATATCTTTTTCCATCTTTTACTTCCAATCTACTTTGTATCTTGAATCAATAAAGTGTGTCTCCTGCAGACAACATATAGTTAAATCACATTTTCTTAACTCAGTTTCACAATGTCTGTCTTTGATTGGATTGTTTAATCCATTTATAGTTAATGTCATTGTTGATATTGCTAGATTTACTTCTGCCATTTACTTTTTATTTCCTGTTACCATGTCTTTTTGTTCCTCTAGTCCACCTTTATGGCTTTATTTTTGCATTTCGTGGTTATTTTTTTTAAATAATAACATACTTTTATACTTTTTAAGCCATATTTTAGTTATGTTTTTAGTGGTTGCTCTAAGAATTACTACATACATTTTAACTATCAACAGCAGCTTCACATATATACCAGTTTAATTCCAGTGATATACAAAAACTGTTACTGCCTATATAACTATTTCCTTATCCCCCTTTTGTTCTATCATTGTTATATTTTATACCAATTAATGTTGAAAAGTCAAAAATACACTGTTGTAATTATCACTTTACCATCTGCAAGTCATTTCTTTAACCCATTACAGCTTTGCTCCCACCTATATCCTTTGCACTGTTATTGACAAATATACATATATTAAATTTCTATATGTTGTAGTCTCCAAAATGCATTCTCTTTATCCTCTCTTTCTGGTGCTCCTATTACACATAATGTTGGTGTGCTACAGTTCTGTGAAGTTCTGTCATTTTCTTTATTCTTCTTTTTCTCTGTTGTTCAGCTTGCATAATCTCTATTGATCTAACTTCAAGTTTGCTAAATCTTTTTTCTATCAGTCCAAATTTACTTGTTGAGTTTGTCCAGTGAATTTTTTACTTTGGTTATTGTACTTATCTCCAGAATTCCATTTGGTTCTTTTAAAAATAAGTTTTATCTCTTTATTGATATTTTTGAGTATATATATATATATATATATATAATATAAATTTTAAATATTTTTCTATTATATCTAATATCTGGTCATTCTAACAGACAGTTTTATGTTGCCTGATCTTTTTTTTCCAGTGCATAGGTTATATTTCCTGTTTCTTTGCATGTCACCTATTTTTTGCTGGAAATGGACATTTTAAATAACATGTTTGTAGCAACTCTGGATACTCTCTTGCCCATAGTTTGTTAATTGCTTATTTGTTTACTGACTGGTTGGACTATTAGTAAAGTCCAACAGCCTCCCACTTCACCCCTCACCCCACCCACAATACATAGTGTTAAGCCTCATGATGCTTCAACTTTGGGTATGAACACAGTCGTACTAGAACAACAAGTGGTATTGACAGAGCTTTAGTCTCCCATCTTCTTCCATGACTATATCCGTCCTAAATTCTACTAATTGCTAGCTGATTGCTCTATTGTTTTCAATAGTGCCCAAAAGGAATAAATTCCTTTACAAACTAATCCAATCAAATTGTGGTCCGTCAAGAATAGTTTCTGAGGCCAGTGTTTGATATTTGCTCTGACTCCAGGAGGGCTCCTCTAGCTGTCATATTCCCTAGGTCTCTCCTCCAAACAGGTCAGCCTACAGGTCCTAAGCTGTATATTCATCAGATTCATGAATATCCTCCCAATTTCCTTTCACAAACAATCACTGTTCTTGAGAGCGTCCTTAGGCTTAAGATTCTGATGCAGAAAATCAGTTCCTTTGGGAAGAAATAAAGAACCATTTTGTGGCTTGCTTATCCCCTTGGTAAAATGTCTGAGCAAGCACTCTGGAAATGGAGTAGGGACAGTAGAAACCATCTTTCTGAATGCTACCCCTGTGTAGGAATCCGAGCCCTTAGTAGACAGGGGCAGCAGCCTAAAGTCCTCTCGACTTGCCTTTCCTGGCATAATACTACTACCTTATAGATGAAAAAAAGGGCACTGTGATAAATCTAATTGAAAGAAACCTCACCAGATGATACAATCATAAATTCCTAACTAAGCAACTTATGGTGAGTAGTCACACCCCAGGCATATAACTTCTTAGTTTGAAGTTTATCTTTGCCTTAAGGAAGCTCTTTCCATTGTTTCTGTTAGCATACCTTCGAAATACCTCTTTTTCAGGACCCCTAGGAGTTTAACCACCCTCAGGGAGCACATAATCTTGTTAACTATCCTGTAATCCAAGCCCTTGCTTCTTCCCACCTTCATGCAATCTTACCTTCCCTACTTAATTCCAAATGCATAAAATAAATTGCAAATTGTCATTCTTTAAACCATTTTTCTCCATCTGTTGAGATCTTGCTTCCAGGTGTATCTTCTGTTTAGCTAAATAAACACTAATAAACTCATAAATTTTTTCTACGGGTTTAGACATGTCTTACATTTACAGCCTCATAAGCTAGATCAAGGGTGATACAGGGTCCCAGTATCCTCAGCATACCATGCTCCAGGTAGATTTTCTGTTCCACAAATGGGGGTTGGGTAGAAGGGAACCCCACTTCACAACTGAAACTCATCCAGGACTTAGTCCCAAGCAACAGGCAGCTAGGATAAGGATGAGAAATGTTAAAGTCCTGCTCCTCTTGTGAAGAAGGCACTCTGGCTGGGAGCTTCAGGAGAGAAAGCCCTGTGATTTTGGTTGCAGCAGTCTGGAATGAAGTATCTAAATCACTGAACTTGAAAAGTGGTTAAAATATTACATTCTTTTACCTTTCTTTAATGAATTTCTGTAGATTTTCTGAACAGATGTTTCTTCATTTGCTGTTTGTCCTTATGATGCTGAGAGATGGACAAGGCAGGAGTCCAAAGAGGGACCCCAACTCAGAGCTCCAGTGACCAGGTTCTTGTCTTATGCTGCAAGAAAGAATTCAAGGACATGACACACAACAAGCAAGAAAATGCAGTTTCATTAAAGCCAAAGTACACACAAGAGAAAAGTGCAGGCAAACTCTAAGAGAGAGCCTGCCCCAAGCTGTCTGAATTACAGGCTTTTGTTTTCTTGGGTGTGGGGGTGTCTCGAGGCCATCTATCCTGTCTCCAGGCCTTGATTGTTTCCCATGCCTGAGTTTTATGACCCTAATCAAAACGGGGGGAGAGGGCTGAGAAAAGACTAAGGAAAAATTCCAGAGTAGCATCCTGGAAGGGAGGGTGAACTTCTCTAGGCTAACTGTCCTGCCTAACTTAGGACCATTTCCAAAGGCCTTTAATTGTTGTGTTTTTAAAATATAATTTTTACCATTTTCACTGGGAAATTAGGTCAGTGGTGATCCTAATGCTGCCATCCAGAAGTCAATCTTCCATTATTTTTTCATAGTGTTCCCTCCCCCATTCTCCTTTTCTTGTGGGACTTTGATTACTTACAAATTCACATTTTTCTCGACAATGCCCCATTATTCTCTCATAGTCTTTCTGTATTATCTATCCTTTGTATCACTGTCCCTCAGTCTAGAGATTAGCAGTAGTTTGGAGCCTTTAGCTAATAACTCCAAGGTCTTGATATTTCCCTTCCTTAGTGCACAGTCACCCAGAAAAGTGTCCACAAGTCCCACTGGGAAAGATTTGATGGAAAATTCATAGTATACACCAGTGGCTGCAGGGTCCTACCTTAGAAGTACCCTGCATTGCCCTTAGTGGAGTAAGAAATTGAGAAACCTCACTACAGCAATTCAATTAGGTTTTCCAGCAGACCTAGATTTTTTTTTTTTTTGGCCTGGATATATTGAGCAGCATCTGAAAGCTGCTCAATTACTTTATTTTTAGGAATGCTCTGATTAGCCAACAGCACAGATCTCTGTAGGACAAACATCTTCTAATTATCATTTCATCCCTGTGGCTTATTGTGATAGTTGCACTTACCTTGTCTCATATGATTAAGCACTGTCACTCAACCTCCACCACTCTGGGATCCTTTCATTCTTATTAAGATCAAGTAGCGCAATTCCACTGAAGCATTCTTCACCATTGTCTACAGCCTACAGAGCACAGGCCCACAGAAAATCTTCAAGGAATTGGTGACCCTCTCACTAATGAATTTCTTAATGCCTTGGAGCATGTCTGCACAAATGACCTTATTCATATATATCTCTTTCCCTACTAGTGCCCCTACCTTATTGTAAAGGTCAAAGTACATACAGCATTTAATTGGCAGTGGAAATCTGTGACAATATGCGTATCTGGGCTTGTTACTCAGCTTTATCGCTCTAAGTGAGGGACTCCTTCAAATATGCCATGCAGGCTTTCTGGTGCTCTACATATGTTTTCTGTTGTATTTTCATAACTTTCCTGTTTTCCTATGCATGCTCTTTAAGACCTTCAGGTAAACATAGTTGACTCCACAATCTGTTCATAATGATTTTTGACACAGTTTTTTAAATGATATAGCCACTTAATTTACAAAAACTTTTGAGTAGTTTCATTCTATGTAGTGTTAATTTGAGTAGGTGCAATACTACTGCGTGCCATGTACCAGTGAACCTCTCTTAACACCTGCTCCCCACTGTTCTGACCCCCATTGTAAGGAGGTTATTTTTTCCCATCTCAAATGAATAACATAATTCCTGGGGTAACTTATGGTATCTATTACTGCATCTGAGACGTATATGCAAGAAACAGGGGACAAATTCACATTGGAAGCTTGATAGATGTATTTTAACAGGTGAATGGATAAGCAAGCTGTAATACATCCATAGAATGGGATATTCAGCGACAATAAGAAATGAGCTACCAAGCCACAAAAAGATATGGATGAATCTTAAATATATATTGTTAAATAAAAGAAGCCAATTTGAAAAGGCAAAAAACGTTCGAGAGAGGTTTTTTTTTTTAAAGGACAATATACAAAGGTATAGGAAGGGTGTGTTGGAGAACCAGAAGGGGTAGGTTAGTGCAATACTCTATTGCTATTGAAGGTAGGATTAATAGTCCTAGGCCTAAAGAAACATAAAGAAAGAGGGGTTACTGAAAGCTGGAGATATAGAACCTATGTAGAAAGGGTTCATCTTCCAGGACCCATTGAAGAAGAGACTCAATCATCTTCTGGTGACACTTCAGTGAACAAGCTGGGAAGAAAATTTCCTGACCACAGGACAAGGGATCCATTTTATGTAGTTCATACAGGTCAGATTCCCCAGGACACAGAGCAGAGTGTAGGAAGGTGGAGAGTGAATCTGGATGGGAAGATGGAAAAGATATCCAGCACATGGATGAGGGCCATGTTAGTAGTACTCACTGGGAATTATACCTGCAGTGAGAAAGGATACCCCTATTCAGCTTTATTCGTGTTATAAAGAAGGACGGTATTAAAAGGTATATTGTTCTTAGAAGGTTAATTCCAGTAGGACTTGGATTTGCCTGAGCTGTTCTACTGAAATCAAATGCATATAACTGACCCATGGTAAAGCATGAAACATACTAAGAGTATTGTTTTATAACCATGGGTCTGAGGAGTTTGGTGTGGCTTTGTATCAGCTTGTCAGCTTTATTGGTAACAAAGTTAACCATTTACACCTGGGTCTTGGTGAACCTCCCCACCAAGAGCTCTGCTGCTGAAGCTGGCTACATAGCAAGAATATGCCTATGTAATCAGCAGTGTAGGAGAAATCCTGGGCCAAGACTCCATTTTGTGCTCTCTGGTTCTGATGTATTGTGTACATGTCAGTGGTTCCTGATCCAAAGAAATGCATATTGTGAGGGGTCTTCTAGAGAGGGGGGACAATTGGAGCTCACACCTGGCCTCTCCAGACCCCCTGACTATGAGACAGCTTTTAGCTATGATGCGTAGCCTTAATGCCATTGCTGTATTTCATCTTTTTTTCTACATTAAACTATGGATTTGCAAGCATTGACATTTAGGGTATCATGTGTCTTTTTAGCTGTCATAAGTTATCATTCCATCTGGAGAAGGAAATATACCATATTATGATATGCCTTTCATTTGCCTTTGTGTTATGGGTTTGATTTTCTCTAAAACACTTTCTTTTTATCTTCAGTAGATTTCTAATCTTGTCCTTATGGATTATTACTTCAAACTTTTGTTCTATACCTTAGAAAAGCCCTCGCTCCCCTCATATCCCCCCAAATAGACATTGAAATTTCTTTTCTTCTGCTTACCTTATGGTAGTTTGCACTTAATAGGACTGAGATCATAATGAATATGTAAGTCAGTGGCCATTAGCCTTTAGTGTGAATCGGAATCACCGACCAAGATTATTAAAAATGGGATTCTTGAGCTCCACTTCAGTGAATCTGGGGTGGGGGTCAGGAGTTTACATTTTTAACAAAGTTCTCTTATGATTCTGACATATGGCATATTAGCCACACTTAAAACATGCATGCATTAATAAAATGAGATAGTGTTAAATTTATAGTTTAAACCCTTGTTTATGGTCTTCCATTGGAACGGCAAGTAAACCCTCCTAAAGGAGTCCACAGATATTTATCTAGACCTAGAATGATCTGGAACAAGAGCTCCTCCTAACTCAACTACTCTTATTGCAAATTTATTAAGAACCTCGAACTTGTCAGATATTGCTGCTGGACATTAGAGGTACGAGGATTAAAAGAACAGATTGTGCTTCGAGAAGCAGTCTAATACAGTGTTTCTCAATTAAAAAACAAAACAAAACACAAACTTCAGCTGAGAATCAGTAAGACATTTTTTTTCATCACAACTCAGGATGTACAAATATACATATATACATAACTGAAATACAAATTTTACAAAACAATACTCATTCTACTTATCTGCAATATAATCTAATACTATTTGGCTTTAATTAATTATATTCTACTCTACTTTGTTAAAAAGTTGTGGGTCATAACTCATTGAATTTAAGTCCCTACTAATGTAGAGGGTGTGGAACTGCAGTTTGAAAAACACAGGTCTATTTAATAACCTATGATGTGTATCTTATGTAGCACATATATTTATCCTTTTAGGTATGTATTTCATGTAAAGGTGGGAGTGGGAAGGTTGACGGGAGTCTCTTTATAAACCAGTGCTTCTCGAACTTTAATGTGCACAAGAATCACCTGCAGATATTTTTTAAATGGAGATTCTGATTAGTAGGTCTGTGAGGGGACCTGAGGTTCTGCACTTTCTAATTATCTCTCAAGTGATGCTGATACAGCTGGTCCACCCACCACTATTTTAAATGCTTCTGAAAACACTACAACTGTGGGTAGGTGTGTGAACCTTGTAAGGCAGGACCTGGCAGGAGTTTTTTTAGCGGATCATTTCCTCTAAGGAAAGAGGAATCAAACTACAAGGCACTGACAGACGAGAATAACACAGTGCGTGCCACTCAAATTCAGCCTCTCATATCTGAATCTGGTGGAAACGATGGCTGTATGCAAAAACACACTTACAAAACAACAACACAGAAGGATTGTTTTGCTAAAAAATCTGAAGTCCATTAGGGGCCAAAACATCACTGAGGTGTTACCTACTTGGGTAAGCATAACTCTAAAGAAAAAGGGCTTTATCCTCACTTCTATAGGTACCATGGCTGGGCAGGTTTTGGATTCACTGGAGCCTCCAGGGAAACCAGTTAGGCTTTGTCTCCTTGAGGATACCAGCCCATCAGCAGCAGTGGGGTCCTTAAGAGGGTGCAGGACTAATGAGAAGCCAGTACCCAGCAGATATGGCAGTGCCCAGGGGAGGGCGACACCCAACTTTTGGCTTCCTGGACTTATTCCTGGGTACAGGAGAGATGTACCTCATCTTCTTACAAGAGTCTGATGGGGTTTTGGTCCTGCTAGGGCAAGGAAAAAGGTAGAGGCAAGCCCTCTACACAGCTCACACATTTAGTACCTCATCTAATCACCTGGCAATCCTGTTAGGCAAATATGATCTCTATTTCAGATGAAAAAACCTGTCCTTTATAGCAATGGATCTATTATAGCTGCCAGGTTGATTCCTCCAGATACGAGTCCCAGAGGTAATGTGAGCTTTTATGTACTTTTAAGTTCTCAGAAGATTTTTTTACACCTACAGCACCTAGTATTCCTAAGTGGTCTCCCATCTAAGTACTAACCAGGCCCAACCCTGCTTAGCTTCTGACATCAGACAAGATTGGACATGTTCAGGATGGTATGGCTGTAGACCCGACAAGAATTTTAAGTGCCTCCACTGCTTTGTAAACTTACTGAACAGTTCTTTGTATTGCTTTTTTAGTGCATTGATTTCCTTTTCTATATTTTAGTATTTATGAAGAAAAGTAATTTGTGTTCTTTAGGGAAAAATAAACAGATGAGTAGAAAGAGAACAAAGGAGATAAATCAGCCAGAATCTCACAACTCAGAAAACCATTGTTAACCTTTTAGTGAACAAAATTTCTATTTTTCCTATGCTAGATGTACTATGTAAATTTATGGGGTTTTTTTACACAAGTGGACTGATTCTGTGGATATTATAAGCTGTTTATTTTTCCAAGAATCAGAATATCTTTGCAGTGCACATGGGTGAAAATCCCCTGCTGTTAGAATGCTCTAGTTAGGTCAAAAGGCTGCTGATAACAAGAGTGACATTTAAAGTATTAGCATAAGATTAAAGGCCAGAGCCTGGCAAATGCCTGCCCAGACACTACACAAAAAGAATGTCTTCAAAGACTCTTTCTGCTTTTTTTTTTTTGTTTTTTTTTTATCATGACATTAGTTAACAAAATCCAGTAAGTTTCAAGTGTACAATTCAACAGTAAGGGGTGTGTGTGTGTGTGTGTGTGTGTGTGTGTGTGTGCGCGCGCGTGCGCATTGTATCTTTTTGGTGCCCTGAAGCCACCCCTGAGTTCTCTCGGGCCCATCTGGTGTAAGGGGCCCTATAAATATTTTTGCATCTACATGCTTCCCCCCATTTTCTTTACTTTGTCCTCTACTCTAGCTATCTTGTCAAATTCTCTTATCATCTCCTCATTGCTCAAATGCATATTATGTATGGCCTCCTTGTATTCCTTGAGACACTGAACCAGCTCCTTGTTGGTTTTTCTTTTGGCTTTCCTGTGTATATCATCTCCAACTGGGTGATTTCCTGCAGCCCTTGGTTTGCTGGCTGGCTTCCATTCTTCTTTTGGCTTACTCTGGCTCTCTGGCTTTCCTTTTTTTTGTCTTTATCACACTCTCTGGTTTTTCCTTATCCTCTAGTATTTTCTCATCTTCTGTCTTTCCCTTGTTTTCTATCTTTCCCTCATTTTCTAACTACTTTTTCTTCCAGAGTAAGAGCTGTTTCTGGCCTTCCCACATCCTGAGGCTGTTCTTGGTTTTCCATTTTTCCTTGGTTCTCAGGCATTCCTTCATTTTCATTGTAGAGTTTTTCTATGTTAAGATGTCCCCTCTTTTTCTTGTCCTGAGGCAGGTGGAGAGGAAGAGGAGACAAAGAAAAGACAAGGGAGACTGATAGCTTGGGGGTGGAATGCAGGTTCAGACAGTACTGGTAACTGGCCCCTCATCAGCCTTCCCTTGACCTTGCTCAGTCCTCCAAGTGTGCCTTCTGCCACCCCTTCTCCAAGCGTTCCTCCCACAAAAGTGAGCCAACCAATTCTCTGGCAGGTCCTGCCATTTTCTCTGCATTTGTCCCATATGGTGGGAGTGTATGTAAATGTGTTGGGAGGTCGGCAGTGGGGCCCCAAATTCTGCCAATCTGTACCTTCCACCCTACATCTCTAGGTCCCTGTCCAGCGACAACCCTCCTTCACTGACCAGCAGGAATTCTGAACAGGTTCTTCTTCCTTTCTAGCTTGACAGAGTGCTGAGAACAACAGACACACAGACCTGCAGACAGACAAGGGAAGGGACTGGGAGCTCAATGGATGCACAAACACTCAGGTCCCTTTCCTGAATCCCATCCCTCCACATTCAACGTTGCCTTTCCCCACTTCCCTGCACCCCAGTCGCCATAACTGTTTTTAGCCCTCAGGCACCAGACCAGGATGCTTTTCAAACTGGGTCTCTGTGTCCCCTTCCCCTGCAGGCAATTTGTCCCACTCCCACGCCCTTTTTGCAGAAGTCAATATTTCTTCACAGGCGCAGTATGTGAGAAGGAAAGTTATTTCCAGAACATGCCTACGTTTCACTGTCGCACTGCGGGGGCACCCCCACTCCGCATTTTAGGCTCGAAAATGGATAAAGGGCGCAGAGGTGGGGCGTCGAGGATGTGGCTAGGTCTGTAGCGGGATCCTTCCCATCTGCCCATGCCAGCACCTCCTCCCCACTCTCACGACCTCTTCTCCACCCGCCACGCCCTCCCCGCCACGCCCAGCCCTGTCGCTGCTCCAGGATCCTGCTCTCATCCACCTCCACCATCGCCCGGGCCGCCGGCAGCGCCTATCTGCACACTGACCTGTTGTCAAGACCAGACCCGCGCTCCTCTGGCTCACCGAAGCCCGCTCGCCGTTCGCCGCTTGCAGCTCGCACCTCATTTGCCGCCCGCCACCCCCTGCCCAAGCAGTTCAGGGCGCTGGTTCCGCACGGACAACGGTAGTGGATGTCGCTGAGAGTGGACTGTCAGGTGAGCACGGGGGCTGCTACTCACGCGGGCACCTGGCGGGTCACGTGAGCGCCTCATCACCTGAGCTTAGCTCCCTGCCCAGCTCCTCACAGCCCCATTCGCAAGGGACCGGGCAGCTGCAGAATGAGGTGGAGGGTATTGTGGCAATGGGAGAGTCTCCAAGAGAGCAGAAAGGGGGCGGGAGGCTTCCTGACTCCAGGTGCTTTATTTACCTGGCTCATCTCAGGTCCTCGCCCAGCATCCCTGAGATACCCATTCTCTCCAGGTGTGACAGCTGATCACAGGGAGGGTACCCAACTTCACCAAGAGCGCTCCGCATCCAAGCCCCACAGCCTGCTTTCAAGACCCGCTCTGCCTGACTCCAAAGCCCAGATAGTGATGCCTGCCGGGTAGCTGCGCTGCCACCTTAAGTAGGGTATTCCAGGGCTTCCTCTCTTCTCAGTCCACATGTTCTCTTTCCCTCTGTTCATTTCCCTCTAAGCACATATGATTCCCAAATCTACTTCTCAAAGCTATTCCCTTCCCTGAGTCTCAGGCTCTCTTTGCCAACTGTCTATTGGACACTGCTGCCTGAATGTCCCTGACTGACCTCGAAATCCACATACCCCAAACTGATTTCGCCAACTTCCTTCTTGCCTTCTCTGTTCACCTTTTTCCATGTTCGGAACTTACACTTTAACATTCCACCTATTCTCATCTAGAGAGAATGTCAGACAGCTAAAAAAAGAAGGCATTAAAACATTTTTATATGGACCACAGACTAATAGATTCATCAAGATTCTTGGGTCACAACACTCTTATCGGTAAACCAGGCTTATATCTCTTCATTCTCTTCCCTTCCTTTCTTTCTTTTTCTCTTTCACGTTTGTAATACCACCACCCAACCAAAGAACTAGAAAATTACCAATGTTGTAGCTTCTACAGTGTAATCACACATACACAAATACACACACAGAGTGTATATGTGTGTATTAGTGTTCATACATATAAATATGAAAACCGCCATTTCTATTTTAATTTGCAAAATATCACATCTTTTTTACACAATTACCAATTATGTCTGTGACGCAATCGTTCTAATTGTATTTCTGCTACATGTTTCTTAATTTAGTAAAAGACTGATCTTGCTACAATTTTTTATTCCACCAAAATATGTATTCACATCATCACCACATAACAATAATTTAACTTCAATGCAGAAGATTTTTAGCTAAATTCACAATGCCATTCATAACAAGGTTGTATGTTTTCCTTTCATCAGTATGAACTTCCAAAAATATTTACTATTACTATTTCATGAATTTGATGAAAGTAATATAAAATCACAGTTGGTATTAATTTATTTTCTGTTTTAATATCTGATTATGCTTATTTTAAACCATCATCAATAACTGCTAAGTTATTTTGCTAATGGAGCCAAATATTAACGCTATCACTTATTTTTGAACATGTGCACAAAATTTGGCATTAAAAATTAGTAAAATTAAATTAGAAGAAAAATAATTTAATCTAAATTAGAAGTTTTGTTTATAGAATGAGAAGCCAACACAACTTTTGCATCTGTACTAAATTAACACATTCTTCTTAAAATAACTACTACCTCTGAAGTAGATGCAAATATTTCTACAGCAGGTTTATTGATTTTGGTTTTCAGGAGCTCAGAAATATCACTATAGTTTCCTGGTACAGAGTAAATGTTGGCAAACATTTGTACAAGTTAAATGTTTATCATCAACTTTCTTAAGAAAATGAAATTTGCTACTGAATTTTCCATTCAATATGCACTCTTGTTTCTTATTGAAAAATTAACAAATCATTCCAAATAATAAAATAAGTATAGATCTATATTTATACCAAATAATAAATGAGAAAACTACTGTAGCAAGAATGTTTATGCTCCACAGCAGGACAGCTCGGCCTTTACTTCCCACACATATTTCACATACACTTACCCTTTAACATCCCATGTTTTCCTCTGATCTTATTATCTGGTGGTCTGGCATGTTCACAGTTTGGATGTTTTTGGTATGGGTAATGGCCCAAATAGCTAATCACACATAACCAAGAAAAGTAGGAGAATCAAATGTTTTTATTTTCACTTCCACTCAAGAAAAAAAAGAGCTAGTTCTCTAGCTGTTCCTTAGTGAGTTTACTTCATTTTCACTGTGAGTACACTGCATATTATCCTTGAAAGGGATATGTTAATTATATTCAATTAAGAAAGAGACTTCGCAAATATGATTAAGATAAGAATCTTGAGATGGGGAGAGTAGCCTGAATTATCCTGTGGGCCATAAATGCAATTACAAGGGTCCTTATAAGAGAGAGACAGAGGGAGATTTTGCTACAAAAGAAGGCCATGTGACAACTGAAGCAAGATGCTAAGCTGCTGGCTTTGAAGATGGAGGAAGGAGCCACAAGTCAAGGAATGCAAGGAATACAGCTCTAGAAACTGGAAAAGGCAAGAAAATTGATTCTCCCCTAGAGTCTACAGAGGGAGTACAGCCCTGCCAATAACCTTGATTTGAGCCTAGTAAAACTGATTTTGGACTACCAATTTTCACAGCTGTAAGAAAATAAATGTGTATTGTTTTAAGCCTTCAAAGTTGTAGTTATTTATCAAACAACATTAGGAAAGTAATGCAAGTAAACAAGGTCTAATACTAAAACTATTCTGCTTTATTTTAATGTAAATAGACATAATAACAATGTGCTGTTTTAAAATACAAATTATGGACAAATGTTAAACCAGATGGGATGCCAGACCAATAGCCAACTTTTCTGTGGAGAGCAAACCAGGAAGCATTTTTATCTTAGAGGAAATTTATATAAAACCACCTACCCAGTGCCTGGCACATGGCAAGGGTTCAACTGGGTGTTTTCTTAGTTCCCTAGATGAGAAGAACCATGACTTTTTAAAAACATTTTTAGGCAATTATAGATTTACATGTAGTTGTAAGAAACAATAGAGGGAGCTATCCTATGCCCTTTACCCATTTTCCTTCAATGTACTTGTGTAACACAGTACAATTTCTCAAACATAAAATTGATGTTTATATAATCCACTGACTTTATTCAGATTTTACCATTTTACTGCACTCATTTGTATGTGAGTTATGTGACATTTTACATATGTATTTTCCCAAATGCAATCTCATTAACCCCTACATCTATCTGAGAGGCATTATCCAAAACATGGCCAGTATAGGAGAAATGACTTACCCAAGGCCCCATGTTATGTGTGGCTGCCAGTGTTCTATTGAGATGTTCTTCTGCAAAGTCTATTCTTTCTTCTTTCAGTGGGTCACACTGCACATATTTTTCTTGACGAAATAACAGAATTAAAAAGTGAAATGAGGAAGTATATGAAATAAAATAAAATGCGGTGATGATTTTTCTTTACAAACTCTATGGAACTGGTTCAGTGATTGTTTTTCTTCTTCATAAATTATCAGAGAAATCACTCCAGTACATAGAAATGACACTGAAGTTAATACATAACAGAAATTTGTCCACTTCCCTTTCATTTAACATTATCATGTAATCATACTATTTCCATTATGTCAAAGAAATCTGCTTTAAATGAAGGATGGATGTGAGAAAGGAGACCTAACATCTGTTGAGCATCAAATGTACCATATGCCATGTATCACACTGAAATATGATTTTTGCCCCTCATAATAATTATTTGATATAGATATAATTATTCCCTTTCTACAAATGAGAAAAAGGAAACTCAAACATTTTGTAATTTCTAAAAATCTTGCCATAACTGTAGAGATCTCAGAGAGACTAATTCTAAGCCACTGTCCTCATATAATACATTACATGTTGTTTACTTTGTAGTCATGCAAGACTTAGGAGTGTTTTTGAACTGTGTATGTTTTCCATGACCATGTGTGAATTGATAAGTATTAGTACTTTTTTTTTTCTTTAAGCGGAAACCTCTAGTAAATATAAGCATCTAGATCTCAGAAGAAAGATCTGGGATATGAATTTTGGCCAGAGTGTCTAGCAAATAATAAACATCCAATAAATATCTATTGAAATAAGGAATCTGTGTATCACTGAAGGGTATTAGCCTTAACATCTTGAGAGATCTTATAATAAAATAGCAAAATAGACAAAATTTGTAAACAGCACACAAAGAAATAAAAATGGCCAATAATCACAAGGAAAAGTTCTAACTCAGTAATAATTTGAAGAATTCAAATAAAAGCATCTAAATAATTTTTTTAACAATTAACACCTGACAAAAATTAACTATAGAAACAACCCAATAAAGTGGACAAAAAATTCACCAAAGAAAATGTTTAAAATTTGCTCTGTGGGTATATGTGGGGGGAGAGAGAGACAGAGAGAGAGAGAGAGAGAGAGAGAGAGAGAGAGAGAGAGAGAGAGATTTAAATTGTATTTGTAATTTCAATACAAATCAAGGAAATGGAAACACATTTATCAATTAGAAATGAATTTAAATACTCTGATGACACCAGGTATAGTGGGGGGGTAAAGAAATGAGAATTATATACTTGTTGAGAGAGTTTAAATTATTGAAATAAAGTCCTATGAAATACATATGAAAGTATGTAATGTAGGGAATTTTTCTCTCATGTACAAATTTAAGCTGGTAAGAGGATATTCCCTGCAGCATTGTTTGAAATAAAAACAAACAAAAGGGATAAGGCAAAAAGTGGTCCAAAAATTCTCCCTCCCCTTTTCCCTCTCCCCCCACCTCCCACCCTTCCTCTGACTGAAGAGCCCAGGGTTTAATTCTTGTACCTTACCAATTTTCTATCTTATTCGATAAATGATTTCCAGTAGTTTATGAAATCCGTATGATTATGACTCCTCACATCCAGATTTCACTCCTGAAATGCAGTGTAACACTTTCTGACTTACTCTTTCGCTTTAAAATATGTTTTAGAGGACTTTACATTAACTAAAATGCTTCACAATTTATTTAAATATTCTGTTTCTTTATGAAAATTTAGATTGTTTCCAGTTTATTTTCCTCTACAGTACCTCGTTATAGTACAGTGCTTAGCCTCCCTTGTAATTAGATGAAGGCTACATGTACCAAGCAAATTTATTGCTACCTATTACATCTCCTAGTCACACATAAACAGCTGCCATGACTAGTTCCCTGTGAGCTCACATCAATGGCAGCAGTGTCTTACCTTCATTAACTTTCCTGCCTCAGATTCTTCTCGTTAGCATCAAGCAGCCCTGTTAACCGCCACACAAGCCCATTTCTAAATTGCAAGGAAATTAATGCCCCCAGGAGCAACTTGTAACAGAACACAGAGTGATTAATAAACCTCCTGGCCTCCCAACTTTGGGGCAGATAATTCTGGGAAACATTTTATATATCTCTCAGAGGTCCTAGCTAACCCTAGTCCCCATTACCTACCTACAGCAATAATGTCAATAATGCACCATTATATTGGCTTTAACTCTTTCTTTATACCATTCTGGCTCCTACCTCACTATTGCTTCCTGGATCACTCCCCAAATAAACTACCAGCACCCAAGTTCTGCTTTTGGGGGAACCCAAACTAATACACTGAGTAATGGAGTTTTATCCAATTGAATGTGGACATTGAGTGATGTTTGCCACTTCTGCACCTGACCTTTATTTACTTTTTTCCCCTCTTTAATTCCCTCCCCCCACTTCCATCCCTGACCCATGGATGTTGCCATTTCCCCTTAATAACTGTATCTCTGAAGGTGGGGTGTCTCCTCCCACACACTTGCGGCGTGTACCCAGGGCCTGGTTCTCCCTGGGGGGCCTGGTGCACCCAGGGTGGGGGGGGTCTGGCACACCTGGCATATGGGCACACCCAGGGTATGGTCCATGGCTCCACCTGAGGCATGAACCCAAGACCTTTTGCATGTAAAGCGGATGTGATAACCACTACACTATGGAGCCACTCCCTACACCTGACCTTTAAAAGCCTCCCAAACAATACCTCATTTCCTCACTCCCTGCCAGTAGAAAATTGATCACAAAACTCAGATGCTCAGGGGAGTGACAATACCACAAGATGGAAGTCCTTGGGTTCCTGTATCCCCACTTGCAGGAAAGGCCTTCATGAGAACCACCTGACAAGTAACACCACTGTTAGACTGTATTATGAGAGGAGAATAAACTTCTATTAAGCCAAGGAAAAATTAACATTTTATGCTATGTCAATAGCCCATCTGACAAATACAATGGGGTGCCATTTTCTCATTGATGGCAGTTTTAGATGTTAAAAATCATTTCCCATTGTTTTCTCATAATGAGAATACAGGCATTCTAACAAAGGGAGAAAATGTCTTTCTGATTTATCTTGAGTTCAAAGGTTTGGGGGAAAAGGTTCTCTACTTTCTTGAGTGTTTCAGAGACTCATAAGAGCTTCTCCACATTCCTCTGAGCAGACCCTAACCCAGTTCCCATGCTGGGAAGACAGGCTTGTATTTAACTCACTTGGTGAACTCAGTGAGAGATTGCACCAGGACAGGAAGGTGTGATGTTTGCTAAACTGCTGCTCCTGGACTGCTCAGTATGTTCGTACATTTACACGAAAATTCTGAACTTGTCCCATAATAATCAGTGCAAGAGTCCTCAATTCATATATTATCTAGCCAGATTAATCAGTATTTCAGCCATCTGCTGTCTCCTTGAGAAGCAAAGAGCCAAGAATTACTAGTATCTCTTTGACACACAAATACTCATTTTTCTGTTCACTAATAACTAAATATGCATTAAGTTTAAAACCCATAGCATTCCATAAAAGATATCTTAATTGACTCTAGAGTAATAATAAGAGGGTAAGAACGGAAATGAATATATGGGGAAAATTCAAAGATTCAATCTGATATGGATGGCTCTTTTACATTAACTTTTAAACTTGCTCAAGTTTCAAAGCATTGAAGATTTTTTTTAAAAAAAACCTCTTTGGGTCCCCTCATCCCCACTCAGCCTCATGATCTCTCTCTCTCTCTCTCTCTCTCTCTCTCTCTCTCTCTCTCTCTCTCTCTCTCTCTCTTTCTCTCTCTCTCTCTCCCTGTCTCTCACTCTCAATCTCTCTCTCTCACTCTTCAAAGACAACATTCCACATTCCAGAAAGTGTTTCTGCATTTCCTATTAAAATTTTTCATTTCCAACTGAAACATTATCCCACTGCACTATGGCTTCTGTCCCCATAATTGCTATGAACACACTCTTACAATGATCACAAGGCACCTTCTCGCCACTAGGTCCAGCTATTTGAATGAATACATTAACATGCTTAGTGCTACTTTGAATAACCTCCTAAAATATGCATATTTGTGCAGACCACTTTTGTCGCTTCACAATGAATCTTTGACAGGTTCCCAGGCTCTGGAGCATAAGGTGTTGTGTACAGATTCAAACTGTCCTGCTTTCTGTGTAGTCCTGGGCTAAGTCTCTTAATTCTTCTCCCTGTCCCTCAATTATTTATCTATAAGATGGTGATTAATCCTATATCTATCTTATAATGGTGCTGTGAGCATTAAATGACTCAATACATAAAAAGTACTTGGTACATAATATATTTTAGTCATTTTTACTTTTCTATATCTTTATCATTAGTATACCTACTATCCTTATAGTATAAATTGATCTTTATTCACAGTCAATGAATTTGAGGTATGTTATTAGTAAGATAAGCAGATTACAAAGCTAAATATAAGGTGTGATCTTGTATTTGCATAAGTAAACTGCTGGGAGAACATAATTCAGATGAAAACTTCAGTGATTATTCTGAGTTGAATTGTGAGACAAAAAAATTTCTGTTTGTTGAGTCACCTATATTGTGGTACTATATTATAGCAACCTTAAGAAACAAATTCAGTAGGACTTATCTTTGGGTGGAATGTTTTAAGGTAATATTATTTTATTTCCTTTCTATGATGTTATATATCCTATAATATACACTCACTGGTCTTACAACAACAATATACAATAATAAAATGATATGGAAACATAAATATTCTCATTTCTATCAGTAGGAAAGTTACTCAGCTTTATCATACAGAATACCTCGAAGGCATATGAAAGGAGACAAGATGGGAAAGAACTTTCATAGTATAATGGAACACATTTCCCCCAAATTCAACCACACTGCCTATCATCAATATTTTAAATTTATTTCTAGTTAACTGAGATAAAAATATAGTACATCAAGGTGGCTCCATAGTGTAGTGGTTAGCATGTTGCTTTACACGCAGAAGGTCCTGGGTTAACGCTGCAGGTGGAGCCACAGACTATACCCTGAGTGAGCCAGGCCACGCAAGTGTGCCTGGCTGCTCCAGGCCCCAGGTGCACTGCGAGCCAGTGGGAAGAGATGCCACGCCTTCAGAGATCCAGTTCTGAAGGGGTAAGACGGCAACATCCATAGGTCAGAGATGGAAAGAGGATGAAAAATTAATTAATTAATTAATTAAATAATAAAAAAAAACATGGTTCATTAGCTGGTTTTATTTTGCTTTGTCCTGAATACCAGTAAGGTTGAAAGTCTTGTCCTATGAAAGGCAGTAGCATATTCTGTTTAGATGAATGGGCTCAGGGGCCACACAACATATCTTACCCTTGCCACTTGCTATCCCTGTCCTTAGTTCCTTAAGTTTAAAGTTGAGTAACAATAGCTTCTCATTATATTGTGGTAAGCATTAAATGAGAAAGTATAGGGTTAGCACTTATTACAGTGTTGGACAGTGAGGACGTCAGCAGTAAATATTAACTATTACTGTCACTATTTCCATACCCGAATTGATCATAAGTGTTTCTATTGTTATTTCAATTATGTGGATTTATATTAATTGACATGGACTGACATTTATAATATGTTTTCTAAATAAATCAGTTGAACTACTAGAAACAATAAGCAAATACAGTAAATTTTCTGGATACAAAATCAAAATTAAAAAATTTGTAGCATTCCTATACTCTAATAATGAGATGTCAGGAAAAGAAGTGGATAAAATAACTCCTTTTGCAACTGCAACAAAAAGAATAAAAATACCTAGGAATAAATTTAACAAAACATGTGAAGGACCTGTATAAAGAAAACTACAAGATTCCATTAAAAGAAATCGAAGAAGATAAAAAGAAATGGAAAGATATTCCATGTTCTTGGATTGGAAGAATCAACATAGTTAAAATGACCATATTACCTAAAGCATTATAGAGATTTAATGCAATCCCCATCAAAATCTCATCAGCATTTTTTAAAGAAATAGGACAAAAGATCATCAGATTTGTAAGGAAGCACGAAAGTCCCCGAACTGTCAAAACCATCTGAGAAAAAAGAACGAGGCTGGAGGCATCACTCTGCACGACTTCAAATTATACTACAAAGTGACGATAATCAAAATGGCATGGTATTGGCAGCAAAAAGGACACGTGGACCAGTGGAACAGAATTGAGAGTCCAGAAGTAAACCCATATTTTACAAGGAAATAATTTTCAACAAAAAGTCCCAAAACATATAGTGGAGAAAGGAAAGTTTCTTCAATAAATAGTACTGGGAAAACTGGAAAGCCACCTGCAAAAGATTGAAACTGTTGTCTATCACCACACACCAAGATTAACTCAAAATGGATTAAGGACCTAAATATAAGACCTGAAACAAGAAATTGCATAAAATAAAATATAGGTACTAAACTCATGGACCTTGGATTTAGAGAAGATTTTATGAATTTGACATCAAAGGCAAGGGCAGTAAAAGCAAAAGTAAATGAATGGGACTATATCAAACTAAAAAGCTTCTGCACAGCAAAAGAAATCATCAGCAAGGTAAAGAGGCAATCATTTGAATGAGAGAATATATTTGCAAACAACACCTCTGATAAGGACCTAATATCCAAAATATGCAAAGAAATCATACAGTCCAATAATTTTAAAAAAATTCAACCTAAAAAATGGGCAGAGCCCCTGAACAGACACTTCTCCTAGAGGACATGCAAATAGCCAAGATATATATGAAAAGATGCTCAACATTACTAGCTATTAGGGAAATGCAAGTCAAAACCACAATGAGATACCAACTCACACCTGTTAGAATAGCTGTAATCAACAGGACAAGTAATAACCAATGTTGGAGAGGATGCGGAGTAAAAACAACCCTCATACACTGCTGGTGGAACTGCAAATTGGTACAACCACTACGGAAAACAGTATGGAGGTTTCTCAAAATACTAAGAATTGATCTACCATATGATCCAGCAATCTCTCTACTGGGTATTTACCCCAAAGACTTGAAAACCCATATCTGAAAAGTGATTTGCACACTGATGTTCATAGCGGCATTATTTACAGTGGCCAGGACATGGAAGCAACCGAAGTGTCCTATGATAGATGATTGGCTACAGAAGCTGTGGTACATATATACAATGGAACATTACTCAGCCATAAGAAGAGATAAAATACTGCCATTTGCGATGACATGGATGAACCTCGAGATAATCATGCTAAGCAAAATAAGCCAGACAGAAAAAGTTGAAAATCACATAATATCACATATAAGTGGGATATGAACCTAAAAGCAACAAATGAACAGGACAAAGAAATAGAAACTTATGGACATGAACAATAGACTAGTGGTTACCAGAAGGGAGAGGGGAGAGAGGGAGGAGGTAGACAGGGTAAAGGGGGTCAAATATGTGGTGACAGAAAGAAATCTAACTATATGAGATAAACACACAGTGTAAATATATGTGTGTGTGTGTGTCTTACTGTTAAAACGTACAGCTGAAACTTATTGGATTTCGTTAATCAATGTCACCACAAAAAAAATAAAAATAAAAAATAAATTAATTAATCAGTTTACAGAATATCATCACATTATTACTTTTAAATATATGTGGTTATAATTGCATAGAATTTCTGAAAATAATATGTGTATTTAAATGGTAACAATGCTTTTTCAATGCTTAAGGGCTTCTTTCCTTCATTTTCATTTTTACCTACAATGAAAATGTCTTGATTTTGAAAATGACAAATAAACGAAAAACTCTCTAGCCCCAGCCCTTTTCGTAGGAAAGTGCCTCAATGTCAGAATGGAGAATGTCCCTAAGCCAAGGGAATTAGGTACTAAGGTGGTTGCAGAATTAATTTATGAATCTGCCACATGACAGTCTTCATTTGGCAGCTTCAGGGAAATTACAGGTGTCTAGGGGAAGAACAAACACAAGCATGTATCTCAAATAAATCTTACATTCCACAGTCAGACAATGTCTCCATTTCTTTGAATTCTAGTGAAGTCACATGATCAAAGTAGTTTCACAGCATGCTTCTTTCTGTACTCTTCCAAATAGAGCCTCTTGAATTGAAAGCAGGGTCATGGGTTTAACCACCAAGTTAGTCAAGCAGAGAATGCCACAGGAGAAGGGAAGAGTGAAGGCCTGCATGAGATCTCCCAGTGCTCAGCCCCACAGCTTCCAGAGGGAAGAATGCTTCAATAGCGGGATTCAGGGGAGAAGTTTATTTACGGGCTCATTCAGCCAAAGACAACAGAAACAATCAACACATATGAATGAAAACTCCTTTGAAGTACCTTCCTTGTGTAATTAAAACTAATATAAGGAAAGAAAAATATATACCTGCCTAGCACTTATAATACAAAATCAGCTCAAGTTCAAAATGGGACTCATCCCTATACCAACCTAGGTTAGGGGTGTTAGTCTGGACATAGGAAAACTCCCTGCAATTACTGTCTTCTTTCACTAGGATGACCCAGATTAGGTTCTAGATATACTGGCCTAGATGAGTAACAGTGTGAATGAGAGACAAAACATTAGGCTAAACAAAGAGAAGGTTGTTTTACATTAAGGATACATCGAGACATTTCCCAGCCAGTACCAGAGAAACTCTGACTTTGCGCACATTAGAGGAAATGGTGATTGAAAATAATATGTACAGTTTCTATTCCTACTCACTATAGCATGTAAACTGAAGGGGAGCATATCCATTTTAGAAGCTCTGGAAGAGAATGCACATTGCAAAGAAGGCATATGGGCAGGTCACACTGTAGAGATGTTATGTGTACTTCTCCCTTTTTTATTTCTCTTTTTCCACAATTTATCCAGGCATCTAAAGATAAATGCATGCAACAAAACAATACCATATTATGGGTACATATGTAATAAAAATATTTTTAAATGGTTCTAAGAATGAAAAACTCAAATTCTTTATAGTGTTACCTCTGAAGAAGACTGTTCTAATGCAATCATAGAAGACTTTAAAGTGTTTTAATTGCATACATAATGTTTTCTTTTTTAAGTTGAGTATATAGAAGCCTGTTTTATTATTCTTGTAATTTTTAAAATATATAAAATATTTAATAATAATGTTTCTATGAGCTTTAATTCTGATTTTTAAAATGATCCTTAATAATTTAGAAAATGTGGAAAATGTAGTAAAGCCCAGAGATAAATATGTAATTAATCAATAACACCACTAGCCACTATTTTTGAAAAAATGTATTATATCTGGAATTTTCTCCCATTATTGTCTATGCACTTATATAACAATGAATACACATATAGCTTTTGCAATATTAAAATCACATTATACATAATTTTCAGCATCTTGCCATTTCTTTCATCATTATAGCTTAGGATATTAATTTATAGTTATTTAACTATTGTAATTTGGTATATTTTAGAAAGTTTTATGAGTTTTTATATTGCTTTTTAGTGAATTATCTTATGATATCATTTGCCTATCTGTTCACTTTGTATACATACACAATGTGTATGTACAATGTGTACATATACACAATTATATATATAATTTATATGTGTATATAATTTATATGAAATTACTTTAAGCCCCAGTGACCAAACACATTGGTTATATCGAATATATATAAACAGGCTTAACTCACCAGTAAAAAGAAAAAAAAAACATATTCATATTGCTTATTGAAGTGGAATTTAACACAAAGCTTTTTCAAGAGCTATTCCTAAAATAAAGACAGTCAGATAATTTAAGATTTAAAAATAGGCAAACATTTATCCAGCAGTTAAAATTATAAAGAAAATACTATTTCTAAATTATTAGATTGGCAAAGTTCCAAAGGTCTATCAAGACACTCAGTTCATAAAGATGTGAAAGAACACATGCTTTCATACACTGCTCATGGGGATTCAAAATGGTATGATCACCGTAATGAGCTTAATAAATGGCCCTCAGAGATATTGAGTCCTAATCACCAAAATTTGTGAATCAAACCTTATATGGAAAAAGGGTCTTTGTACATGTTATTAGGTTAAAGATCTTGAAATAGAAGTTTCTCTTAGATTAACTGGGTGAGCCCTATGTGCAGGCACAGGTGTACTTGTGAGGGAGGCTAGACACGTCTAGTCAAGACTGCCTAGAAGGTAGACACTGTGCTCGCCTTCAGTCACAGCCACATCAAAATTACAAGACTACAGGTGTTGCCTGAGGTCTGACTGAACAGAAGTCCTATAACTGGGGACATACATAAGTGGCCACCTCAAGACTATTGTTAATTGTGCTGCCATGAATATTAGGGTGCATAGATCTTTACAAATTATTGTTTTAGTTTTCCTTGGATAAATACCCAGAAGTGCAATGGCTGGATCAAAAGGTATATCCATTTTTAATTTTTTGAGAAAACTCCAGACAGTTTTCCAGAGCAGCTGTACCAGTTTGCAATCCCACTAACAACGTATGAGGGTTCTCTTTTCTTTGCATCCTCACAACAATTGTTGTTCTTTGATTTATTGATAGCCATTTTGACAGGTGTGAGGTGATATCTCATTGTGATTTTAATTTGCATTTCTCTGATGATTAGTGACCTTGAACATCTTTTCCTATGTGTATTGGCCATCTGTATTTCCCTTTCAGAGAAATATCTGTTTAGGACTTCTACCCATTTTTTAATTGGATTATTTTATTCTTGTTGAGCTGTATGAGCTGTTTATATATTTTGGATATTAACCACTTACCAAATGTATCATTAGCGAATATCTTCTCCCAATAAGTCAGTTGTCTTTTTGTTCTGTTGATGGTTTCCTTTGCTGTACAAAACCTTTTTAGTTTTATGTAGTCTCGTTTGTTTATTTTTTTCTTTTATTTCCCTTGCGTGGGGAGATATTACTGAAAAGACATTACTGTTAATAATATCAGAGAGTTTACTGCCTATGTTTTCTTCTAGAAATTTTATGGTTTTGGCTCTTACATTTTAAGTCTTTAATTCATTTTGAGGTTCTTCTTGTAAAAGATGTAAGAAGGTGGTCCAGTTTCTTACTTTCCTTTTTTTTTTGCATGTATCTGTCCAATTTTCCCAACATTATTTATTGAAGAGATTGTTTTTACCCCATTGTATATTCTTACTTCCTTTGTCATATATTAAGCGAGCATACGTATAAGTGTGGATTTATTTCTGAGCTCTCTATTCTTCTCCATTGATCAATGTATCTATTTTAATGCCAGTACCATGCTGTTTTTATTACTGTAGCCTTGTAATATAGTTTGATATCAGGTAGTTCTTTGTTCTTTTTTTTTTTTTTTCAAGATTGCCATGGCTATTCGGGGTCTTTTATGGTTCTATATAAATTTTAGGATTATGTGTTCTAGCACTCTGAAAAATGCCATTGGTATTTTGATAAGAATTGCATTGAATCTATAGATTGTTTTGGGTAGTATAGCCATTTGAATAATGTTGATTCTTCCTACTTATGAACACGGTATATGCTTCCATTTATTTGTATCTTCTTCAATTTCTTTTCTCAATAACTTATTTTCTGAAAACAGGTCTTTTACATCCTTGATTAATTTGATTCCCAGGTATTTTATACTTTTCGATGCAATTGGAAATGGGATTGTTTTCTTAATTTCTGTTGCAGAAAGTTCATCATCGGTGTATAAAAATGCCACTGACTTCTAAATATTTATTTTGTAACCTGCTACTTGATTGAATTCATTGACCAGTTCTAACAGTTTTTTTTTTTTGGTGGAATCTTTAGAGTTCTTTATATATAGTATCGTGCCATCGGCAAATAACAAGAGATTTAGTTCTTCCTTTCTAATTGAGATGCCTTTTATTTCTTTTTCTTGTCTTATTGCTGTGGCTAAGATTTCCAATACAATGTTGAAGTGGAGTGGTGAAAGTGGACATCCTTGTCATGTTCCTGAACTCAGGGAAAATGTTTTTAGCCTTTCCCCCATTGAGTATGATGTTAGCTGTAGGTTTGTCATATATGGTCTTTATTATGTTGAGGCATGTTCCCTCGATTCCCACTTTGCTAGGAGTTTTTATCATAAATGAATGCTGGAGTTTGTTGAACACTTTTTCTGCATCTATAGATATGATCACATAGTGTTTATCTTTCGATTTCTCAATGTGGTGTATCACATTCATTGATTTCCAGATATTGTTCCAAACTTGCATCCAAGAAATGAATCAAACTTGATCATGGTGTATGATATTTTTAATGTAATGCTAAATTCAGTTTGCTTATATTTTGTTGAGGATGTTTGCATCAATGTTTATAAGAGATATTAGCCTGCAGTTTTCTTCTTTTGTAATGTCTTTGTCTGGTTTTGGAAACAAGGTAATGGTGGCCTCATAAAAGGAGTTAGGGAGCCTTCCCTCTTCTTGAATATTTTGGAATACTTTGAGTAGAATAGGTGTTAATTCTTCTTTGAATGTTTGGTAAAATTTGCCCATGAAGCCATCTGGTCCAGGACTTTTGTTTTTGGGGAAGTTTTGATTACTGATTCTGTTTCATTGGTAGTAATCAGTCGATTCAGATTTTCTGTTTCTTCTTGACTCAGTCTTGGGAGACTGTAAGTTTCTAGTAATGTGTCCATTTCTTCCACATTGTCCAGTTTGTTGGCATATAATTGCTCATAGTATTTTCTTATAATCCTTTGTATTTCTCTGCAGTACGTAGTTATTTCTCCTCTTTCATTTCTGATTTTATTTATTTGAATCCTCTCTTTTTTCCTTGATGAATCTGGCTAAAGATGTGTCATTTTTTTATCTTTTTGAAGAACCAGTTCTTGGTTTCATTAATCTTTTGTAGTGTTTTTCTAGACTCTATTTCATTTCTCTCCACTCTGATCTTTATAGTTTCTTTCTTTCTATTCACTTTGGGCTTTGTTTGCTGTTCTTTTTCCAGCTCTTTTAAGTGTAAGATTAGATTGTTTCTTTGAGCTTTTTCTTGTTTCTTGAAGTAACCCTGTATTGCTACGAATTTCCCTCTTAGGACTGCTTTTGCTGTGTCCCATAGATTTTGAGTCATTGTGTTTTCATTTTCATTGGTCTCTAGGTATCTTTTGATTTCTTCCTTGATTCCATTAATAAATCATTCTTTGTTATAGTAGCATGCTATTTAACCTCTATGTGTTTTTGTATTTTCCAGTTTTTTCTTGTAGTTGATTTCTAGTTTCATACCATTGTGATTGAAGAAGACAGTTGATATGATATCAAACTCTTAAATTTATTGAGACTTGTTTTGTGTCCTAATATTTGGTCTATCCTAGAAAATGTTCCATGTGTTCTTGAGAAGGATGAATATGTTGCTGCTTTGGAGTTAAATGCTCTGAAAATATCTATTAAGTTCATTTGTTCTAGTGTATCTTTTAGGCCTATTATTTCCTTGTTGATTCTTTGCCTGGAAGATCTATCTGTTCATTGGTGTCAATGAAGTGTTAAAGTCTCCTACAATGAGTGTATTACTGTTGATCTTTCCTTTTATGTCAGTCAATAATTGCTTTTTGTACGTTGGTGTTCCTATGTTGGGTGCATATATGTTCACTATGATCGTGTCCTCTTGATTTATTGATTGTTTATCATTATGTAATACCTTTTTCCCCCCTCTTATCATAGCCTATTTTTTAAAGCCTATTTTATCTGATATAAGTATTGCTACACTGGCTTTTTTTTTCCATTTCCATTTGCATGAAATACCTTTTTCCATCCCTATATTTTCAGTCTGTGAGTGTTATTTGATCTGAAGTGGATCTCTTGTAGACAGCATATGTACTGCTATTTTATTATTTGTATTTGTTATTTCTATTTTCTTTTTTACCCACCTCTTTATACAGAAGTCTCTTTAACATTTCTTGTAATACTGGCTTCCTTAAGCATTTTCTTGTCTGGGAAGCTATTTATCTCACCTTCCATTTTCATCAAAAGCCTTTCTGGGTAGAATATTGATGGTTGTAGATTCTTGTTTTTCATAACTTTGAATATTTCTTGCCAATCTCTCTGGCCTGCAAAGTTTCCATGGAAAAATCAGCAGACATTCTTATAGGGGTACCCTGGTAAGTAACTAGCTGCCCTCCTCTTTCTGCTTTTAAAATTCTTTGTCTTTGATCTCTCACATTTTAATTATGATGTGTCTTGGCATAGGTCTGTTTGAATTCCTCTTGTTTGGGACTCTTTGTGCTTCCTGAACTTGTATATTTAATTCCTTTGCCGGGTTAGGGAAGTTTTCTGTCACTGTTTCTTCAACTAGATTCTCAATACTTTGCTTTGTCTCTTCCCTTCAGGTACTCCTATGATCCAGATATTGTTATGCTTCATATTGTCGCAGAGGTCTTTTAAACTATCCTCATTTTTTTAAATTGTATTTTTCTTCTTGTTATTCTGATTGTGTGTATTCTGCTACCTTGTCTTCCAGTTTGCTGATTTGATCTGCGTCGTCCAATCTACTATTGAATCCTTCTAGTGTATTCTTCATTTCAGTTATTGTATTCTTCATTTGTCTGGTTCTTTTTTTTTTTAGTTTCTATGTCATTTTTATGCTTACTACCTCTCTATTGATGTTCTCATTCATTCTCCACATGTTTGTTGACTATCCTTATAGCCATTATTTTGAACTCTTTGTCTCTGGTAGGTTGCTTGCTTCCATTTCATTTAGCTTATTTTCTGGAGTTTTCTCCTATTGTTTCATTTGTGGCATGTTTCTCCGTTTCTCATTTTATTAGCCTCTCTGTGTTCATTTCTATGTGTCAGGAATATTTGTTTCATCTCTCAGCCTTGGACAGATGGCCTAATGTGGAAGGCGTCCTGTGTGGCCCAGTGGCATACTCTCCCTGATCCCCTGTGCCAGGGGCTCTGGATGTTATCTTTGTGTGGGTTGTATGTGGTCTTCTGTTGTTGCCAAACCTTTATTGGTGTTCATACATCAATGGATGGGATTAATGCTCAGGCTGACTAATTGTGGGATTTGGCTGTACCCACAGGGTGAGAGTTGCTGTGTGGGGGCTGACCCCACCAAATGGGATTTGCCTTAGCAGGCTTGTGTACTTGTTGCAACCACACTTTGTGTGTACTGCTAATTGTGCTAGTCAGAAGTTACTCTGTTGTGGTCTGGTGGCAGCCTCCAAATGCATTGGTTTTGTGGCCCCATGGGAGGAGCTCCCCAGTAGACCGAGGTCAGCCACTCCCTTTGATTGCTCATGGCTACCTGTGGGGAGGTATGAAGAGATGTGCAGATGTTTGTCACCTATGCTGGATTTATAGGTAAGTGGAAGAGACAATGCTGTAGGCGACCATCAGTTATCCCCCCGTCCTTGACCTAGGGCAGTTTAACAGATGGACCGGTGCTCCTCCAGATTTAACACTGCCTGCCAGTTGCCTGTAAGTCTCTGAAACTGGAAGAGCCTCTGGGTGATATGCATGTTTGGTGGGGAAGGGACCCCAGGAGTCTCCTTGGTCTATTGAGTAAATTTCATCCGGCCACTGCGGTGTCATTTTAATGCCAGTGCTGTCTCTGTGGCTCCCTGTACAAGTTTCCAATCATAGCAAGGTCACCTGCTGCCCACCTTGGGCCTTAATGCTCCAAATCCAGGGCAAGGGTAACTGCCTATCAACATGCAGTGGGCACTTTGTGTATTGGATGGGGCAGGGGCTCAGGTAGTCAAGGGCCATCAGGCCAATACAGACCCCTGCGATCCCCTCAAGAGATATCGCAGCTTGTACAGGCAGCAGTGGTTTGCCCACGACTGTTCTCCCTGAAATGCGCTTACTGCGCTAGCCAAGGTCTGTTGCCTGAGTAGACTGCGCAACCCCAGAGCCAAGCAAGGCACGGAAAGCTGCCTGTCAATGTGTTGCAGGCACTTCATGGCTTGGGGGAAGTGGGATCTCGGAGAGACAGGGACTGTCAGGCCAATACAACCTCAGTTTTGCTGAAACTTCTGTGCCTGGGTGTTCCCACTGTAGTCGCACAGCACAGTGAGACCAACTGCCATCTGGGGTGGTCCCACAGACTCCTGCACTCCCTGGATTCAATATTGCAACTCTTGCAGGCAGCAGAAGTCTGCCTGCCACTGATTTCCATGCAATACCTGCCTTGTGCTAGCCAAAGTTTGTTGCCTGTGTAGATTGGGAGATGGCAGGTGTGGGAGGGGTAGGAGGCAGCACCGTGGCAGTTCACTGTCAATGGGTCTCCTGGGGCAATTTGTGGTTATGGCGGGGCAGTCTCCAAGAGACAATGGCAGTCGGATCAATATAGCCTCAGCCTTGCTGCAACTTTTGTAACCGATCCAGTGTTCCCACAGAAGTCCCAGATCACAGCAAGACCAGTTGTTGCCTGGGACTGGCATGCAGATCACCGAGATCCACCCAAGTCCATGTTGGCAGCAGTTATCTGCCTAACTTTATCTCAGGAATGCACGTTCACAGGGCTGGCTGCCAGCTGCAAATGCTTGGCCCTGCGATAGCCAAGGGCGTGGCAGCCATCCAACAACAAAAGCCCCATGCAATGTGCAGGTTGTGTGAGGCTGGCTGATGTCCTCAGGCCGACCTCCTCAGGCCAGCCCTTCCCAGTGGCCCTGTGGGAGGGGTCTGCCCAGTCAAGCTGGCCTGGTCTGTAGATTGTCCAGTAAGGGGGCTGGAATAAAACACAATGGTGGCTACCCTTCCAGCCCTCATTCTGATGCCAGGTAACGCAGACTTTCTCAGTATGGATCCCATGCGAGCTTCTGACCCACATCTGGTGTCCTGGTTGAGTGTCCACAGGTCGAAAACCTGTGTGTGGGTCCTTCAAAGGGGTGCCTAGGGATTTGGTCTCCTTCTGTCTCACCCAGGCTTCTGGAATCCTCTCTGGTTTTTACAGTCAGAGTTATTGGAATCCCTCTTCCCTGAGCTAGGACCCTGGGCTAGGGAGCACCCAAATGAGACCAGGACCCCTCTCTCCTTCAGGAGAGCCTCTGTATCTTCGATTTCCCTCCTGGTGATCTTCCATCACCCATGATGCAGGTCCAGCCTGATTAGTGACTTTGCCCCTTCTACTGGCTTCCAGGTGGCTCCTTTATATTATCAGATGTCAGTGTTACAATCAGCAGGACTTCAGGTTATTCTCCATGTTGCTTATTTTATAATTTGGCTGTAATTTCAATGTGGACCAGAGAGGATATGAACCCTACTTTTACCTAGTCCGCCATCTTCCTCCATACTCCCCTGTAGTGTACCATTTAATGACATGCGAATGTTCTAAGAAATATGTCATTAGGAAATTTCTTCATTGTGTGAACATAATAGAGTGCACTCACAGAAACCTAGATGGCATAGCCTACTGTAATTGTATGTTTCATCCATTTATACAACTGGCGGTGCAGTAGGTTTGCTTATACCAGCATCACCACAAACACGTGAGTAATGCATTGCGCTGTGACTTCAAAACTTCACCTAGTGATAGGAATTTATCAGCTCCATGATGAATGATGATGCTACACACATTCGTATGCTAGTTTTTATGTAGACACATGTTTTCATTTCTCTTGGCTTTGTACCTAGCAATGAAATTGCGGGGCCATATAACTCTCTATTTAAACTTTGGGTAACTCAAATTTTTTCCCTGACCCCGACAATCTTCAGGAGGTCGGATGATTTGCTGTTTTTCTTGTGGTTAGAGGGACATTATGGAATTTGAGAAAGAATACCAGAGTTGAAGTGCCTTCTTCTCACATCATATTGGGAGGACATCATACCCACGTGGCATGACTGAGTCATTGGAGGTGTTGACCTTCATCACTGGTTTAAGGTGATGTTTCCAAGTTTCTCCAGTGCACAGTACCTACTTTCACTTCACCTACTCCATTCTAGGCTCACCCCGCAAGGCAGGATCAAACACGTGCTCCATAAGGGCAGCTTGCTCCCAGAGCTTCGAAGGGACAGGACCTGGACTGTGCAACGCCTGGTCCTTCAGCCTCACTAATCAGGTAAATGATTCTGTAGATAGAGGACGTGTATAGAGAGGTTATGTGCGTTTGGTCATGGATGTCCCTCCACCGGAAAGAAAATATAGGAAACGTGGAATAAGTCTTCCCCAGGAACAAAACAATGTCTGCTTCAACTGACAAGGTTTCTGCCTACTGAGTGACTGTGATTTTTTAGGCCTGCCTCCCTGAAATAACTCTGGGAGTTCTTAAATGACATTTTTTGTGGTTGTACATAGATCATTCAGTCACATGATTATAGACAGCCTTTGGGGTCTATAATCTTGGGTCGCTGTCCCAGATGGCAAGCTGGTTAGCATGGCCTGTGATATCATAGATTCACGTTTCCCGAGGCTAGCCCATCTCCAGACCTGAAGATACTTCCCTGGGTCTCCAGACTGATAATCCTCCCCACCTGTCTCTTTAAAGCAAACACAATTCCTGACCACAGGGACATGTTTTGTTCCACCAAACGGGTCAGAGTTCCCCAACAGCCCGGGTCGCAGTCCAGTGCCTCTAATCAGTATGCCTTCTCACGTGGCTGCCTGAAGAGCCAAGGTGTTTGGCTTTCACCTGAGGGCCAGGGGGGTGGAAGGTGTGCCGAGGCTTCTCTCCAGTGCGGCGCGGAGGACCTGGCTGAGCGTCGCGGTTGCCATAGAAACCGGACGTCTACACCGCGGCCGTGACGACATTTTAAAGGAGACCGACCTGGCCTGGCGGAAAAGCAGATCTCGCCTGCGGGGCTTTGGGACTCAGCTGAGGGTGTGGGTCCCCGCGGAGGGCGCTGAACCGCCCCGGGGCGCAGGGAGACCACGGGATCCCGCTCCGAGCCGCCGCTTTCCCGCTTTGGGGTTCGGGGCTCCGCGGTCGCGTAGGTAACGCCAGGGTCCCGCCGGGCCCCAGGGAGTGTGGGGTCCTGCTCCAGGGGCGGCCTGGAGCTACTTCCCATCTGAAGGCAGGGGCGCGGGAGGAAGGACGGGCAGCGGCACTCTCAGTCCAGCCCCCCCCCTCTGCGAAGCGGGGACGAGGACGCTGAACGCGCAGCGGCGCTGTGAGCAGGCGGCGAGGACGCGCGTCGACCCCCGGCCCTGCGGTTCCCGCGAGGTCGTGATGCCCGCACGGGCTCGGGCCGCCTCTTAGTCCTTTCCCGCTTTGTCGCCAGGGGATAGGCGAGGAAAGGAGAAGAGAAGGCCCTGGCGAGACGCCCATTGTAACGGCTGCTTGTCAGGATGACCGCTCACTGGTGTCGGTGTCATCGTCACTAACCCAGCGCCTAGCATGGCGCTGGGCACATAGTCACACCAGCAAAGCGTGGTGATGCTGGACCTGTCTGTCCCTCTGCAGCTCCTCATGCCGGTGGCGGAGCTCATATGAGGTGTCCGTGGAGGCAGGTCCTGAGGATCTGTGTGTCTTGATGGCTGCCGAGGCTCCCACTCCAGGTTCAAGGGCAGCAGTCCTCAGGAGACCCCAACACGTCACAACCCTAGTGGGATCTGATGCCTGGCTCAAGTGAGTTCATCAATGTGAACGATGACATATCATGGCACTTCTCCTGCGAGGGTCACGTACCAACCTAAAAGTGGAAAAACTAATCTTATCTTAGGGCAGGCAGAGAGATGTAGCAGGTAGAATGTCATTCTATAAGATGTTACATATTTTGTAATACCTGTGAGCCTCATCTTAAAGAAGCCTTTTAACAATTTTTTTTTTTGCCATGAAAGCAATGAATTTTCCAGTTACAAAAAGAAGTTAGTTTTTAAGATACATTTTCGATAAATATACACAAGTTGTTCTCACTGTATACATGATAATCAGTAATCGCCTCGTATCTCTCAGAGGGATCTGCAAATATGCAGTTATTAAAACTTCCTATCAATTTAAAAAGGAATATAGATTCCTCCATGGTAATCATGTTTTTTTTCCCTATTAAATAGTGGAAATTTTTACAGTGTCAGAAATTTTCCAAGTGTTAGTTTAAAATGTCAATTACTAGAACTTAATATTTTAAAACATTTTCTTACCTTGAAGTTTGTCCTATTGTAATTATAATCAGCCACATTCTCCAAAATTACCAGCTTCTCTTAGATATCGTTATGATTATTTTCGCAGGATATAGTATTTTTACTTATGTACTCCAGAAGGACATGAACATCATCTTTCTCTAAGTATTTGGACCTATATCATTGCAAATGATTTTAGCTATTTTAGTATAATGTGATATAAACCAATTTGATAAGGCATCATGTGGATATTAATACTACAAGAATATAATCACGGGAATTGTACTCGTGATTAATTGTATCAGGGAATTGCATCTAGTTTATTAGTTTGTTCATTATCATTGTATAATATATTCCTAGTACTTTGTTGAGTTATGGTTGACAAACAATACATGGTGCATATTTAAAGTATTTGCTGTAATAAATTTTTATATATATTTACATCTGTGAATCCAATACTACATATTCATCACCTCAAAAAAATATATTTTGCCCTTTTTAGTACCCTTGCCTACCTTCCTTTCTCCATCTCCATGTCATCCTAACCCTTTCCTAGGTGACTACTGATCTTTTGTCACTATAGCATAATTTTCTTTTCCTATAATTTTATGCGAATGTACTCATACAGTGTATATTCTTTTTTGCCAGTCTTCTTGACTTTGATCTAATTATTTTTAGATGTGTCCAGTTGTAGCATGTATGAATATAATTCCTTGTTTTTATTGTTGACTCATATTCCATTTTATGGATATACCATTTGTTCTATCCATTCATCTGGCAATAGATATGTGGATTGTTTCCAATTTGGGGCTCTTGGGCATAAAGCTGCTATGAACATTTGTGTAAGTTTTTGCTTAGATATATGCTTTCTTTCTCTCAGGCAAATACTTAGACATACAATGGCTCAGTCATATGGTAGTTGTAAGATTAGCATTGTGAGAAACTGCTAAACTGTTTTCAAGATATGGTTGCACCATTTTTATTTGCCACTAGCAGTGTTTAAGAGTTCCATCCTCCATGTCCTTGCCAAGACTTGGTATGGTCAGTCTTTTTAATTTTGGCCACTCTCAGAGGGGTGTAGTGGTATTACTTGTCCCTAATGACTAATGATGTTGAGCATCTTTTTACATGCTTATTTGACATTTGTATATTTTCTCTGGCGAACTGTCCTTTCAGATCTTCACACACTTATTTATTGGAGTGTCTCTTTTCTTCTTACTGATCTTTGATTTTTAAATTCTGGATACAATACCTTTAGCAGATACATGATTTGCAAATATTTTCTCTCAGTCAATGACATGATGTCAGCATTACTTCTTTCTTCACTTCTCTGTGGCCTTTCTTACATGACTCTGTGTAGGGGTGACTACACTGGAACTACCTTTCCAGGTGTCAGTATGGCAGGACTTTTCAAAGGGCTACATAGGTGCACACCCTTTACACCAACAGCTTCCCTGCTAGAAGTTTGTCTTCTAGAAGTGGTTAAGGATGTTGATAAAGATTTAGTTATATGGATTGCCACCCTGACGATTCCCTAGTTTCATTTCTGGGTCTGAATTTAGGAAAGGAGACCAAAGGGGAGTCAAAGCCATGATGGGACAACACACACACACACACACACACACACACACACACACACACACACTAATATGCCAAATAAGTTCCGTTATCACAATACTAGCATTCTTCCAAGGCTGTTTTCTAGACCCAAAGAGGACACAATCAGCTCGCCTGTGTAAGTAGCCATGGGAAATGTGCTTTGAATGGTGTCCTTTAGCAGTGTACAGGCACTGAAAAGATGCCATCCAGAGTGTTGATATTAGGTGTGGGTCCCAGGTCTGCCTGTGATCTAGGCTCACGACTAGGGATAGGACTCCAAATTTAGAATGTTACATTCTGTGCCTAACTTATATAAATATGATTCAACTTATTGTATAACACATGTGTGGCAGAATAACACTATTGTTCTCTGACATATAAAAAGCCCATGAGGTCCCCTAGCACAGAACCGTGCTGCCCACAATAAAGTCCATGCCTGCTATTTCATTCTCATGTTGGCTCCTTGTGCCTTCTTTCAACTGGGCATCTTACCATCAAAACCTTCCCTTCTAGATCAGCTCAGTGCTGACACGTGGCCTAGCTGTCAGGATGAGGAGAGTAAGGCTCCCAGAGCTCTGGACGGTCCCTGAATGGAGGATACCCAGGTGGAGGACATGTGGTTCATGTGTGCTGCCTGGGCAGTGTGGGCCAACCCTGAGGAGCTGCGAGAAACAGTGAGCAGATGAACCACATACTTAGAGCTGGTCCAGATAATTCAGAAATCGGCATGCAACAGATGATGTTTCACTCCCAGTACACTAGCCCTGATGAAGAGATATTTACAACCCATATGAAGGACTTGATCTTGACCTCTGACCCAGCTGGTACTTTTGGCACCATGGCAGCATTGCTGGCCCCTTATGTGGATAGGCGGATCCACAAGGTAAAGTCCACCATGGCTAGGTTGGGGGAAGTGCAAGTGAAACGCTAGGAGCGTTCCACCCAAGTGCGTGCTGTACCACCCTCTGCACTCCCAAACTGGCCAGTGCATGGACAGAGGCCTGGCCGAAAAAGGGGAGGCAGAGCAGCACCCAGCCCAATCGACTGTGAAAGTGAGCTGCAGGCAAATATGGTTTGATCTCCTCATAGCAAGGGTCACTGCAGAAAAAAGTGAGCAGCAACCTAATGAAGTGCTGCTCACACTGTGGAATCAGCTGCACCCTGACCAGCAATTTACTCTTATTCCCAGGAAAACCACAACCTGTGAGGTACGACTGGCCAATTATCTCCCTGATTCGGGATTTGTATGGTACACCTGGTTGGCAGGGGAACCAGTTGACCTGAGGCCGCACGTGGACCTGACTACACATTGGTCCCCCCGCAATGTACAGAGGGTATTAGATCTTGTGAACAAGGGCACTGACACAGCACCCTGCTTTATGGGAATCTAGACGAGTTTCCCGGGCCCACTCCAACCATAGAAAGCTATGGGGGTCGAATCATTCATGTGTGGCAGGTCCCTATGACACTAGGTATTGGCACATTACCTCCTCAGATGTACCAAGTGTACATACGCCCTAAAAAGGAATACATTTTGGAGATTGATATTTTGCAAGGCTTGACTTTAAATACCACTACTGGTGAATTTTGCCTTCATATCCAGGTGGTGGAAACTATTATCTGGAGATGTCCAAACCATGCCCCATTGGTGCTGCCCTAGGCTACCCGGGTAGTGAACACAAAACAGTATCACCTGCTGGGCAGCCATTAAGAAATAGGACACACCATTCTGAAGTGGAAGATGCATGTGTCATTTATCCTACTCATAGCCCATACAACTCTCCGGTGTGGCCAGTAAGAAGCCTGATGGCTCCTGGTGCATGACGGTTGACTATCAGGAGCTGAATAAGGTTACAGCACCCCCTGCATGCCGCTGTACCAAACATCACGGACATCATGGACCAGTTGTCATGTGAACTTGGATGATATCATTATATGGTGGACTTAGCAAACATTTTTTTCTCTATTGCCACAGCCCCAGAAATTCAAGAATAGTTTGCCTTCCTGGAATGGTGAAAGTAGACAGTTCTCGTCCTTCTCCAGGGTTATCTGCACAGCTCTACTCTGTGCCATGGTCTCATGACTCAAAATTTAGCCACATGGAAACAACCACCTGCAGTACACTTATATCATTACATTGATGATATAACATTAACCTCTGATTCTCTTACAGAACTAGAAGCAGTGGTAACCAGCCTGTGAGAAGCTCTCGCTGACTGGGGTTGGGCAGTCAACGAGGACAAGGTCCAGGGACCTGGGTTCTCTGTCAAATTCTTGGGAGTTGTCTGGTCGGGTAATACAACAGTAACGCCGGAGGCAGGGATTGATAAGATTCAGGCATATCCCCGACCCAAAACTGTGAAGCAGCTCCAAACCCATTTGGGACTGCTGGGGTTTTGGAGAGTGCTCATTACTCATTTAGCCTCCTTGATGTGACGACTGCACCATATAGTGTGATGAGGTGCCCAGTGGGATGGGATCCCAGAAATAGAAGAGGTCTTTAAGGCTACAAAGCAAGCTGTAGCACAAGCCCAAACTCTACGTGTATTAGATCCAGCCCTCCCATTCCTGCTTACGGTGCAGGTGGATGATGTAGGGTTTGGATGGGGCTTGTGGCAGAAGCACAGTTGGCGCCAGAAGGTGCCAATAAGCTTCTGGTCCTAGTTATGGAAAGGCGTGGAAGTGTGGTATTCTCTGATAGAGAGGCAATTGGCTGCCATAGAAGCAGCCCTTCTGGCCAGTGAGGCCATCACCTGCCCTAAACCCATAACCATGCAGTCAATGTACCCCATTGAGAGGCGGCTGTGGTCTTGAGTGAATACTCCCCATACAGGAATTGCACAGACACCTACAATGACCAAGTGGGGGTGTACCTGGAACAGTGGACACAGTTTTCTGCAAGCCCCCTATCAGATCAACTGCACTCTCTATTGGGACAAGTGAAGTTTCAAACAGAGCTCCTGGTGGAAGCTGCTGGGAAGGGGGACATAATGAGTCCCTGTGTAGAGGGCTGGGCTCCCATTCCTGAGGAAGCCTAGTACACAGATGGCTCATGCCATGGGCACCCCTGACATGGGCTGCCATGGTATTACAGCCATCAATAGAAGCCTTTTGATATGAGACTGGTGCTGGGCAGTCCAGCCAATGGGCCAGCCGAGCTACGTGCTGCATGGTTGGTCCACATGAATGAAATGCCCAGTGCATGTCCACACTGACAGTTGGCCTGTGTATCGAGGTCTAATTCCATGGCTGCCCAGGAGTGGATGATAAACCACTGCTCCCTATGGAGCTGGGGGTTGTGGGAAGACCTCTGAAAGCAAAATCTTCAGCAGGGGGCCACCATATATCATGTCCCTGGCCATTGGCCATTACAGACCCTGGGCAATGATGCAGCTATTGTGTTAGCACAAGTCCACTCTGCCGGTGTACCACTGGTTATGATGGACATTGGCCCCTGGCTCCACCAAAAACTGGGGCATGTAGGAGCCCATAGCATGGAACAGGTAGCGAAGCAATGGGGCCTATCATTGACCTGGTCACAAGCACAAGTTGCCATGTCACAATGCCCCTGGTGCACTGAGCAGCACCCAGAGAGATGGCGGGTAAAGAGTACCCCAGGGATGGTGCCTTGCAGGGCTCAGCCACTCCAGAAATAGCAAGCGAACTACATAGGGCCTCTGCTCACAGACTGGGGACACCACTATGTGTTCACAGGTGTGGACACGGCTACAGGTCTAGAGTTCGCATGGTCAGTGACAGCTACTGATTAATGCCATACTGTGACTGCTTTGGAGTACCTCACAGTGGTCTATGGCCGGCTCTTATTAATTTCCAGTGACAGAGGCACTCAATTTACTGGACAGGAGGTGCAGGTCTGGGCCCACACCAATAATGTACGATGTCAGTTACATGTTCCTTATCACCCACAGGCAGCTGGAATGGTAGTAATTCAACGGCTTGCTGAAGAATAAACTGTGCACTTTATGCCCAGGCTGGTGCTGTTGGTGTACTAACCTCTCACAGGCTATGTGCCTTCTGAATGAGCAGCCCCGGTGAATGGGGTTGTCTCCCCTTGACAGGGTTGTAGCAGGCTTGCTTCAGGCTATCAAAGTGTGCCCAGGCACCACTGCTAAACAGTTCTTGTCCCGGGCCTACCAGGGAGCTTTGCTCTTGCTGGCCCCAGAACCTTTGGAAGCAGGTAAACAGGCCACCTGGTCATGGCCCTGGACTATACTGGTAATAAGAACAATGGGAGACCCTGGTGGACCCCTCAGGACAGGGTTTATGCAATAGGTTGTGGGTAGAACCCTAGATTTGTATTTGGCCCACGCTCTTGTGAATGTCACTCCCAATGACTATGAAGGTTCACTGTTAACGGGGAGTTTTGTCCTTAGTTTCTGGCCCATTCCTCTCTATGCTGTAACACTGATCTGCTACCCTTGGAGAAACTGTCTGGTACCACAGTCCAGGGGCAGCACCTCTCCCGGCCACCCTTTTATCTCAAGATGGGCAGGTGGCCTCTTTCCTCCCAGAAAGATGGGACTTGCCCCCAATGGTCCCTTTGTCCGCTCTATCCTATTGCCAGGCTGACAACAGGGAACAGTGTCACGTCCTGAGCTCATGTGTTTGCTGCTGTCCACAATGCTTCCTGCTGCTGGGTGTGTACTGAACTACCAGTGGAAGTGGCCGAGGGACTGCCGTGGCACATTACTCTGGCTGCGACTGAGAATTGGATGTGGCTGCATACCTGGAGCACCACACCTGAATGGGACCAGTGACGATGGGCCACAGAAGTGCTACTCCGCCGTAACCATCGCAATCCTCCACCCCTCATAGACTATGCTATTTCCAGTGGGTCCGGATGGCTGGCAGGAGAACATGTGGACTCGCAGGAGCAGGCCCCTCACTACATAGAGCAAGTAAGATCTGTGCCCAACTGTATCATGGGGCAGTTACCGGCCAAGCTGTGTGCTAACACCGCCCTTGCTAATTTTTCCAAGGTCTAGTGGGATGGGCAGTGTTACGTCAGGACAGAGCCTACCGACTGGCTACCTGCAGGGTATCACTGGGTCTGTGGGCACTATGGTTGGCCCTACTTGCCCGCTGATTGGATCGGCCATTGTACCTGGGACATCCATATTTAGCTAGATGCATATTATCTACCTTGCCCCAATTACCTAGTAATTGGGGTCCTGTATATCACCGCTGGCAGAGGCAGAAGCGGGCAACATAGTAGTTCTTCCCCCTGACTTTATTCATTCCAAGGGTGGGATCCATAGATGCAGAACTGCAGGTAGAAGCTTTAGCCCAGCACACCGCACAGGCATTGAACACTACGCATCAGGTTATAACCCTTTTAATGGATGATACCACTCAAATTGGAAAGTAGTTCTGCAAAACCACATGGTCCTTGACCTCCTAACTGCTGCCCAGGGAGGCACCTGTGCCCTACTCCATGTAGAATACTGTGTCTACATCCCTGATCATGCCAACCAGGCGTAGGCAGCCCTCCAGGAAATGGATGCTGAAGTCCAAGTCATCTACCCCCTGGAAGAAGACCCCTTGACAACTTGGTGGAATTCCCTGGGGTCCTCCTGGTGGTGGGCAGTAGCCGTCCTGGCCCTTGTAACCCATAGCCTGGTAGTATTCTGTTGTTCTTTATATTGTTGTTGTGGATTGTGGGCTCAAGGTTGTGCCCTCTGGACCAGATCCCACGCCACAACCCTGTAGGGGTGGAGTGTGCATCCCGGGCCTGGCCATGATACAGGCTCATGGCTAAAGATAGGACTCTGGGTTTAGAATGTTACATTATTGTAGTAGGGCACCTGCACCTCACTTATGTAAGTATGGTTCGGCTTATTGTATCACACGTGTGTGGCAGAATGCCGCTATTGTTCTCTGACATGTAAAAAGCTCATACTGTCTCCTAGTGCAGAAGTGCGCTCCCTGCAATATAGTTGGTGTCTGCTGTTCCATTCTCATGTTGACTCCTCGTGCCTTCTTTCAACTGGGTGTCTCACCATCAAAACCTAACAGTATGTAATGTTAGAAACTCTTGACAACACAAGATTATGAAAATTGATTATGTCACACCTATAGAATGGAGTTCTAGACAGGCAGCAAAAACAAGTTATAATCAAAACAATGAGGAGAGATCATTTATGGCCTATCTGAAAAGCAATGATTCACATTATTTCTAATGTGTGGAGAAATAGGCACTTTCTTACAGTGTTAGCAATATAAATTAGTAAAAGTATGTCCAATGTTGTGCTAATATAAAATATTACATTTCCCTGGGCTATAATGAACATTTCCTAGAACTTATAAATTCTAGTGAAGATATTTGTGTATATATGAGCAAGGCTGTTAAGTATACTATTGTTCGTAACAGAAAATCTGGTAAGGGAACTAAGTTTTCATCACTTGGGCACTGCTAAAAGAATTTGGAGCATCACATGATGAAACACTCAATCCATATAAAGAGATTGAAACTTTGTAAAAATATTTAAAATGTCATCATAAAAATATATTTACGTGGAAAGATGGATATAATAAGTGCACAAGCAGATTACAAAGATCATAAGTGGCCTTGATCCATTTTCACTAATGTAGATCTCTAACTATTTATCTAGAGGTCTCAAAGAGTAAAAACAAGAAATAATCCTTCACTTCTATTCACATAGAGCTTTCTCGTCAACATAGAAAGAGACTGCACTTTCTACCTGGATTTCTCAGTATCCTTGCACACTGGGTAGGTCCCCTTTCCACCTGGATTTCCAGAAAGCTCTGTCTGGTGGATTTGGGCCACAGCCCCTCCCTTCCACCTTCCTGCTCTGCCACGTTCAAGCTGCAGTTTAGGCTTCTGGCAAGAGGTGGCACCAACGAAACTTCATCATCAAACGTCTCTATATAAAAGGTCAGCCAGGAGCAAACAATACCCTACCTCAAAACGCAGCTTTTGAACCTATGTACAGAATGATTCTAATTCTGTCTGAAAAAATGGATAGCTATAAACGAAGGCTGAAAACACATATACTCTGGGACCTGCACATGTTAAAACACCAGATGTCAGTGAGACGTGGAAGGGCTTAGGGCAGCGCACAGCAGGGGCTGGGGAGAGATGATGGGGCCTGGAAGCGGGTCTGGGAAGCTGTGTCCACTGTCCTGGACAGAGACAACAGACAGGGGGTGGAAGAAGGACTGGGAAGCCTGTACACGGGTGGAATAAGGGACGGTGAACATCCTACTCTCCGGGATAGACCCCTCTACAGCGTGGACACATCAACTCACACTGAAGAGGAAAGAGACAAATCAATGAATGTGATATAGATTTGGGATCAACAGCAGATAGATTACTTTAATGTACATATGAATTTTCCAAACAGAATGGGTATCTGAGCAAAAACCAAACCAAACCAAACAAAACTGCACTTCTTTTCCTTAGAAAAAGAAAAATGGAGATGGATGTCATCAGGTGGCTAGATACAGGATGTCAGCTCTGAGTCACAGACCTGGGAGCTCAGTAAAAGGGAGGGAGGGATAGAGGTTCAGATATTGGACTAATTTTTTTCGGCCAGAGTTTTATTTATTTTATTAACCTCCTGGCACCCCTCCAGTTGTATCCACCATTTTCTGGGAAATCCACTTGAGATTGGAAGTCCAGCTTTGGTTTGAACTGAAGAGAAAGCTGCACTGATGAGTGCGAGTATTTGGGATGATAGAGGTAGAAAAGACCTGGAAACTCACACATGTGTGGGCAGAAACAACTTTAATTTTATTTTTCCTACTTCATTTTTCAGTGTAATTGAATAAAATACATGATTTTCCAAAGTAATGAATACATGTGTACATTACTTTTCTGAATCTGTTTACAAGTATTTCTGCTTTCTTTATTTTTTAAAAAAATAGTTTCAGGTATACAGCACAATTGTTAAGCATTTATATAATTTATGAAGCTAGTCCCCTGGTTGCTCTAGTACCCATCTGGCACTATGCACAGCCATTACGATAATATTGCCTATATTCTCTATGCCGTACTCCACAGCTCCGTGACTATTTTGTAAGTACTAATAAGTATTTCAGCTTTCAAAGTGTCATCTAAATACTTTTTCCTGAATGCGATATTTCAAACAATATGTTAAAGTACATTTATAAAATGAAATCTGCATCTCTCACAGGCCTGACTCTGACCCAAAGAAGTTGTCAATATGAAATGTGCCTCCTTTCCAGATGTTTCCCTGTGAGAGGTATGTGAACATAGATACCTGCACACATTCATGGTCTTTTCCAAAAGAGGAATCCCATTACGCATCTTTAGCATATCATCTTTTCCCCTCAATATGGATTCTCTGGATTCATATTTGCATTTTATTAATGTTTGTGTCATTTGGCATATTTTGACATGTGTAAGGTTCATTTATTATTTTACATGACTGCTGTTTAAATTGTGAGCTAATTGCTGCGTGTAACTAAGTGCATATCACAACCATGGATACTAACCCAGTAGCTGAGTTGTAGCTTACAAATCTATCCTTTGCTTTCATACAATTCTTACTATATTCTACATTTAGAATGTGTTTTAAATTTTAATAATATTGTGAATTAAAAACTATGCAGTTCACCATTCTAAAAATAAAGTTAACAACAATCTGAGAGCAGGTAAGGCAGATACTAGGGTTTAAATCTCTCAGAGACCAGGAGGATTCAAGACAAAAAGTGAAAAGCTTTAGAATAATTCCACAGCTAGCTATTGATCCCGAGAAAATAAAGTTGCTTCCCTGATTTATTTAAATTTCCTTAAAGTCAGTACCCTGGTTTGAGTAGTGGTCATAATAATGAGTATCTTGAATAGGTGTTAGGATTAAAGGAGACAAAATATAAAGTATGTTTTGCTTAAAGCAGGTCTATACACATCACTTCCCTTCTCAATAGATCAACTGTCCCAAGGGCAACACCTGAGCTTCTACCCAATCCCTACACCTCACTTCAGGTATAAGCCAAAGGATGTGGCCCAAAACCAAGTTTCTTGGCACCAGGGACAGGATTTCATCTCCTCTGTCACCTTCATAACCATAAGGTATTGTTGAGGGAGTCCCCATTGTGCCACAATTGCAGGGATTGTGAATGACCATATCTCCTTGGAAGCCAGTCTTCTAAAAGGGAGGCTGCTCTGTGTCCTCTAGGGAGGGTGAGGGATGGAACCTCATTCCCATCTTGCCACCCATCTGAAGAGTGACATAGGCTCTGTCAGCCTGAGCTTGGTCGCCTATGAAGTGAAACTCACAATACCTGATACTTTCATCACAGAGCTGTCCTCAGGAGTAAATGAGAAAATCTGCCCAAGTACATGGCACGTGGTGGGACTTCAATGTCCTTTAAATGTTGGGACACTGAGGTAGTGGCTGGCTGAGCCTGGGAACCAACGATAGCATCACTTTAAAGAAGGTGTACTTTATATTTCATCTCTTCTAATCCTAACAGCTACTCAAGTTGCCCTTCATTATGATTGTTACTCATACCAGGGCACTAATATCAGAGGAGTGTGTGTAACTCTAAGAAACACCTTTTGTTGTTTGCTGATCAGCTCCTCACTCTGGAATTACTCTAATGTTTTTCCATTTTGTCTTCATGCCTCCAGGGCTCTGAATGTTCTAATCTCTATATGGGATGCCATTATTTGCTCCCAGGGTGTTGTTCAACTTTTTTTTTTAAATTACCATCTGTAACATTTTAAAGTTACAATATTATGAAATTGAAAAGCAAGTTTTACATTAAAAACACACAGAATTTGGGGGGACAAAATCTGCCAACTGCACCTCAGAAACAAAGAGTTTGGCAAGTGATTTAAGTGAAGTCACATAAACATGCAGAAACAATCTATGCGTTAAAATACACTAAAATCACAAGAACTAATATCATGGATTTTTTTTTAATCCCAAGGAGCAATATTAAGTGGAAAAGGCAATATGCAAATGAAGGCGAGTAATATGAAATCTCTCGAGAAAAATCCACGAGTGTATAGGTTTGTGTACCCCTCATCTACAGGGACATATATCTGGAGAGGAGGCACCATTCTATGACAAAAGACCCCTTTGGGTCAGGATATAGGAAATGGACTAGTGAGAGATGCAGAACAATTTCAGTTTATTAATATACTTTCATATATTGTTTGCAATGTTGTACTCAGGAAGAATGCTGCACTGGTAAAACTTTGCAAAAAAAAAAATTGTGACCAGATTGACAAATATAATGTGCACATACTTTGTAAAAGTTTCATTTTGTTCATTTTCGTAGAGAAATGAAGTAGATTTTAAATAACTGAATTGACTGTGTGTGTGTGTGTGTGTGTCTGTGCCCCTTCTAGCTCTGTCACCTGAAATACATGCTCACAGTAGCAGCTTTATCCTCAGTTTAGATTAGAGATAGACTTCCAATCTCAAGGTTAGATACACCAGAAAATGTGTTCTTATATCCTAGAAAAGTGATGGATACAGAGGGATTGCTCAAGTTAAGTGAAACTCCAGAAAACGTTGGCTATTCCTCCAAAGTCCAGCTCCCAGCCTCCATCCTTCTCTCCCCTCTTGCTGAACCCCTTTGTCTGACTCTCAGAGCTGCAAGGCATCATCTCTATCTCCAGTTTTGTTCTTTTTTAATGAAGACTACATTTTTGAAAGAGTAAAAAGTATCATGAAACAATTTGTTTACTGAGGTACCACTTCTGTTCGAAATATTCAAATATATTTTGAAACAATTCCTTCTGCTGTTGACCCCAAACCTACATCACGTTTGTTGATTTATCTCTTCCCTCATCAGTGTCTGCTGATATGCAGTGTGGATGGTACAGATGGTTCTTACCAGACAGCTGGGCATTCACCCTGCATTACCCCACTGTTGTAAAGGATTCTCAGTGCTTCTCCCAACTGCTGTCTGTCATCTGCTGTCCAAGACTCTATGGACACAGCTTCCCAGACACTGCTTCCTCTCCCCCCTCCCCGCCCCCACCCTCTTCCAGTCACCTCTCTCCTACACTGAGATGCTTATCAAGCACTGCCAAGGCACTCTAAAACGACCTGATGTTTCATCACGTGCAGGTCCCGGAGTATATGTTTTTACAGTCTTCTTTTACACCTATCATTTTATTTTCAGATTTAGAATCATTCCGTATATAGGTTCATGAGTTGGATTTTTAGGGAGGGTATTATGTTTTGCTCTTTGAATAAACTTCTTTGTAAAGAAATTTGAAAATAGTACGTTACTGCCACCTCCTGACAGAAGCCTGAATCACAGCTTGAACACAGGGAAATCTGAAGGTGGGAGGGAAGGGCTATATGGCCCAAACCCACCAGGCAGAGCTTTCTGGAAATCTGCGTGGAAGATGAGAATTGCTTGGGCACAGCTAAAATCCAAAGCAAACAAAAAACAAACAGAACGACAAAGTCTAGCAGCCACTGCTAAATAGAGGCCACTCACATAAGCCATGCTTCAGGGAGAAATCTGTACTAAACTGCCTGCCTGCACTGTGTTCCCCCGTGGCTGAACCAACCCATATAAAAGAGTTTCTGGAATCCTTATTTCAACCAATAGGTCTGAGACACTCTGCCTGTCTATTCTGAGCACAGCAGGTATGTCCTCATTAGCATCTCAACCAAAAAAAATGAGATCGGCTCCAGTCTGATCCATCAGAGCAATACTTTTCGACCAATGAAATTGAGGACTTGGAGTTCTCATTTGCGTGAAAACAGACCTACTATGGACCAGCGGCAAGGATACCGACCTATCTAAGCCAGCTCCCCTCTGGCTCAAGGAGTGCACTTTCGCTTTCCACTTAAGATTGCTACTATGGCTGGAGCTGAAACACCCATAACGTCTCCCCAGACTAGTTCAGGCCACAACAGAGCCTTTCTGGCAGGAAAGACTGAACTAAAGAAGGAAGAAACTTTATTTTTTGACAACCGCTCAACTGTGATAAACACAACTGAAAACAGTATGGCTCTGGAACAGCTCAATTGCTAAGCAGGCCTGCTGTAAGTGGGGCGGGGGTGGGGCGGTGGCAATCAGCACCCTATGCAGCTAGATAGCTCGGCTTTGCTCTGAGTCCCTTTGCTCCAGCTCTGATCCAGCCACTCTGCTCTACCAAGATAGCTTCAGAGTTACAGATCACAGCTCTAACCCACGAATAACAGCTTTTAACCTTCTCAGAAAAGGAAAAGCGGGGAGCAGCCGACTTATATAGATAAAAATCACAATCCTTGGTCCCTAATTAGTCCATCCTCATGTAAATGAGGACTCCAAAGCCTCACACTTTTATTGATCCAAAAAGAACTGTCCTTATTGGTCAGAATGGAGTCACCCTGATTGGTAGATGGAGATGTTAATGCGGCTATAGCTGTGCAGCTCAATTGAACTGAGACATCCAGTTCTATTGGTTGAAATATGATTCCAGGAACTCCTTTAAAAGTACTGGCTCAGCTAGCCGGAACACAGTACAAACAGGCAGTTCAGTGTGGGCAGTTTGTGTGAGAGGTCCTTGTATAGAAATGACTGCTAGGCTCTGCTTTTCAATTTGAGCCTAGTTATCCACCAGGAGCCCTTTTTAATAGGTATCTTCTTTTTCACTGTTCACAGACTTAATAGCCAGGAAAATGAGAATGAGTTCTCTATCACCACCATCATACTGTTGAAATACAGTACATTCGAAGGTGCTTTGGGACAATATATTTAACCATGGCAGAGTTTGGAACAACATAATTTTGGATGACTTTTTTCCCATTTTTTGTAAATCCTTGAGATGAAATGAAAAACAAATAAGACAGGCTATAAAGTGACCATAAAAATTGATTTCTAATGTGCACTAAACACATTTTCAAAATCCTTTTCAATTAAGCAAAAGTAAAATGTGTGCTTCATTTTAAAGCCCATCATCTAAAGCAGTCTTACCAATGTCTGACTCTATGGAATGCATTTTACCACTCTGCATTTAACATACTGTAATTGATTGTCTTTGTCTATACTCACGCAACTGAATTCTGTCCTGGAGGAAGAAAATCCTTTCCTTTTGGGGAAATAACTGTTTGTCTCCATTTTAAAATTTTCAACATTCTTGACCTATGAGTATGACAAAGGGTAGTTTTTGAGCTGGCAAGTGTAATTTCAGTGGAAGTGTGAGAGAACAAAACCAAACAGATGGCAGAGTTTGGTATAACATCTGTTAACTAATGGATGGATAGACGATGCATAGATCCATGCAGGAAATGTCAAACATGTGCTGGAAATTCATGGATTTTTATGTTTAATAGCAGAGCCCTGCATATGGATGACCAACTCCTTATGTTGAATAGCTGACAGGATGCAGCTTTTCAGGACCCTGCAACTGATAGCTTCCAGATGGGAGGCGTTCCTGGTTTTGAGGACCTGCCTGAGTGTCACGGTAGCCATAGAATCCTGACGTCATTATGACAACTCTGACAACTTTTTAATAGACACTACCTGGCTTATTGCGAAGATCTAGGTCCTGTCTGCGGGTGTTTGGGACTCAACTGAGGGTGTGGGTCTCTGCGCTGGGGGGCTGAATAGCCCTGGGGTTTGGGGAGACTAAGGGGTCCCAATCCAACTTGCCCCTTTCCCCTATTCGGGCTCGGTGCCCCAGTGGCCTCCCAAGCCAGGCCATTGTGGTCCCACCCAGCCCCAGTGAGTGTGGTGTCCTGATCCAAGGGTGTCCTGGAGCTGCTTTTCTTCTACAGACAGGGGTGCCAGAGTGAGAGGAGTTGTGGAAGGGCAAAGAATAAGACAGGTAAGGACTCTCTCAGAGCCCCAGTTTCCCCTTTATAAAATGGGGATGAGGATGTTTAACACAGAGAATCACTGTGAACATGCAGTGATTACACATGAATAAGCTCTCGACTCTGTAGTTGTCACAGGATCATGACACCTGTATGAATTAAGGCCACTTCTTATTCCTTTCCACTTTGTTAGGGCATAGCCCAGGAAAGGAGAAAAGGCCCTGGTGAGAAGCCTATTGTAACATCTGCTTGTTAGGATCACTATGCACTGGTATTAGTGTTATTGTTGTTGCGGAGATGGTTAGGAAGAAGAGTCGGAGTCCGGAAATGCATTAACTAACATGGATGAGGGAGAGAGGCAGAATGGCAGTGCTAGCTTCCCCCACCCCTGTTTCCATGGCTTTTTATTCTCTCACAAAGCTGGCTTTGTTATTATTATTAGTTACAATCAGATTAGTAATTACAGATTACAGTCAACTCCCAAATTCAGCCTCAAGGCCACAACCATGTTATCAGCTACTCCCCCTTTTTATCCTTGTGCCTAGAGCAAGAAGTCCCAGAATAGGTAAGGCGTGTTTGCCCTCCCTGTAAATGTGATCTTGTTGCTCCAAGCACCAGTCATCCTGCCAGGATTGCAGGTGTCTCTCACAATTGTCACTAACCCAGTGTCTAGTATAGTCCCAGGCACATAGCTACACCAGGAAAGTGTAGTGATACTGGACCTATCTGTCCCTCTACAGCGCCTCATGCTGGTGGAGGAGTTCACAGCAGGTGTCCAACAGAAGCAGGTTCTGACAATCTGCATCTTGTTGGCTGCTGAGGTTTCTTCTCCAGGTTCAAGGTCAGCAGTCCTCAGGAGACCCCAACCCTGTCACAACGCTGATGGGATCTGATGCCTGGCTCAGGTGAATTCATAGATCTGAACAAAAGCATGTTCTGGAATCGCTTCTGTGAGAGTCACAAACCAGACTAAAGGTAGAGAAACTACTTTGATCTCATCCTGGGGCGAGAGGTTTAGCAGGTGGGATATCATTCCATCAGAAGCCACACACTTTGTAATAGCACTGAGCCTCATCTCACAGAAGCCTTTTTTTTCTGGCAGAAAGTCAATCACTTGTCCAGTTGGAGAAGGAACTTGATCTTAACATACATTTGCAAAAAATGTACATATATTTTTCTGACCATATAAATAATAACAATTCCTAGGTTTCAGATGGATGTGAAAATATGTAGTTAGGTAGAAGGTCTTCCTAGCAATTTGTGATTTTAACATGGAATCTTTTCTGGTAACCATAGTTTTATCTGTTCTATAATGAAAATTTTTCAAAAGCCTGAAATTTTCCAAATGTTAGTTAAAATGTCAGTTATAAGAATTTAGAATTTTATCAAATAATAATTGCCTATGTGTTTATTCTGTTATAATGATACCCAGAAATGTTCCTTTTAATAAGCAGATATTCTTAAATATCATTATGATTTTATTCCTAAGACATCACATTTTCAGCTCTCTAATCACCAACCACTCTCTCCCTCATCATGCCCTGTCCCCAAGCAACCACCGATCTTGTCGATAGATTAATTTTGATTTCCTATAATTTTGGTAAATGGAATCATACAGGTTGCATTTTCATATGGCTTATTTCATTCAGCCATTTATCTATTTATAGTTTTTAAATTCTCTTTTTTGACATGAAGCTATAGGCCATCATTTATGAACACATTGTAAGCACTTTTTTGAATATTTAATACCAATATCCACTAGAAGAAGACTTGTGTTTGGGAAACACGTAGATTACCACTTCTATTGTGAATCACCAAGTCATCCATTTCATATACACTGAAGTAGAAAAACTTATAGAATTATCTTCAGACTTAGAATTACAGTAAATATTTATAAATTGATATAATGAGTAGGAGTTACTAAATTCCCCCAAGAAGAGACAATAAAAATATATTTTTTCCAGTTGTAAAGCCAAATTTTTTACTTTGATGATGATGAAAACCAAAGTATAGAATAGGTTATTTTTTGTTCCTTACTTATATATTTAACTCCAAAGAATAGGAAAGCTAGTAGGAAAATAATAATTGCATGAATCTTTGGAATATTTTTAATTTAAGAATTTTATAGGCATTTCATATAACACATCTTTAAATATAATTTATTGCACGTATATGGGCTAATGAATATGTAAATTTTTACCATATGTATTGAAAAAATAAGTAGGTTGTTTTACACCTATGCAATGTTAAATTGTATGTAGCAGAGACTTTTACTAGCTATCATAGACTATTTCTTTCAGGTATTATTTTTGACCAAAGAATATATTTTACATCTTGACTTAGTGGGAAAATACATATATTTATAGCTGAAACCAATAAATAATGCCTGTGACCAAGTATATATTTTATTCTATTCATCTTTAAATGCTCGTTTAGTTTGCTTTGTAAAAATGCGAGTAAAGTGTACTAAATTGATGCTACAATCCACTAATAGGTTGCATCTCCAATGGGTTAGTCTCCAAGACAAGTTTGGCAGTTGATTGTTGATGGACTCTGCCTTCCTCCATATATACATGGAGGACTGATGGTGTAGGGGAATCTTTTATAAGGGCACTTAATCCCATCCATGAGCCTCTGCCCTCCTGACCTAAACACCCCAAAGGCCCCACCTCCAAATACCATCACATTGGGGATTAGTCTCAATATATGATTTTTGTAGAAACACAAAGAATCTATAGCTTCATGGTTTCATCTGTTTCTCCTTGCAGTTCTATCATTTTTTGCCTCACATAATTTGATACTCTTTTTTTTTAGCCACATACACATTAAGGGTTATTATGCTTTCTTAGAGAATTAATCCCTTTGTCATTATGTAATGCTCCTCTTTAACCCTGATAACTTTCTTTACATTGGAGTCTGCTCTGTTTGAAATAAATACACTTATTCCCACTTCTTATTGATTACCGTAAGCATAGTTTATCTTTTTCCCTACCTTTACTTTTAATCTGTATGTATCTTTAAATTAAAGTGAGTTTCTTGCAGAGAACATATTTGGTCTTGTTTTTTGGACACTCTTACATCTCTGTCTTCTAATTAGTGTACTTAGACCATTGACGTTTACAGTGATTATCGATATAGTGGGATTAATAGCTACCAGATTTGTCATTGTTTTCTATTTATTGCTCTTGTTTTCTATTTCTGTTTTTGTTTTCCACTCTTTTTCTGCCATCTGTGGTTTTAATTGAGAATCTTATTTGATTCCATTTTATCTTCTTTCTTAGCATATCGATTGTACTTTTTGTTCCCAATTTTTACTGGCTGCCCTAGAGTTTGCATTACAGAACCCTGATCTCCTCACTCTTGCTCCAGGAGCCTGTCTAGCACGCTCAGCCTCACACTGGGTTCTTCTATATCAGCTCCTATTTCTGGGACTCAGAGTTCACACTCTTCTGAGATTCTACTAGAAGGTGCTTTGCCTCTCCTCCAGCTCCATCACACATTCCCCTCCCCTTGCAGCAGTGACACTGAAGTTCACACATCACTGAAATGTGGGCTTATCCCTGCTTGCTGTTACATGTCCTCTCTGGTAGTTCTCTCTGGTAGTCATGCTATTATGCTAATATCAGAGGCATCACACAAACAGAATGATGTTGGAATGGGGACCTAACATTTTGAGAGACTACTAGATACCATATACTTTAGGTGTTACCTTAGTCTTTTTCTCTTCAAATCCACAAAGCAATGCTCCAAGGTGGACATCATAACTTCATTTCTACAGATTGGGAGGTATTCTGGCTCATAGAGCAAATTACATGCTGAAAGAATTCTAGGGAGGTGTCAAATGGACACAAAAGCCAACCAATGGGTCTAACAATGGCCAATTCTGGGACAATTTAAACATTGGAATACATAACAATAATAAACTCTTTGAGTGAAATAGGAATCTGTGAGTCTTACTGATATAAATAAATACTTGAATAAATACATAAATCAATAAATCTCAAATGAGAAGGGAAAAGTCTACCCATACAGTCAGGTCCCAACTAATAAATCTAGAGGGACTGACAGAATTGGCAAAGCAACACTTGACAACTGTCATAGTAACAAATGATTCAGGCAAGAGACCTGAATGGATGGATGATCAGTCTGCACCAAATCCCACAGCAATCACTGAGTTACCATGGCAACCACACTGGCCAATGAAAGCTGGGGAAAAACCCAACAGCAACCACCCTGATTTTGTTCTTAATATGTGCTAGGAACTGAACAGGGCTGATATAACACACAGTAATTAACCTCAAATATTCCTCACAATAAATATTCCTAGCAGCTTTAGCAATATACATAGACATACGTACATATGAATACACCCATATATATCCATACACTCTTCCATTCTTTCTCTTCCCACCCAAGATCCCAGTAATTCATTGTGGTGGAATAACTGCAGGTGAAAAAGGAAAACACTACAGTTCAACAGATTCAATTCTAAAGACACATATAAGTTGAAAGGTACAAAACAATTTTAGTAATAGGTTTTTCTGGAGATGACCTGTAGAATTTTCTCTGGGACGTTTGTCTCCCTAGTGTCAGCACACTGCCAACAACCTTAAAAGTTGATATGTAAATATAAGCAAATACATGTTATACACTCAAATACATTTTCCTGAGCCTGACCTTTCATCCAAAAAAGATCCCTCAATAGCTATTTTTCAACATTTGGCTGTTGACAGTTTAATGAAAATAAAATGTGAGGAAATTGCAGTTTAAAAATACTGTCATTCATGATAGCACTGAAAAGTATGAAATGCTTAGGAATAATCTCTCCATTTATGTGTAAGGTCTGTACATTGAACACTACAAAACATTGCTGACAAATTAAAGATGATCTAAATACATGGAGGGACATAACATCTTCATGCATCAGAAAACTCAGTATTGTTGAAACGTCTATTCTCTTCAAACTGAAATACAGGTTCAGTGTAATCCTAATATAAATCCCAGCAGAAATTTGTTTTTTAAGAAGCTAATAGGCTGATTCTAAAATTTGTGTTGAAATGTAAAGGACCTGGATTGTGAAAAACAGCTTTGAAAAAGAACAACGAGGTTAGAGGATCAAAACTACCTGATTTTAAGAGTGAATATAAACCTTCAGTAATCAAGACAGTGTGGTATTGGCATCAAGGTAGACAAGCAGATTAATGAAAGAGAATAAAGAGTCAGGAAGCAGACCCACACCTATATGGAGAACTGATTTTTAACAGAGTTGCAAAGGCAGTTTAGGGGAGAAAGGATAGTTTTTCAACAAATGGGGCTGGGACAAATGAATATCCATATGTACAAATATAAACTTGGATCCATGTATTGCACCAGTACAAAAGTCAACTCAAAATGGATCACAAAAAAAAAAATTAAAACTTTTAGGAAAAAAGCAGGAGACCTTGGGTTAGGTGAAGATTTCATAGATGTAACACCAAAACAATCCCTGAGTAAACATTCAATAAATTGGAATTCCTCAGAGTTAAAATTTTCAGCTCTTCCAAAGACACTGTTGACAGAATTAAAAGACAAGCCACTGACTGGGAGAAAATATTTGCAAATCATATCTCTGATAGAGAACTTGTGTCCAGAATAAAAAATCTCAAAAAGGTCAGTAAGAAGAAAGTACTCCAATAAATAAGTGGGCAAAAGATCTGAATAGACAATTCACCAAAGACGTACAAATGTCAGATAAGCACATGAAAAGATGCTGAACATCATTAGTCTTTAGGGACATGTAATACCACCACACCCCTCTGAGAGTGGCCAAAATAAAAGTGGCCCTAATAAGTCTTGGCAAGGTTTTTGAGGACCTGTTAGGATAACCTCTCCCATTGTTCAATCCTTAATTTAATCACATCTGCAATGACTTTTCCATATAAGGTAATATTTACAGGTTCTAGAGATTAAGACCTGGTATCTTTGGGGAACACTATTAAGTCTTATGAGCAAACTGTTAAATGATATGTTTTTCCACATCCTCATCTTCTAGTGTAGTGACAAATATTTGGACCTCTGCCAACTTAATAGTTAAGAAATGTTATCTTAGTGTAGTTTTAATTTCATCTCTATTAATTCAAGCAAGCTTGAGACCCTTTTCACATGTTTAAAGACAAAATGATTTTTTTCTGTTAACTGGTGATATTTATTAAATGTCTTTGTCATGTCTCTGTATTAATAAGCATTTACGTAACAGAGATAGCGATGCTTTGTTGAAGATATTAGCTGTAAATTTTTCCCCAGTGTATTTAAATAACTAGCATGTTTTTGCAATGCAGAGTTATCACCGTTATTTTTATGTTGTCAAATACATCAATGTTTTTCCTTAATACTCCATGATATTGATTCAAACTTAGGAAGCTTTCCTCTACTTCCAGTGTATAAAAGAATTCACCTATATTTTATTTTAACACTTGTATGAATTTTTTTTTACATTTGATTCAGACCTGTTTGGAATTCATCCTGCTATATGATAAAAAAAAATCGGATCCCTTTTTGACTTTTTAACTGTATGATTATCTATCTCAGTACCACTTCTTAAATTGTCGATCATATCTGAAATGGCTTGAAATGCTGCTTTAGTCATATTCTAAACTTTTAGATATGATGGGCGTATATTGCTACTTTCTATAGTTTCATTAATATTTCTGTCATGAGCCAAAAAAATAAAAATGATATTTTTCTTCCATTCACATATAACTTTTCCTTCAACACAGAAGAAGACTGTACTTCCTGTGTAGACAGCAAAATGCACATTTGCATAAAACATGCAGAGCCCACATGTCTACAGGAGCAGTTTCCCTAGCATAAGAGGATGTTTGGTCAAGAAGTGCAGTTCTGTTTGTGAGGTGGGTAGAGTGTCTGATTTAACCCTGTAGAATGGTAAATGCACAAGAACAATATGTAAAAGAGAATGAAGGTGAATGTTAAATTTTGTCTATACTTGTCAAAGCAGCGTGTTGCTGTAATACAACTCACTGAGCTGATGAAAGGAGTTGAGGCAACAAAGGAGGAGAAAAGCCTGAGTGAATGATCTCTTGGAGGATGCAGAGATGAAACAAATGGAAGGGTAGAGAGTGCTAACATGTGGAAAGAGTGTTCTAGTTAAGAATGTGAAGCCCGGAGGCAGGCAGAAACTCTCTGACAGACGGGAGTCCATGGGACTTGGGGTCAGTGAGAAACTAGAGGAGGTATGATTTCCAGACAGTGTGGGGCTTCCATGAATTATAAATACTTTCCCTTGATGCCTGCTTCCTACTTTAATGAAGGTTTAGAGAGCAGAGCATCAACTTAGAGTCACTACTGTAAGTGCTCCCGGTTTTTCCCTGCCCCCATGAATCAGTGACAGATGTGCAGGGCTCTTTCTTTACCAACATTTGTGTCATTTCAGTGTGTAAAGGGGCAATGTAGCATCCCATGGAAGCAGATGTGTTCTTTCCTCAGTTGGTCCTAAACCTGGATGACCTCAGTCCCCTGGGGTGTCCAATCAGTTACCTCTGAGCCCTGTCTGCTCGCCTGGGAGCTCCTGCTCCTCACTCCTGTCAGGCTGGACTCCCTGTCCCCTCCCTCCCATCCTGTTTCCATTAGTTCTGCCCACTGTACCAGACCCAGCTCCTCTTTGAGGAATCTCTGATGACTCAAGAGGCCTTCCTCCTCTTTAGAGAGGTTCTACAGAGGTCACCATAACTTCCATAAGGACCTGGATCATGTGCAACCATCACCGTGACCTCTCTATCCCATGGATCATTGGAGATGTGAAGAGTGATGGATGCTTAATGAACACCTGTGTGATGGTGCAGGTTATACTGGGGTGGGAACTCACTCTGGGATGGTTCAGGCACTGGGACTCAGAAGGGCTCCTGACTCTCACTGCAGTACCCCTCCTTGCAGATCCAGTCACCTCTTCCTGGAGCTTCAAGTAGACTCCAGGTTATGTGCATTCCTGATATGAGTACAGAAGGCTCCAACAGAGGACAGGAAAAACACAATCATTCCATGGGAGGGTGAGGACTTTCCCCCAGTCCAACTCCTTTATACTGCGTATCACAGAGATGGCACCAACTTTCCTACATAATACAGATGAATGTGTCCAGCTCCCTTTTTCTTTCATTCCCAAATACTCACCAAAATATAGTAACTCTATTGAGGTTAAGAAACAACATGGCTGTTAAAGGTCAGAAGAATTGAGATGGGAAGGAAGGAAACACTAGTGTCGTGGATGATGCAACAAATACTGTGTTGGGACCTTGACAAAGTTTTCCTCTTGAACATCTCACAATGCTCCCTTGAGTGTAAGGACCAGGATTCACACACACACACACACACACACACACACACACACACACAGTTAGATCCTATATATAATTATATAATAATCATAATGTTATATATTATAATTAAAATAAATATTATATATGTAATTAAATCAGGAAGCTGAAGGACAGCTATGTGTGTATATAATGAAAACATGCAAAACAATATCACATTTTCTTTAGGTAAGCTAAGAGAGTAGATCTTAAAACTTCTTAAGAAAAAAATTGTACCTATGTATGGTGACAGATGTTAATTAGACCTGTAGTGATCATTTTGTAATATATACAAATATTGAATAGGTATGTTGTATATCTGCAACTAATATAATGTCAATTATATCTCAGTGAAAAAAGAGACAATACACATAAAAAGCAATTTAAATCCTCAACGAATACTTGGAAACACACCAAAACAAATCAATAAAATGAAAAGAATCACATTTAGTCAACCAGGCAAGTCATAAAATATAATGTAGAATATGGTTTCATTATGCAAAAGAATGTACAGAACAACATGGGTTTATAGATATGTGTGTGATTAAATATGTTAGTTTATTACATATAGAGAAAAAAAATCTGGAGAACTGTTATCAATAAGTTAACAGAGACTATCTTTGTATAAAGTAGGGAGAGAAAGGAGAGACAGAATAATTTTAACTTCCAATACACATTTTGATATTGTTTGATATGTCTTAAACAACAAAGAAATTAACTGGTAATGTGACAAATATCGAAAGGTGGGAGGTGCGACCTGAGGGCCATTGGTATACACTCTTAAGCAAAACAAAGGAGTACTCATTGAATCGGAAACAGAGAAAGATATTCTCACACGAGGAAACCACACTGACACAGGCTTTGTGGGCTCTTTATCTCTTGATAGGGAAGTGTTTCAGGTCCAAGGCTCATTCTTGTGTGGCTGAGTAGGGGTTTAAAGACTGCGCACCTAAGACTTTCTTTCCCAACAAGCAGGGATATAGCAGGATCACCACAAGTGTGAAGAAAATTTTGGAAAGCTTTGGCCTACACGATGGAAACCACACACCTCCCTCACTCCCTCTCATTGCCTCACCTTTGCCAAGACCCCTAGACTTTTACATCTGCAATTCGGACTATGAACACCAGGTGGCATCTTCACTTTCTACAGATGATATATATTCCCCAATGAAAAGAGATAATGTTTATAAACAGATACAAAATGTTTTCTTCAAAGCAGATTATGAAACAATAAGTACTGAGCGATCACGACTTACTTTGAAAAATTAATGTTTATAAAAAGTTTGAGAGGAGTGATGTCAGAAGTATTGCAATGTAAAGGATTTCCCTTGATCTCTCTCCTTGAATTTAAAATAAACTGAACACCTACAATTGAACAAATAACACCCAACCTACACATAGGCATGTCTGAGAGCTCTGAACATCAGAGCAGCCAAAAGTGGACATTTCACCAAGTGAAGAAGGCGGATTAGGAGAGAGGAACAAAGCAGCTCCCTTAGGCTGCCAGATCTCCCAGCAGGACGAGGGAAAGGGAAGAATTTTGCAGCAGTTTCTTGGCTCTTTGAAGTCCAGAGCAGTCCTGCCTGAGTGATCAGCATATTCTACACAGCGGACTGATCAGGGCTGAGAGCAGAACAGAGACTGAGTGTAGAATGGAGGACAGCTGTGTCTTAGCAATCGCCAATGCCAAGCGGGAGGCTGAGTCATGGAGCCTGGCTGCCCCCTCACCCCTCGGCATCCCAGAGCACATGTTCCCCCCATATCCTCCCAGAGCTAGCACCATGCCTCAGGGGAATTTGAGCAACCAGTACTGAAAGGACACATACACTGCAGCCACTATCAGAGACAGGTGCAGTGATATAGAAATGAGACAGCTGAAACCTGGGGGACAGCATTACCAGAAGGGAAAAAGCCACATACACTGCGGGCCTCTCCCAATCAACCCCACCACCATCAGTCAGGGTAATTTGGAAGGATGCAGTGGAACATTGCATCTGACTATTGGTGCAATAACGGGACTCCGCGGCCTTTTCAGAGGCCTGGACCCACATTACCCATCACATCCTCCCATGGGAGTGGAGCTCAGAGACCGAGAAGACCTGGTGGCAGAGAAGGCACACGGCCCACCAGAGATGAAAGGGTATTTTTAACCTTAAAGCCTAGATGCAAAAGGCTTGGATGCCACCTACTGGAAATCAAAAGAAAAACCCCTTCTTACTAACCTGCTAAAGAAAGAATGCTATATAACTTTTTTTTTAAGCAGAGTACACTCCCATTAATGCCCAGGCAGAGAAATAGTCCATCAAACACCATGAACAACCAAGGTAACACGGTAGCTCAGAAAGAAAGTGAAAAATCTCCAAAAAATAAACTTAAAGATATAGAAATATGCAATTTAAATGACAGTGAATTAAAGATTGCACTTCTGAAAAAACTAAACAAGATGCAAGAAAATTATGACCTATGGTTCAAAAAACTTATAAACAAAATGAACGAACAACAGGAATAATTTACCAATGAGATTGAAACTCTAAAAAACAACCAAATAGAATTTAATAAAATGGCAAGCCTAGAAAATAGAGGTAACCAGATGGAGGAAAGAATTAGTAATATCGAAGACTAGAAATACACAGAAGGAGAAAAGAGAGACTCGAGAATGAAAAAAAATGAAAGAACTCTACAAAAACTATGTGACACCATCAGAAAAAGCAATATAAGAATAATGGTTATACCAGAAGGAGAAGTTAGGGAGAAGAGAACAAAGATATTTATTCAAACAGTCAACAAGAATTTCCCAAAACTATGGAAAGAATTGGATCCTAAAATCCAAGAAGCAAACAAAATGCCTAACTATCTCAACCCAAAAAGGCCTTCTCCAAGACACGTCACATTAAAATTGTCCAAATAATGACAAGTAAAGAATTCTTAAGATGGCTAGGGGAAAGAAGGCAGTAATTTTAAAGAAAAAATCATTAGATTATCATCAGACTTCTCAGCATAAACCTTACAAGGAAGGAGGGAGTGGAACCAAATATTCAAACTATTGAAAGAAATTACCAGCCAAGAATAACATATTTAGCAAAGCTCTTCTTTAGATATGAAGGAGAAAAAGACCTTTCCAGACCCATAGAAGTGGAAGGAATTTTCCACCACAAGGTCTACATTATAGGAAATATCGAAAGGGGTCATGCTACCTGAAACGAATGGACAAAAAAATACATAACTATGAGTAAGATAACTAATAGGCAGACAGAAGCAGGAAAGTACAGCCCTTATTAAGAATAGGGTAATATAAGCTTAAATATTACGTACTGGTTAAAGGTAAACAAAGAATTAGAAAAAGAGAAGAAGAAAACAACTAATGAAACCTAAAAATGAACATGCAACATAAATGGAGGATAATTTGAGATTGAAAAAAATAGAAAGGGGGAAGGAGTAAGAATCCAATTCTGCAAAGGAGAATACAGATAAATTACAGGCAGAATAAAAAGGAACACTGTGTGTGTGTGTGTATGTGTGTGTGTAAACTTTCCTTTACATAAACTCAAAGGTAAGTACATAAAAAAAACTCTAGAACTGAGACAGATAACAAAAAACAAGAGGAAATAGAGGGAAAATCCATAAAGCACCACTAAATTAAAATAACAGAAAAACAAAGACAAAGAATGGAGACACTGAGTTACCAGAAAACAAAAGATAAAATGGCTATGAGAAGACCTCATATTTCAATAATCACCCTAACTGTAAATGGACTGAACTCATCAATAAAAAGCACAAAGTAGCAGATTGGATCAAAAAACAAAACCCAACCATATGCTGCCTTCGAGAGACACATCCCCCCAAAACAACCTGATAACTTTACATCTTAAAAAACAAGAAAAAAAAAAGAACATAAGAAGCCCAAAGTCAACAGATGGAATAAAATAATAAAAATTAGAGCAGAGTTAAATGAAATTGAGAAAAAGACAATAGAAGAAATTAATGCAACATAGAGCTGGTTCTTTGAGAACAGTAATAAAATTGTCAAACCCCTGTCTAGACTCACTAAGGAAAAAAGAGAAAGGATACAAATAAACAAAATCAGAAATGAAAGAGGAGATGTTATGACAGATACCACAGACATACAAAGGATCATACAAGAATACAACAAAAATTACGTGACACCAAATTTAATCACCTAGAAGGATAAATAACTTAGAAGGATAAAACCTTCCTAGACTGAATCATGAATAACTGGAAACTCTAAATAGACTTATCAAAAATAAGGAAATTGGAACACTACTCAAAAACCTCCCAAACAGTAAAAGTCCAGGACCACTTAGCTTCACTGGATACGGAGAAAAAGGAATCCTCACACACTGCTGTGGGACTGCAAATTGGTACAGCTACTATGAAAAATGTATTGAAGTTCCTCAAAAAACTAAAAATTGATCTACCATATGATCCAACAATCCCTCTACTGGGTGTTTAGCCCAAAGACTTGAAATCCCATATCCGAAAGGATATTTTCACACCAATATTCATAGCAGCATTATTCACAGTGGCCAGGACATGGAAGCAACCAAAGTGTCCTATGATAGATGACTGGATAAAGAAGCCATGGTACATATATACAATGGAGTATTACTCAGCCATAAGAAGAGATGAAATATTGCCATTTGCAACAACATGGATGGATCTTGAGATTCATCATGCTAAGCAAAATAAGTCAGACAGAAAAAGTTGAGAATCATATGGTTTCACTCATATGTGAGATATAAAAATAAGTGTAACAAACAAACTTGACATACAGAGACTCATGGAGAAGAACAGTGGATTTGTGGTTACCAGAGGAAAGGGGGATGGGGGAGTAAGGGAGATCAAATAGTTGATGAGGGAAGGAAATCTAACTTGGGTGGTGAACAAACAATAGTATTGAATTGTACACTTGAAATTTATTTGCTTTTATCAACCAATGTCACTCCAATAATTTCAATTAAACAAATCAATAATATAAAATAAAAAGTTAAAAAATTGAAAAAAGAAGATTTAGAGGCCATATACATAGTTTCCTTTTCTGCTTATTCTTACATCTATAGCTCATTACTTTGTTAATGTGTACTGGGTGCTTACTGTGTGCCAAGCACTGTCAGTGCAATTCTGTATCTGCATTCCACACCTTGTTTCTTGATCTCTATATGTGCATAATTGGAAATGCCCACAGGGAGCAAGATGGATGCTAGTATCCACCCCATGCTGTATGACCTCAGATGGACTCCATTCTAAGCAATTTTTGTCCTGAGTCTTGAAAATTCAGCACAGAAACAGGAAATAATTTGATTGAAAGGGGAGAATTTGAACCTTGGGAAAGTGCTGCACCTTATAACCCACACCCCCCTTCTCTTGCAAAACACTAACAGGCTCCTGCCTTCTCCTCAAAGGACCTCACTCACAGATAGAGAGCGAAGGACAAGGTAACTCCTGTGTGGTTTCAGTACTGTTTCCTCTGGGGAACTACTTACAAGTTTTACTTTTTCTTGCAGCACTTTGTTAGGTCAGTGTTAGATTTCTGAACTGGTTTTATGCCTGCCTTATCCCCAGAGGGCGATCCCTCCCACTAAGTATTCTGAGGTAGCATGGAGTTTCTGCTTTATGTTATGACCTCCTCTCAGGTTGAGGGGCCTGGACACACATCCACAGGAGACAGAAAGGAGTAAAGCCAGGAGACAAGCCCACGACAAGGACTCTTGTCCAAACATCTAACTCTCCTGGTTTAGTGAAATGGTTTGCACATATTTCTCATACCATATTCACCTCCCCTCAGGGTTCCTCTTAGATAGTCTGTGAAGAAAGAGGCATTCTCATGCATTGCTGGAGGTAATGCAAAATTCCTGTGGAGGGGATTCGATACTATCTATCTAGTAAAATTGCATAGGTACTTATTCTGGGAACCAGAAATCACTTTTCTGAGACTATCCCAAAGAAACAATGCAAAGAGATAAAAAGGCATAAGCACAAAACCATTCCTGGCAGAACTATTCATAACAGTGGAAGATGAGAAACATGATAGATGTCTACCAAAAAGGGACTAGTTGAATAATTTAGGCTATATCTATATCCTAGAATACTATGCAGCTATAAAAGCAATGAGGACTCCCTCTCTGTGCTGACATGGAGTGATCTGCAAAATACGTTGTTCAGTGAAAAAAGCCAAATGCAGAAAAGTGTGTAGATCTGCTCTGTCAAAAACAGTCACCACTAGTCACACATAACTATTTAATTTTAATAAATTTAAATGAAATTAAAGATTTATTTCCTCAGTAGCACTCACAATGTTTCAGGTGTTCAAAACCCACAGGTAGCTACTGGCTTCTGTGGTGGTTAGTACAGATACAGAACATTTTCTTCCCTGCAGAAAATTTCCATTGGACAATGATGGTGTAGAACATGCCACCTTTTAACTGTGAATGGAAGATAACATCAACATAAGTATAAATTTGTTGGAAGGTTAAAACAATAGATGACAAACATTCTTATCAATAAGAGGACAGAGGAGCAGCCCAGGATGGAAGCCGATGATGTATATTCTCTTAAAAATATAATACATATTTACAGTCTCCATGTACTGACAAGGGCAAGAAACAGTGACCACTCCAGTAGCAATGAGCAACTCTAGTCCCCACATTGAATCCTCTGAACACATTTCCCACCAAAGGTATCAGGCATCTTTGAAGAAATGGCTGATTCCAACCCTGGGCAGGGATTGTGCCAAGAGAATCTGGACTGACCTCTCATATCAGAAAGCATGACAAAGACTTGGAAGCCAACCTGTGGGGCTCCCACTGGACAAAGAGAACAGTTTGAATATCAAAAAGTTTAATGATTGCAATGGGTTGAAACACATGAAATATATAAGCATCCATGAGCTCATTATGACACTCAAAGCAAACAAAGTAAAGTAAGACTTTCACCTTTGGAGGATCCTAAGAAAAGAGCTGATCATTCTGAAAAGCAGAAATAATGCGGGAGAATTAAACACCCTATCCTACCCTCCCCTGTGTGTACTAGCGTAACCTCATAACTGATGAGGGGAAATTTCTTTATAGAAGAATTCCAGCTCATAAATGCAGAAGACAGTATAGAATGAAAAAAAATCACTCTTCTTCAACTTTTAATAAAATGTCAATCTAGGCAATGATCTTCAGAGGCTGCAAAAAAAATCCATAAGGTGAAAAGCAGATGGGAAATTTGAAAATGGATGGATCTGGCTGACAACACTTGAACCCAGTGATTAATCTCAATGACACAGGAGAGACCACCAGACAAGATGAGCCTTCTGTGTATAGGAAATACACAAATTCATATCTGAGGTACTGTTGCCAAAATACCTGAATTTGATCAAGCCTCTAAATCTACTTACCAGTTTAAAAGAAATAGGAGGGGCCAGTGGAACATAATAAACAACACAGGAGGAATACAGTCACCAAAATCCAGAATGCAAACTCCACAGGAAAAAAGTTATAATTTCTTAAACAAGTCAATTAGAAGGTTAAAAAAGGAGACATTCTTTAGATTAAAAGAGACTTAATATTTCAGAGAAATTACAAGTGAAACCACACACTCACTAAAAGTACAAAAACGAAAAAGGTGTAAGATACTAAGTGTTGACAAGGATGTGGAACAAGTGAAACCTTCATACACTGTGGGGGTAGGGGGAATATAGATCAGAACAACTACTTTGAAAAACTCATTAGAAGTATCTACTGAGCTGAATATACACACACCCTATGACTCAGAAATGCCACTCTGTATATAGCCAAGAAATGAAAAAAAAAAGTTCATCTAAGAACATCCATAGCCCTATTATTCAATAATAAGTCAAAAATTGTAAAATACCTCAATCTCCATAACAGATAAAGATATTGTGAAATTTCCACACATTGTGTTTTGTTTTTATAATTATTCCCTTATTCTTTTCCTTAAACTCTAGTACATGACGGAATGACCCCTGAAGCATAATGTCCACACAAAGAGATATGACCTTGGCCTAACATCAACCACCATAGCCTGAGATAGTTTTTGAAAAGGTATTTTTCTTCTTCCTAAGTATAACTGTTAGGAGTGCGGGCTCTGGAGACTGAGTCCTGCCCCTAGTTCTGCCACTTACAAACTGTGAGAGTTTGAATTCTTTCACTTTACCTTACAGTCACTCAACAGTCTCATCTGTAAAACCAGGATCATACAGTACTGACTTGGATAAGAAAAAATTTTTTTCTTAAATATTGCCCTGTGTTTTATTTTTTACAAGGGAAAATGGCCAAGAATCACATTAGTTTAAAAATTCAGCAGCAAAGTTGTTGGAATATCACACTCTCTATGACCTTGAGAGAGTTAGAGTTCTTTAGTGCTTTAATTTCTTCTTCTATAAAATGGCAGAAACAATTGTCCCTACAGCATAGGTTGTTTTTTTGAAAGTTAATTGACTTAATACAAGAAAATGCTTAGAAGACGGCTAGACATACAGTAACAACACAATAAATTCTAAATGCTTCTAAGAAATATTTCCAAGTTGAAATTTTTATCATTTTGATAGTTTGAGTTTGCATGTGTCATTAATAAAGCTTATTGATCTTTAAACTAAATCCTATTCATCAACCGATGCATATCTTAAATCACTAATTTTCACTATTGCCACTGTTGTTAATTACCTAATTGTTTTGAGAATGTCTTAGCAAAACTGATCTCAGGATACAGCACCACCAATTCTACACATGGACAAACAAAAAGCCAAGGGATCATCCAGGACCCTGCCTTATCCTCACATCCCCCACGATGACCAACTGCTGGTCCCTCCTGCCCTAGCTCCAATATGCCCCATCCAGGCCACCCCTGACCTTTGCACACTGCTGCATCTCTGGGCCCATCCAACCTCGTCCCTCCCCTGGAGTCAGCAAGGTTCTCCTAATGGTCATCTCCACAGCTGTCTTGTCCCTGTCCAGTCCATTCTGTACACAGCAGCCAGAGTCGCCTTCTGAGAACATGAATCAGAGCATGTCACTCCCACACTCTAACCGTCCACTCTCAGAAGAAACTCCCAACTCCTTACAGGCCCAAAGATGTGACTCGGACCTCCTTCGACCTCCTCTCCTACCATCTGCACATTGTCTGCCAGGCTCCAGCCACTGAAGCTTCTTGTCTGACCTTAGAACAAGTGGTGTCACGCACATCACAGGGCCACTGACCAAAAGATCTTTCCAGGCCTGCTTTCTTCTTCTCGTTCAGGACTCAGCTCAAATGCACTTCCTGAGAAAGCGCCTCACTGACAACTCCATCTATAAAAATCACTGTGCTCACCATATTCCACTCTGTCTACATGTTTGTTTTCTTCGAAGCACTCACACCTATATGGAATCGCACCCCGCCCCCCCGCCTCCCCCCCCCTGCTTATTGATGTGTTTACCTGCTTGTCGCACTCGTTTTATGAAACTAGAATGCAACACCAGAAAACCTGCCTGTCTTGTTCTCTGTGCTGTGTTCCCAGTGCCTGGTTCAGTGCCTCGCGCATAAACCACTGACTTAATTTTACACAAATGAAGGGATTGCTACCTATCTGACACTTCAGAGATGACACGTATTTAAAGCCGAGTAGCAGGAGAATTGGCAAAGAAGTTAAACATTAAAGGATTCAAAAATTGAAGAAAACCTTGGAGTTAATCTACAGCAATGCTTTTCAAACTTGGATGAGTACCTTGACCAACTGGAAAACTGATCAAATATAGGTACTCTACCTATGTGGAGTGCGTCCAGGAATCTGCAATTGTAACAAGCACTCCCTGACAATTTCAATAAAGTGGCCCATGGACCACACCTGCAGAAATCCTGACCCAAACAGCTGACATTTGTGTAGCATTAATTTAATGTCTGCCAGGTAGAGTTCTGTGCATTCTGGGGTGTCTCTGTTGATGTAATTACTCGAAAGTGCACTGGTCCCTCCCTCCCACCTATGACCATAGATAGCTTTCCCATTTAAATCACACTTAAAACTCCACAATGTTTCTGGGTGGTCGGGAACACTGGGCATTGTTACGTGGTTGCAGGGTGGTGACTTTCCTGAAGTGTCCCAATGACAGGACCCTGATCTCTTCATTCTTGCTCCAGGGGCCTGCCTGGCACACTTGACATCACACTCGGTTCTTCTGCATCTGCCCCTTCCCTGGGGCTCAGAGTCCACACCTCTCTGACGTACTACTAGAAGGATGAGACAGCACGTGGAATAGAGAGGAACATGAGAGAATGGGGAAAGCACATGAAACGCAGGGAAAGGGGGCGAGGATGTGCTTGACTGCCCCCACTCGGTTCACTGGAAGCTGTGCAATGACACTCTGCCTCCCCCCCAGCTCCATCGCACATCCCCCTCCCCTCACGGCAGTGACAATGAAGCTCACCCATCACGGAGACGTGGGCTTATCCCTGCTTGCTGTTACATGTCCAAGTATTCTCTCTAGTAATCACGCTATGATGCTAATTGTGCAGGTATCACACTGACAGAATAAAGGAGTAAAGTAGGAACGGAGAAATAAAATTTGGTGAGGGTATACTAGATGCCACACATCGCATATTATTTTCAGGCATTTTTTTCTTTAAGACCTCAAGGCAATGCTCTGAGGTGTGCATCATTCGTTCTACAGATGGGAGACAGGCTCAGAGAAGAACAGACATGCTTAAGGAAGTTGAGAGAGATGTCACATGGTCACAGAGGCCAACTTGAAGGGCTAACACTGACCAATTCTGAGACCATTTGAGCATCAAAATATATAATTTTAATAAATCCTTCGAGAGAAAGGATTTATTAAGGGTCACACTTAAATGAGAACAATTACTTAATTAGTTATAATTAATTAATTAGAATTAATTAATTAACAAGAGGGGATAGGGCAAGCTCAACCCTACAGTCAAATGCTAACTAATAATTCTAGAAGGAATGACAGGATGGGAAAAGCGATACTTGACAGAAACTGTAGTAACAAGTGACTCAAGCAAGAATCATAATTGGATGCTCATACCACATCAAGTCCCACTGCAGTAACCGAGTCACCATAGTAACCATGCTGGCTGAGTAAAGCTGGAGAAAAATAAATAATATCCACCCTGATTGAGTTCCAATATGCGCTAGAAATTAAAAGGACTGGCATAATGCACAGTAATTAACTTCACGTATTCTTCATAATAAACATTCCCGGCAATCTCTCTCTCTCCTCCTTCATCTGCTCTCCCACCCACCACTTTGTCTCACTACCCAAGATCCCAGGAATTCATTGAGGTAGATTTGCCAGAGGGTAGAGAAAGGTCCCCATAATTCAACAGATTCATTTCTGACCACGCACATAGATTTTCAAAGCCACTAAACTATTTTAGTGATGGATTTTTCTGGAGATGACCTTGTAGAATTGCCTCTGGGACATTTTCTCCCTAGTTTCAGTAGATTGACAATAACAGGTAAAACCTGACTTGTAAGTACAGGCAAATGCATGTTATGCATCAAATACTTTTTCCATCCTAGAGTAACTTGTGTTTTCAACAGAAAAGATTTCTCAACAGCTTCTGTCAAATGTTTTTGTGGTTTCTGACAGTTTAATGAAAATAAAATACAAAGATTTTAATTAAAAATACTGCTATTTACAATAGCAACAAGAAGCATGAGATACCTAGGAATGATCTGCCCACGGATGTGCAAGCCTTGTACATTGAATGCTATAAAGCATTGTTTAACAAAATTAAAGGAGACCTAAATAAATACAGGGACATACCATCTTCATTGTTTGGAAGACTCTGTATTAAGAAGTCTATTCTCCCCAAACTGATCTATAGACTCAATACAATCCTAATAAAAATCCTAGCTGACACTTTTTAAAAGAAATTGACAGGATGATTCCCAATCTCATGTGGAAAAGAAAAGGATCTGGACTGTGAAAAACAACTTTGAAAAGAACAGGGTTGTAAGACAGTCCTGATTTCAAGACTCATTATAAACTTATAATAATGAAGATATTGTGGTATTTGGGTGAATGTAGAAGTGTTTATCAAAGGAAAAATTAACAGCCCCAAAAATAGACCCACACATATATGGAGAACTGATTTTCTACAAAGCTACAAAAGCAGTTCAGTAGAGAAAGAATTGTCTTTTTAACAAAGGCTCTTGGAGAAGTGGATATCCTATACACAAACATAAACTGTGATCCACACACAGTACCATATACAAAAGTTAGTTCAAAATGCATCATAAACATAAAATATAAAAGATCAACTATAAAAATTTACCAAAAAATGCAGGAGAAAGCCCTCGTAACTTTGGATTAGGTAAAAATTTCATAGATGAGACACTAAAACCACAATCCATAAATGAACAAATCAATAAACTGAACTTCCTCAAAGTTAACTATTTCTACTCTTTCAAAGGCACAATTGAGAAAATGAAAAGATAAGCCACTGACGGGAAGAAATGTTTGAAAATCATATATCTGATAAAAGATTTGCATGTAGAATATAAAAATTCTCACAAAAGTCAATAAAAAGGAAACAGACAATCTAATAAACAAATAGGCAAAAGTTTTGAAACAACACTCCACAAAAAATAAAACTATATTTAAATGTCAAGTAAGTACATGAAAAGATGCTCAACATCATTAATAATTAGGGAAATGTAAATGAAAACTACAATGAGATACTACTATACCCCCAAGAGAATGACTAAAATTAAAAAGACTGAATACACCAACTCTTCACAGTGTTGTGTTGGACGGAACTCTCATACACCTGCTGTTGGAAATGAAAAATGCTGAGACCACCTGAGACCAAACATTTTGATGGTTTCTTATAATGTTATTCTCACATCTATCACATGATCCAGCCTAGAGGAAGAAAGTCTATGTCTATGCAAAGACTAATATACACATGTTCAAAGCAGCTTTACTTAAGAACCTCAAATTGGAAACCACTCAAATATCTATCAACAGATAAATTAATAAAACAAGTTGTAGTGCATCCATATACTGGAATACTACTCAGCAATAAAATAATGAAGCATTAATATATGCAACAAAATGGATAAATCTAAAATTAATATCATGAGGTACAGCCACTGTGAATAACAGTTTAGAGGTTCCTCAAAAAATTAAAAATAGAACTATCTTATGACCCAGCAATTCCACTTCTGGGTATTTATCTGAAAAAATCCAAAATGCTAAATTTGAAAAGATCTATGCACCCCTATGTTCACTGCAGCGCTATTTGCAATAGCCAAGATATGGAAGAAACCTAAGTGTCCATCAATAGACGATTAGATAAAGAAGATGTGGTACATATGTACAATGGGATATTACTTGGCCATGAAAAATAAAATCTTACCATTGTGACAACATGGTTGGACATAGAGGGTATTGTGCTACATGAAATAAGTCAGAGAAAGACAAATATTATCTCACTTATATGTGGAATCTAAAAACTAAAATAAATGAACAAACAAAATGAAAACCGACTCATAGATACAGAGGATAAAATGGTGATTGCCAGATGGGAGAAGAGTTAGTGAGGCTGAGTGAAAAAGATGATGGGATTAAGAAGTACAAATTGGTAGTTACAAAATAGTCACAGGATGTGAAGTACAGCATAGTGAATACAGTCAATAACATAATAACTATGTATAGTGCCACATGGGATCACTTCATAAATTATATAAATGTCTAATCACTATGCTGTACACTTGAAACTAATATAAAATAATATAGAACGTCAACTCTAATTGAAAAATTAAAAATAAATAAATAAAAATAAATATTAATGAGCAAAGCCAGACTAAAAAAAAAAAAGAATAAAATCTCTATTATTCCATTTAAATAAATTTCTATGACATGATAGCTAATCCACAGTCACAGGAGGACTGTGTTCCTGGGGACAGGGCAGTGGGGAGGGCAGGGAGGCCAGGTAGTACAGAAGTGAAAATGTTATGTCCGGGAAAAATAATAATAATAATACTTAAACCTATCTGGTTATTTTAGGGAACATGGCTGGATAACACTTAGAGCAAACAACAGGGCTGTGGAGGAGAGATTGTTCCATGATGTGACCACTGTCTGTCCTGTGAGCTGGACTCCAGCCAGAATGGGGAGACTGCTTATCGCAAACCCTGCTTAGAGACTGATTTAATCGATGTTCATTTTGAAGTAAATCAGCACACTCCCCCGCCCTACACCCCTCTCACTACAAGCTGGTTCCCTGAACAAGCCATTGTCCCGATTTGGTCAAGCATGTGCATGTAAAGTAATTTCCCGTACCTGACAGCAGGCACATACTAGTATCCAGGGCTATCCCCTCCCTTTACCCTATATAATTCTTTGGCACATTGTCTTGCAGCCACCCAAGGTATGTCTTATATGTAAGTTTCCCTTAATAAACTGTTAATTGCCAGACTGGAGTGGCCTGACTCTTTGGTCTTTCCCTGCCCTCCACATGTACAGGTAAATTTTCAGTCTTGGGTTTTTCCCCTGGGTCTGCTCGCTCTAACAACGGTAATTAACATTTTTGAAAATACAAAATTCTTGTAACTAACATTTTAACTAAAACTTGAAAAAATCCTGGCTTCGTAAAAGATTTCACTATACAGTGAATAAAAACAAGGTGATCGTGGAAGAATGCATATTACAATGTCAAATTGCTAAGAATATCTTCGAACCAATGGCAGAGTCAACAACCATCTAAGAGGTACATGGGAATCACTGATTATAGTTTACACAATCATAAAAATATATTTAAATTTATGCACACGCATGTTAAACATGAAGATCTTTCCTCAAGCAGACAATGCATTGCTTTCAGACAAAAAAAAAAAAAAAACCTGTCTCGAAAATGGGCCTCAGGGTTACTGAAACCATGCAGCTGCTGATGCAATGAAATTCCACCTGCTAAACCTCTTCCCCCAGGATGATATCAAAGTAGCTTCTCTACTTTTAGGCTGATTAGTAATCCTCACAAGAGCGATTCCACAGCGTGCTTTATCATATCTATGAACTCACTTGCGCCATGCGTCAGATCCCACCACTGTCGTGACATATTGGGGTCTCCTGAGGACTGCTGCCCTTGAACCTGGAGTGGGAGCCTCGGCAGCCATCAAGACACACAGATCCTCAGGACCTGCCTCCACGGACACCTCATATGAGCTCCGCCACCGGCATGAGGAGCTGCAGAGGGACAGACAGGTCCAGCATCACCACGCTTTGCTGGTGTGACTATGTGCCCAGCGCCATGCTAGGCGCTGGGTTAGTGACGATGACACCGACACCAGTGAGCGGTCATCCTGACAAGCAGCCGTTACAATGGGCGTCTCGCCAGGGCCTTCTCTTCTCCTTTCCTCGCCTATCCCCTGGCGACAAAGCGGGAAAGGACTAAGAGGCGGCCCGAGCCCGTGCGGGCATCACGACCTCGCGGGAACCGCAGGGCCGGGGGTCGACGCGCGTCCTCGCCGCCTGCTCACAGCGCCGCTGCGCGTTCAGCGTCCTCGTCCCCGCTTCGCAGAGGGGCGGGGGGCTGGACTGAGAGTGCCGCTGCCCGTCCTTCCTCCCGCGCCCCTGCCTTCAGATGGGAAGTAGCTCCAGGCCGCCCCTGGAGCAGGACCCCACACTCCCTGGGGCCCGGCGGGACCCTGGCGTTACCTACGCGACCGCGGAGCCCCGAACCCCAAAGCGGGAAAGCGGCGGCTCGGAGCGGGATCCCGTGGTCTCCCTGCGCCCCGGGGCGGTTCAGCGCCCTCCGCGGGGACCCACACCCTCAGCTGAGTCCCAAAGCCCCGCAGGCGAGATCTGCTTTTCCGCCAGGCCAGGTCGGTCTCCTTTAAAATGTCGTCACGGCCGCGGTGCGGTTTCTATGGCAACCGCGACGCTCAGCCAGGTCCTCCGCGCCGCACTGGAGAGAAGCCTCGGCACACCTTCCACCCCCCTGGCCCTCAGGTGAAAGCCAAACACCTTGGCTCTTCAGGCAGCCACGTGAGAAGGCATACTGATTAGAGGCACTGGACTGCGACCCGGGCTGTTGGGGAACTCTGACCCGTTTGGTGGAACAAAACATGTCCCTGTGGTCAGGAATTGTGTTTGCTTTAAAGAGACAGGCGGGGAGGATTATCAGTCTGGAGACCCAGGGAGGTATCTTCGGGGTCTGGGTATGAGCTAGCCTGTGAGGGTGAACATGTAAAATCACAGGCCATACTAAGCAGTTCGTTATTTGTGGCAGAGAACTAGGAAACTGTCTAATCATTTGACTGATCTAGATACAAACACACAAAAAAATTCATTTAAGAAATCTCAGAGTTATTTCAGAAAGGCAGGCCTGAAATATTACAGAAATCTCTTCAGGTGAACCAGCCATTGGTTTATCCTGGGGAATTCTTATCCACCATTCCTGATATTCAATATGGAGCGACAGCCATGACCAAACTCTTCCAGCCCCTCTACACACTCACAGTCTCTTGTTCACAGGAATGGCTCATCTGATTGGTGAGGTTGGAAGGAGAAAAGCAGGGTTGCACAGCTCAGACCCTCTCCTATCAAAACTCTTATAGTAATCTGCCCATAGAGAACACTGTTTGGTTCTGCTTTCAGGGATGGACAGTTCTCTTTATGTGTCCCCCTGGTTCACCAACTATTCCTATGTTATTGCTTCAAAATGCTTGTGTCTTTATTGCTCCACCCCACCAAATACACCTTTGCTCCATGTGTGAGCTGTAGACCAACTAAGAAATATGTTAAAAAGAATAATAAATCAACTTGATTCCTTATAAAGGTGAGGTAAAGAAATTGGTTTAGATATGCTGGCAACTTGGCTTCCTATTAATGAGCTCTAGAATTTGACAGACTTGTCCAGTAGGCAGTGTCACATTGGCAGAGTTACAAGGGCCAGAAACTGCAATGCATAGCTATCTGATGTCTGGTAAAGTAGTCCTGTCTATGAGCACTCAAAAAGAATGACTGCCTTGCCAAAGGCAATCCCAGTAGTAGGAGAAAGAATTTCAGGAAATCTTTGAGGAACACTTCTCAAAGTGAATAAATCAAAAACTTGAAAAAGTGGCAATACTTCCTAACTTTTTTTATGAGGCCAACATTACCTTAATACTAACATATGGTAAAGATAAAAGAAAAAAAGAAAACTACAGACCAACATCTTTGATGAATACAGATGTAAAAATTCTTTAAAAATTAGCAAATTGAATACAACAATACATTAAAAAGATTTATACATCACGATCAAGTGGGGTTCATTTCATTCCAGGGCCACAAGGATGATTACACCATATAAACAATGTGATACACCACATAAACAAAACAAAGGATACAATCATGTGATTGTATCAACAGATGCAGTAAAAGCATTTGACAAGATACAGCATTCATTTATAATTAAAACACTTAATAAAATGGGTATAGAAGGAAAGTATCTCAACATAATAAAGGCTATATAAGACAAAACTTTAGCTAACATCATACTTAATGGAGAAAAACTAACCTTCCCTCTAAGATCAAGAATAAGACAAGCCTGTCCGCTATCATGACTCTTATTTAATATAGTATTAGAAGTCCTAGTGAGAGCAGTCAGGCAAGAGACAGAAATAAAAGGCATCCTAACAGGGAATGAAGAAGTCAAATTGTCACTTTTTGTAGATGAGATGGTTCTGTATGTAGCAAACCCTAAGGAAACCACCAAAAACTATTAGAAACAAACAAATACAGTGAACATGCAGAATACAAAATCAATGTACAAAAATACATTGCATTCCTAAATAATAACAATGAAATCTCAGAAAAAGAAATGGAAAAAACAATTCTTTTGGTAATTGCAGATAAAATAATAATATATGTAGGAATAAACTTAACAAAGCATATGAAGGACCTATACACTGAAAACTATAAGATGTTATTAAAAGAAATAAAAGAAGACACAAAGAAATGGAAAGATATGCTGTGTTCATGGATTGGAAGACTTGACATTAAAATGGCCTTATTACCCAAAGCAATATGCAGATTTAATGCAATTCCCATCGAAATCCCCACAGCATTTTTGGGGAACTAGAACAAAAGATCATCGGATTTGTATGGAATCATAAAAGATTCTGAATAACCAAAGCAATCCTGAGTGGGAAAAAAAATAACAAGGCCGGAGATATCACTCTGCCTGACTTCAAATTATACTACAAAGCAACAATAATCAAAACAGCATGCTGTGCTACTGGCAGAGAAACAGACACACAGACCAATGCAACAGAATTGAGAACCCAGAAATAAACATAAACATACATAATTTTTGACAAAGGAGCCCAAAATATACAATAGGGAAAAGAAATCCTCTTCAATAAACAGAAAATAAATGGAAAATTGGAAAGCCGCATGCAAAAGAAGGAACCTAGACTGCTATTTGTCACCATACACCAAAATTAACTCAAAATGGATCAAAGACCTAAATATAAGACCTGAAACAACAAAATGCATAGAAGAAAACATAGGTACTAAACTCATGGACCTTGGATGTAGAGAGGACTTTATGAATTTGACCTGAAAGGCAAGGGAGGTCAAAGCAAAAATAAATTAATGGGACTATAGCAAACTGAAAAGCTTCTTCACAACAAAGAAAAAAATCAACAAAACAAAGAGGCAATCTTCTGAATGGGAGAAGATATTTGCAAACAATGGCTCTGGTAAGAGCTAATATCCAAAATATGTAAAAGACTTATACAACTCAATGACACAACAAAAACCCCAAACAATCCAATTTAAAAATTGGGCAGAAGACCTGAACAGACACTTCTCCCAAGAAGACATACAAATGACCAAAACGGACATATGAAAAGATGCTCAACTTCACTAGCTATTAGGGAAATGCAAATCAAAACCATAATGAGATACCATCTTACACCTGTTAGAATGGCTGTCATCAACAGGACAGGTAATAACAAGTGTTGGAGAGGTTGTGGGGAAAAAGGAACCCTCATACACTGTTGGTGGGAATGTAAATTGGTACAATTTGAGATTCCTCAAAAAAATTAAGAATAGAATTTCCATCTGATCCAACAATCCTTCTTCTGGGTATTTATTCCCGAAATTTGAAAACATTTATCTATAATGATATATGCACCCTGATGTTCATTGCAGCATTATTCACAGTGGCCAAGATATGGAATAACTGACGTGTCCCAAGATAGATGATTGGATAGAGATATGGTACATATATTCAATGGAATATTACTCAGCCATAAGAAGAAATGAAATACTGCCATTTGTGACAAAACAGATTTCGAGATTATCATGCTACGCATAAGTCAGACAGAAAAATTTAAGAACCATATGATTTCACTCATGTGAGATGCAAAACTGAAAGCAACAAATGAACAAGACAAACAAAAACTCATAGACACAGACATTTTAGTGGTTACCAGAGGGAAAGGGGGGGGAGGTGATTAAGGGTAAAGGGGGTAAAATATATAGTGACAGAAGATTCAACTTTTTGTGAACACACTATGTAATATACAGATGATGTATTATTGAATTTTACACTTGAAACCTATATAATTTCATTAACCAATGTCACCCTAATTAATTTAATTTAAAAAGTCTATAAATATCCCTTGTTCCGAATGAACATCAACCAGCTTCTGAGTATTTTCATCATTGAGCCATTTGCAGCAACACCTTCTTAGTACCTTAATTCATGTGATTTCAGTGTGATTCCATAATTATGAAATTATTTTTCAATTTCCAAGACTAGTATGAATATCATATATCATAAAAATTTTCCTTGGAAGTCTTTTCAAGAAGGAATTGATTAAATTCTCATAAGTGTATTTCCCCACATAAACCAATACACAATCTATAGGCAAAATTATAACAACATCTTATAAAGCCTTCAAGTGTAAGAGAATCCCTATCTTATCAAATGGTAACAGAGTAGAGAAAAAGAGGGAACATTTGCCAAATTCATAATGTTTTAAATATTATGTCTGCTTAGCAAACATCCCAAAACAATAACCATGTATTACTACTCAGGGTCCTGTGGTTTGATTGGGCTCAACTGTGTGCTCTGTTCCATGTGAAATCTGTTACCTGGGGCTGCAGTCATCTGGAGGCATCTCTCAGTTGAGACATCCACTAGAGCTCATTCACATGGAAGAGGATTTGTGCTGGCATATATTGGGAGCTCACTGAGGCTGTTGACTTGAGCACTTTGGGTCTTCTCCACAGAGCTGGTCATGTATAAGGGTGCCAGCTAAAAGAGAGGACATCTAGTTAAATGTAAATTCTAGATAACCAACAAATAATTTTTTAGTGTAAGTATGTGATGTGTTTGGTGTGATGTTTAATTTTATGTGTCAACATGACTGGGCCACAGTGTCCAGATATCTCATCAAACATTATTCTAGCTGTTTCTGTGAGAGCGTGTTGGAATGAGATTAACATTTAAACAGGTGGACTTTGAGTAAAGGAGATAAAGGCCTGAACAGAACAACAGATTTATCTCTCACAAGCAAGAAAGAATTCTGCAGCAGATGGTGTTTAGACCTTTTGTTATGGCTTAATACCTTGAATGGCCTTTGATACAGAAGTACTGTTTCCACCAACAAGGGAGTTTCAGGTGAAGGTCTTGAAAAGGATCATCACAGTGATTCTAATGTGCCTCCTGGTTAAGGTACTCTGACTGAGATGGCAGGTCAAAATGTCACAGGAGTACCCTGATCCAGGAAGGAAAGACAGCTACTATTTATGAAACATAGTTTAGAGGGGCCCAGCATTAAAACCTTCAAATTAGTAACTAACTTTAATCCTCAGGACAATCCTGGTGGTGAGCTATCACAATCCTCTCTCAAAAGCACAGGCTCCTGACCACAGACACACATTGGAAAGAAGTTGCTCCCCACACCACTGCCAGAGCCAGGGATGGGACTTGGTAGCCCAGGCACCTTTTGTTGCTGGTGGCAAAGCATTAGCAAAGGGCTCAGGACACATAGTGCTGAGGTGGTTAATTTCTGCTCTTCCTGTGTTTACTCATCCTGCATTAGGGAGCCAGGCCTGATGCCCTTTTCACTTGCCTCAGTGGAGGTTTATGAGGGGTCATAATGGGCCTGGGGGTGACCTCTTTCTTCTGTCCTTTCTTTATTCTGTCATTTGTAAAAACTTAAATTTACAGCAAGGATTGTATTGTTGGTACCTGGTAGAGAGTGGAAGACCTCTAAGGACACCAAGAGAAATGAGATCAGAGGTCTACAGATCCTTCCCAGAGGAGGAACCTGAACACTGTTCCATATCAACTCTTGGGGTTGCTCCTTGGATGTTCCATTGTATCTGCGCATCCAGCTGTGATACAGACTGTCCTGTCTGGATTGAGGGATGAGAGATACAGGGCCAGGGAGCCTGAGACACAGAGCCAGATAAGGCGATGGTCAGTTCAGCCCTGAGCAGTGTGGACAGATATGTGTTAATGGCAAGGGCTTCCCCAGGCTATATGTGGAGGATAAGTTCCCAAAAGTGGGACTGCTTTGTCAAAGAGCATGAACATTCAACATTTTAAATAATTATTGTTTCGTTGAAATTTAAAATCTCTTTACTAATATATATCTCAAGCAACTACAAGATGAGAGCACTTGTTTATCCAGATTTGTGCAATAATTGGTTTCACATTATTAATATCTGCTAATGTGAAATTCTATTGTTGGATGCTAGATTATTTTTCATTTTTCCCTCTTTTCAATATAAATGGCATATTTCACATGTGCTTTTCTAAAGGTAAATATAATGGTCCCATTTCATGTCTCAGAATATGATCTGGAATAATTCTAGAGTTTGACCAGAAAACCTGACCAGCGAATTTGTATTTATAATACATCTTGTTTAAATTGAAATTGTGGCATCATGAGAACTCCATATGCCACTGAGAACAGGTTAGTATAAACTCCTTGCAGAGATATTTGACAGCATCTATGAGAGAAGAAAGTGAGGTCCTGTCAATTGCTATACTCTTAGGTCTGGACTGCAGCATCCCGGGTAAGGTGTGCAAGCATGGTCATGGTAACATGGCTAAAAACATCAAAAACAGTGCCGAAGTCCCCTTATTTGAGAAATCTTGGAAACCTCATTTTCAGTGGAAGATAATTTTTGATGAGCTATACAAATATATTATTTATATACTTAGAGTCTAAAATATAGAGAGCAATTATGTTTAGGGATGAATTCACAAAGCATAAGAATGATAAAAACAAATTTTAGATAGTGTTTTTCTCTAGGGATGAGGTAATCAGATAATTTATACAGTGGTGCCCACTCTCTAAAATTTACTTTATAACCCAGTTATGTACATGTTTCCCTACTATAGTATTTACTATATGTTTTAGTCAGAGTTCTTCAGAGAAACAGAACCTATAGGATAGATATAGGTATAGACGATATAGATAAAGACATAGATACAGATAGAGATATTCAGATATCTAGAATGAGATTTACTATAAGTTAGTTGGCTCATGAAACTGTGGAGGCTGAGAAGTCCCACAGCTTACTGGCTGCAAGCTGGAGACCAGTAGCTGAAAGCCAGTAGTGTAAATTCCAGTCTGAGTCTGAAGGCCCGAGAAATCAGGATCACTGATATTGTAAGTTCCAATTCAAGAGAAGACCGATTTTACATCTCAGTCAGGCAGGGAGAGAGAGGGCAAGTTCCCCCTCTCTCTGCTTTTTCTTGATTTATTCAGGCCCCCAGTAGATTGGATGATGCCCATCCACATTGGGGAAGGCAATCTGCTTTACTCAGTCTACCAATGAGATGCTAATCTGTTCCAGTGAAATGCTCACACACACAGAAATAACGTTTAGCCAAATATCTGGGCATCTTGTGACCCAGTCAAGTTGACAAATAAAATTAACCATCTCATATACCTTCTAAAATGTCCAAAATCTAACCTATTTGACATGAATAAAGTTCTAATGGACTATCTCTGGTTAACAATAATCTAGCATCCTTTTTAGAAAATGTGGGAAATGCATTAAAACACCAATATAAATATATTCATAATGTTCAACCCTACCTCACACTAGTAAAAGCTGTTCACGGTGGTTTGTTTCCTCCAATTATCATCTACACATGTGTGCATGTGTGCATGCACACATACATATTGTATATGCACTGAATACAGATTTTACTTAACTGGAATGTATTAATTTTCTGTTGGTATGTAACCACAAACTTCATGACTGCAAGCTACACCCATCTATCAACTCACAGCTCTGTAGGTCAAAAGTCTGGCATGGCATGGGCTGTGTTCTCCGTTCAGGGTCTCACAAGGCTGGAATCAAGGTGTTGGTGTCACATCCACTGAGCTCTCCTCCAGAGACTCTGAGGAAAATTCTACTTCCACGACAATTCTTGTTGCTGGCGAAGTCGTTTTTTTATGGCTGCTGGACTCTGGTCCCTGATTCTTTGATGGCTGTCATCTGGGCGTGCTCTCAGCTCCTAAGGGTTACTCGAATGCCTTGCCACATGGCTTCCTTCATCTTCCAGCCAGCAATGGTGTGTTGAATATTTCTTGTGATTTGAATCTCAAACTTCCCTTCTTGTGAATAACCAGACAAAACTGTCTGCTCAGGGGCTCATCTGATAAGGTCAGACCCACTCAGATAATCTCCATTTTGCCATATAACATAACATAATCACAAACATTATACAAGGGTGAGGGCCATTGGAGGTTACCTTAGAATTCTGCCTACCACATGGAGTTTCACATAAGAAAAATCATACAACTATCAACCAATAATGTTCAAGTTTAAATTGAGTTTTCTGACCCAAAATTCAGGCCACTGCTATAGAGCATCATAGGGCTGTGTTAAGGCTGAGGCCACCACAGGGAGTGTGATTCACCAAAGGTTCTGTAGTCAGGGATGTATCTGGTCTCTGATTCTAGACTCCTGTCCAGCATCCATGTTATTTTGCTCTGTACAGTCTCTTCTACTTCAGAAGCAACCCATTCCCAAACTGCCCTGCCTCCAGTGTCAAACTAGATGATAAATAAGAGAATAGGAAAGCATATGCATTATTAGGAAATCATGTGATGATTCCCCCCCACACACACACATACACACACAACTCCCACAGCAAATTCATCCTGCAACTTAGAATTAGCACCAAAGCTCATGCATTACAGGGATATGTTTCAGCTTTTGCTGCTGCCTTTCTGGATACTCTGTATGGCAGTAATGCTCTTAAGTTTAGGTCAATGTCATCTTCTTTCTGGGAGGAAGGAGGCAAGTGAGCTGGGACTGATACATGTTGAAGTCCTATTATGCCCCATATATAATTTACATTTTCTCATTTGCCCCTCGGGACAACACTGTAAAAATAGTATCCTGTCTTATTTCACAGATAACCAAGCTCAGGATCATAAAGTCTAAGACTCTCTCGAGATAAGTGGCAGAATTGGAATGAGGTTCTATCTCTTGTCCCCCTGCTCCTAACAATATAACCAGAAGCTTCACATATAGATGACAGTTTTACTCTTCTTTGGCATTGTCTCTCGTGGGTATGTACTCAACAACTTCTATTGTTGAAGAAGACGATGGTGATCAAATCCTTCCCCTTAGGCCAAGCAGCCTAGCTGTTGGTTCATATGGATTGATCGGTCCCTGAGTTCCCCCCACCCCAGGCCCAGTGACTCCACTCCACTGACATCAGGCTTAGGCATGTGACTACATTTGGCCAATGAAATATAAGAGAAAATGGAGTGTGCCCTGTCCAAGCAGAGGTGTTAAGAGTCATGGAAGGATTCCAGCAGTACTCTTTTTCTCTCTGCCTTAGCAATGTCCCAACTTTCTTATAAGAGAATTTAATTCGTTTAATCCTCCAGTAACAATAGAAGATGATAATTTAAATGATGACAGCAATTCTTGGGAAGAGGGAAGCCAAATGACTTGTACCCAAATTTGGCCTACTAGAAGATCAATTAAAAGCACATGCCCTAAATCCGAGTCAGTATCCAGGAGAAGGTACACGTTTTACCTAAGATCATACAGAAACTAGTTTGTCAGGCACTAGAACCAACATATCCCTTTCACTCTATTGCTCTCTCCAGAAGACCCATCATCACGGTTTTTGCTCTCTGGGAATTTGTCTTTATGGATCCACAAGAAAAACCCAGATGTCCAGTTAATGGACACTCTTGATGTTAACTTTGCAAAAGGCTCCAAAATGGTCAGTAAGGGTACACTGATTCCATCGAAATGGGTTGACAATTTTTCCTCTATCCCATGATTCTACAACACAAAAGTGATGCCAACTCTTATACACAATGTAGGTCTATATGAGTTTATTTTCCTTTGTGCTGTTATATTTTCAGAAGCTCTTTAGGACACTGTTAGGTTGTTTAGGGCTATGTAGTTTAGGTTAAAGTTATCCTTAGAATTTAGGAAGTGTGGCAGGAAGGAAATTAACACTTTAAAGGCCTACTACTGGCCACACTGTGTTAGGCATTTTACCTACTGTTTCTCTAACTCCTTACAAATTATCAGTATTTCCTATTATAACTAATTTCTTCCTCTAGGCATGCTCTAATAAGGCTCACTGTTATGGTCTGAATGTTTGTGTAACCTCCCAAATTCATACGTTGAAATCCTAATGTCCAGTGTAGTAGTGTTAGGAGGTGGGGCCTCCTTTGGGAGGTGATTATATAAAAGAGGTCCTTGCCCCTTCCACTATGTGAGGTTACAATGAAAAGAAGGGGCCCTAACCAGAACTGGACCATGCTGACACCCTAACTCGAACTTCTATCCTCAAGTGCTGTGAGAAATAAATTTCTATTGTTTATAAGCTACCAAGTCTATAGTATTTTTGTTATGGCAGTTCAAATGGAAAAAGTCACTCATGGAGGTTGAATACATTTTCCAAGGACATATGGCTGGTAAGAGTCAGCATGGTTATTCTAATCAAGGGTTGTCAGACTCTGAAGTTGAGTTCTACTTTACATCTGTGCACATAGGGGTAGGTAGTAACATTTATCATGCTCTAGAACTGGTTTTCTCAACCTAGGCACTGATAATATTTCGAACTGGAGAGTATTCTATTCTGGGGATTGTCCTGTGCATTGTAGGGAGTTTAGCAGCATCCACTAGCAATCCCAGTTGTGACTATAAAAAAAATGTCTCCAGATGTCGTCACATGTCCCCTAGAGGCAGGTAACAAATTCACCCCCATCTGAAAACCACTGCCCTGAATGTACATTTCCAACAGGTAATTGAATACGTGTCTGGAACCTAGAGAAAGGCCTGAGATGGAGACATGTTTTTTGGCCTTGTGTAGCCTGTCATGTAATAGATATCCTATAAATATTTGTTAAATAAATGCAAATGGCTTACAGAATTGAGAGTCAATTCATTTTCCATCCTTATATCAGTTCTTCAAACTGAAGTAGGATTATTCTTTTTTTAAATTTTATTTTATTAGTTTCAAGTATACACTATATTGGTTAGGCATTTATATAGTTTATAAAACAATCCCCCTAATTGCTCCTTCTCTCCTCTGGTTCTCCACCTAGCCAATATATTAATGCTATAAACTGTTTCAAAATCTTCATTTTCAAACCAAGATTTATTGCTTATCTCTTCTTTACCTTTGTAAAAATAATCTTTTAAATGGCAGAACATGTTGAAATTGGTTACATGATCACCAGGTTAAGACGAAGCCAGAAATAGTTTTTCTTTTTAAAAAAATTTTCGAGAGCCTCTTATGAACTATATTTTTAATGTACTGCTGCTTAAAAATACAGGGATGTTTCAAGAAATATGAAAGTTCATGGTCAGAGCAAACAATAGCAAACATGTACTTTCTTTTGATAATCTTTTCTCTCCCCTCTCCCCTTTTTAATTTTTTTTTATTTTTTAAATTTTAATTAGTTTCAAGTATACAGTACATTGGTTAGACATCTATATAGTTAGTAAAATGATCCCCCCAATTTATCCCTCCCTCCTCTGACCCTCCACCTAGCCAATGTATTAATGCTAATTGCATTCTCTATGCTGTGCTCCCTATCCCCGTGACCATCCATCAGCTACTAATTCGTACTTCTTTAACCCTTCATCCCATTCTCCCAGCCCCCCAAACCTCCCTCCCCTCTGCCCATCAATAAATTGTCCACTATATTTGTGAGTCTGTTTCTGATTAGTTTGTTCTTTTAATTCCCTAAATTGTGCATATAAGTGAAATCATATAGTGTTTTTCTTTCTCTGTCTGACTTAAATACCTTCTAGGTCCATCAAAGCAATATCTTTTTCCATCCCCTTCCTTTTCGTATGTAGGAGTCTTGTTTTCTTATTCTTTCAGCCACTTATCTTTTGGTTGGAGCACTTAATTCTTTTCCATTTAAGGTATTTATTAATAGAAATGTAGTTGTCATTCTTTATTCCTGTTTTTGATACATGTTTTTTCTTCTTAAAGAAGTCCCTCCAACATTTCCTGTAATACTGGCATAGTGGTGATGAATTCCTTTAGCTTATTTTTGTCTGGGAAGTTCTTTATCTTTCCTTCAACTCTAAATGATAGCTTTGCTGGATAAAATATTCTTGGTTGAGATCCTGGGTCTTCATCTTGCCGAATATTTTTTTTGCCAAACCCTTTTATCCTGCATAGTTTCTTTTGCGATATCAGCTGCCAGTCTTATGGGTGTTCCCTCATAAATAATGATGTTTTTATCTTGCTGCTTTTAATAGTCCTTCTTTGTGTTTAAACTTTGGCATTTTAATTATCATGTGTCTTGGTGTGGGCTCCTTTGGATCCCTGATTTTTGGAATTCTCTGAGCTTCCTGGGGTTTTATGTTCATTTCCTTCATCAAGTTAGGAAAGTTTTCCATCATTATTTCTTCAAACAGCTGTTCAACATCTTGATTTTCTTCTGTTATGCCTATCAGATGAATATTTAGAGCCTTAATAGTGCCCCATATGCTCCATAAATTATTTTTATAGTCTTGGCATCTTTTTTCTTGCCATTCTAATTGAGTGTCCTGATTGGCTTTCCTGTCCTCTAGACAGGACATTGGATCCTCTTCTTTATTCACTTTGTTTATTCCTTCATTTATTCCATTTAATATACTTCTCATCTCAGAGAATGTGTTCTCCATTTCGGACTGATCCCCTTTTATAATTTCCATTTTTTATCTCTTTGTTGGAGTTCTCTACAATTCCCAAAAGTTCATGGAGCATCTTTATAACCAGTGTTTTGAACTCTGTATCTGTTCAATTACTTGACCCCATCATATCTTGATCTCTGTTCTGTTCTCTCATGTAGTTTCTGCTTCTTTGTCTTCCCATTTTGGCTGCCTTTCTGTGTCTGTTTCTACATACTAAGCAAAGTTCCTGTCTCCGGGTCTTATTATTGTGGCTTTGTGAAGTAGGTGTCCAGTGGTACAGTCCTAAGAGGGGTTCAGCTGCAGACCAAATTTAGCCCCAGCCTCTAGCCCTCTGGGGCCACCTGTTAAGATTTCAGCAAGCAATGCACAGATGCTGTGCTTATAGTTGCCTCAAAAGGCTACAGCAGAAACGGAGGCCAGCTGCCTCCAGTGTGAGTCTAGCCACTGCTCAACAAGGAGCAGCTGAATCACTGAGGACACACCTGGATGCGGCTTGAGTGGAATCATTAGTTGGGGGAGGCAGAGTTTCAGGGAATCCTCTGGGCGGAGCGAAATCTGTTATCCAGTTTGATGATGTCACGGGTCTGGTGGCGCTGTGTCCGGAGCACTGGTAGTGGGGGAGGGCTTAACAGGGAACAGTGGATAACACTGACATTTCTGTACCCAGCGAGTCTTGCCTCAGCCCTCAGACAATGTCTCCCTGTAAGTCTTTGGTGCCCCATGCATGCAGGTGAACAGGCACTGGTGCTCAGAGCAAGCAGGTCTATCACCATGAAAATCCACTCGTGGACGCCCCTTTAAGAGGTGTCTGTCACTATCGCAGCCTCTATCTCACTTAGCTGTTCCAGACTGGGCAGCCCCCCGTCCTCGCCCCATCCTACTTTCTGTTGTTGCCAGGTGTTTTCTTGAATTTCTCTGTAGCTGTATGGCTTGTTCATCTAAATCCCAGGTGATTTTTCCTTGCTGCTGCTCCTTGTTTCTGTCACAACTTTGATTTGGTCACCAGAGGGATGAACATAGCCTCTATCATCTCGCCATTTTTTTCTCTCTCTCCCCTCTTCTTTTTCATCAAGGTATAATTGACATACATTTTATGAGTTTCAGGTGTACAATATAATGATTCAATATTTATATATGTTGCAAAAAGATCACCACAATAAATCTAGTTAACATCATCACCTCATACAGTTAATTTTTTTTCTTGTGATGAGAACTTTTAGACCTACTTTTCTCGCAACTTTCAAGTAAGCAATACAGTATTTAACTATAGTAGCCATGCTGTATGTACACCATAGCCCATGGCTTATTTATTTTATCAGAATTCATTTCAACATCAAAATAGCTGAACAAAAGAGTAAAGTTTCACTGTAGACTACATTTATATGCCAGACATCATGCTACATACCTTAAGATGTTAACATATTCAGTCTTCACAACAGCCTTTTAAAGTTCTATCATCATTCACGGATCAGAAATTCAAGCTACAAAGAGGTTAAGAAACTTTTCCAGGGTCATACAATCAGTTGGTGGCAGAGGCAGGACACTAACCAGGACTGTGTGGTGTCAAAACCCACTGGTCCTCACTGAAGGCCTGGCATTCTGAATTTTGTTTAAGTGAATTAAACTAAATGTAGTGACCAAACAGAGATTTCTGGTGAGGTTGAGGCACCACTGTTAAAATAATTCCTTGGAATTACATGGAAAAGTATTTACCTTCTAGAAACTTGTGCTTTTTGTCTGGATGGGAATGATTCTATTCTCTAATCCAGACCTAGCTAGCTGGGAAAAAAGGCTGATGTGATCTTGTTTGACAGCTGAGGCTACATGGGTGAGTTAACTAACCCAAGGTCATCCAGGAGTTAGGAGGTAAGACCTACCACCAGGACCCAGGGAGATCTTCTGACTAGTACTGCAGGGCCCTGTCCAAAATACACAGAAAAAGCTTTTAATTCTCTGTAGAACCTTGCCTCTCAAGGGTTCAATGGAAAAGTGCTTCTCTGAAGTTATCTGCAGGGAGAAGTAAGGGAACATGACAGCACATGGAACGAGAGAAAATGGGGTGATGCTTTTTTTAGTTTTCCCCAACTCCTTCAGCGAAGGACAGCAGAAAACAACAGGTTTCCAGAGATCTCTCTCTTTGCCTCCTACCCCTTTGCCCCACCTTTTGTGACAGTAGAGGAATAGAGACAGAAGTCAGAAATCTGAGGTGCCCTGAGAGGGGGGCAAAAAGGTAGGAGGTGCCTGACAATCAGAATGTGCATTAGGAAAACACAGATATAGGAGAACATACCCAGGGTGTAGGTTCATCCATCAAGCTCTCAGTCTCCGCCTGCTTCTGTTTGAAGTGCCATCACTACCACATAGCAAAGAAGCTCACAAATAACACAGATATGTATTTTCCAAGGGAGGTTAAGAGGCTTGATGTGGCCTATTCATGAGACGCGAATGTCACAGTTACTGTGTGCAGTCTGGCATCGGCACCCAGGTTCATCTCCCATCTCTCTTGCTCTAGCATCTTGTCTAGCAGACAAGTATTAGGATTTGATCCCACCCTTCAGAAGCTCAAAGGAAACACTCTTTTCTCATATACAACAAGGAGGTAAGATAACGGGACAGAAAAACATGGGAACTGGGGCAGGTGGTGACTTCTTTCCCTTACCCTAAACACCATTCATGGGGTACATGGCTCAGTTGAACAGAACTGGTGTAACAGCATTCTTCCTTTCCCCCAGCTCCGCAAAGTACTCACTCCACCACATAGAAATGGCATTAACTCAGTCAAAAGAGTCTCCACATGCTCTCCAGATCGTGCTGCCCCTCATCTTTACCTGACACCCCAGGACCCCTCTACTAACTACTGGGGTAAAGTTCCACCTGATTCCAGACTCTCAGCAGATCCATCCTTAATAAGTGTGAGTCTCTTTCCCCTTTCCCTTTGAATGCACTGTTCATCCTGTCTTCACAGCCACACTAAGGCTGGAAGGGAACAGAGCCTAGGCCCTAAGTCAGACAGTGACGGGACAATCCTGCACTCTGAGGGCATAGGATGCCCCTCACAAGCATCTTTCTGAGCCTGCTAGGTCAGTCCAAGAGCAGGGAGGTGGCAGGATCCTTCTTTGGGAGAGATCTATTTCCAGACAAGAGCTGAAACTTACAGGTTCTGTTCAGTCCAGCAGTTTTAGACAAAGAGATTTAGTCATACAACAAGGTATTACATGGAGAAAATGATGTTAAAGGAATTAATTTGGGCCTCCTGGAAAAGTGAGTGGGAGTTGCCTCTATTGGAAGCCAGACAAGGGGCTTCTGAGAAATGACCCCATTCCTTCAGACTAACTGGGGAAGAGAATGGAAAGAGGGTACTTGCATGAGGCCTCTGCTCAAGGGCTCTGGGGGAAGAGGAACTCCATGTCCAGCATAACCTGCCCAAAGCAAGAGTAAGGATTTGCAGGCAAAATCCAGGAGAAAACCACATGTGGTAAAGCAGTGGCAAGATGCTTTAAAAGAAAGCTGCAGCATTTCTCCTTCCTCCTGATGCTCTGGCAGAAAAGAATCCCAAATTGTTATCCAGTATGACATGGGGAACATCAAATTTAGCCAATCATCTATCATAGGACACCAGTTGCTTCCATGTCCTGGACATTGTGAATACTGCTGCTATGAACATCAGTGTGCAAATATATTTTCAGATATGGGTTTTCAAGTCTTTGGGCTAAACACCCAGTAGAGGGATTGCTGGATCATATGGTAGGTCGATTTTTAGTTTTCTGAGGAACCTCCATACTGTTTTCCATAGTGGCTGTATGAATTTGCAGTCCCACCAACAGTGGATGAGTGTTCCTTTTTCTCTGCATCCTCTCCAACATTTGTTATTACTTGTCCTGTTCATTATAGCTATTCTAACAGGTATGAGATGCTATCTCATTGTGGTTTTGATTTGTATTTCCCTAATAGCTAGAGATGTTGAGCATCTTTTCATATATTTCTTGGCCATTTGTATGTCCTCTAGGGAGAAGTGTCTGTTTAGGTCCTCTGCCCAGTTTTTGATTGGATCATTTGTTTTTTGTTATTGCATTGTTTTAGTTCTTTGTATATTTTGGATATTAGACTCTTATTGGAGGCATTGCTTGCAAATATACTTTCCCATTTGGATGGTTGTCTCTTTACCTTGTTGATGACCACTTTTGCTGAGCAGAATCCTTTTAGTTTGATGAAGTCCCATTTCATTTATTTTAGCTTTTACTTCCCTTGCCTTTGAGGTCAAATTCATAACATCCTCTTTAAGTCCAAAGTCTTTGAGTTTAGTTCCTATGTTTTCTTCTATGCATTTTATTGATTCCAGTCTTATAGTCAGGTCCTTAGTCCATTTCAAGTTAATTTTGGTGTGTGGTGATAGACAACAGTCTAGTTTCATTCTTTTGCATGTGGCTTTCCAGTTTTCCCAGCACCACTTATTAAAGAGTATTTCCTTTCTCCACTGTATGTTTTTGGCTTTTTTGTCAAAAATTATTTGCCCATGTCAAAGGCTTTTTCTGATTCTATTGATATGATAGTATGATTCTTACTTTATAATTTGTTTGTGTAGTGTGTTGCATTAATCAACTTGCATATGCCATACCATCCCTGTGCCCCTGGGATGAAGCCTACTTGATTGTGGTATATAATCTTTTTAATATGTTGCTGTATACGGTTGGCTAGTATCTTATTTAGGATTTTTGCATATGTGTTCATGACAGATATTAGTCTGTAGTTTTATTTTTTTGTGTTATCTTTACTGGGTTTTGGTAGCAGGGTGATATTGGTGCCATAAAATGAGTTGGGAAGTATTGCCTTCTCTTCAATCTTTTGGAAGAGTATGAGGAGAATAGGTATTAAATTTTCGTTGAATGTGTGGTAGAATTCACTGGTGAAGTCATCTGGTCCTGGACTTTTACTTTTTGGTAGGCTTTTGATGATTGTTTCAATTTCCATATTGCTGATAGGTCTATTTGAATTTTCCAGTTCTTCTTGATTCAGTCTAGGAAGGTTTAATCCTTCTAAGTACTGGTCCATTTCTTCTAGGTTATTAAATTTTGTGTTATATACTTTTTCATAGTATTCTTATATGATTCTTTGTATTTCTGCAGCATCTGTCGTAATTTCCCCTCTTTCATCCCTGATTTTATTTTTGTCCTTTCTCTTTTTTCTTTAGTGAGTCTAGCCAGGGGTTTGTCAATTTTATTAACCTTCTCTAAGAACCAGCTCTTTGTTGTATTTATTTTTTCTATTGTTTTTTTGTTTGTTTGTTTGTTTTCAATTTCATTTATTTTGGCTCAAATCTTGATTATTTCATTTCTTCTGCTGACTTTATGCTTCATTTGTTCTTCCTTTACTAGTTTTTTTTAAGATGAAGTGTTATGTTGTTTATTTGGTCCTGTTCTTGTTTTTGGAGATAGTCCTGTAATGATACGAACTTTCCTCTTATGACCACTTTTGCCATGTCCCGAAATTTTTAATATGTTGTACTATCATTAGCATTTGTTTCTATGTATTTCTTGATCTTTTTATCTCTTCTGACCCAGTTATTCTTCAGTAGCATGTTGTTTAATCTCCATGTATTTGTGGTTCTTCCTGATTTCTTTTTGCAGTTGATCTCTAGTTTCAAAGCACTATGATCAGAGAATATGTTTGGTATGATTTCAACCCTCTTATACTTGTTGAGGCGATCTCTGTGTCCCATTATGTGGTTGATTCTTGAGAATGTTCCATGTGCACTAGAGAAGAATGTTTAAGCAGCTGTTTTGGGATGGAAGGTTTTGTAAATGTCAATTATGTCCAGTTGGTCTAATGCATCATTTAAGAATGTTATTTCCTCATTGATTTTCTATTTGGATGATCTGTCCATTTCAGACAGTGAGGTATTTAGGTCCCTTACTACAAGAGTGTTTTGGTCTGTTTCTCCCTTTAGTTCTGCTAGTAATTGCTTTACATATTTCCTGGTTCCCTGATTGGGAGCATAGATATTAATAAGTGTTATGTCTTGTTGGTACACAATTCCCTTCATCATTATGAAGTGTCCCTCGGTATTGTTCTTTACCTTTTTTATTTTGAAATCTATTTCATCTCATATTAGTGCTGCTACTCCCACTTTTCTCTGAATGCCATTTGCTCAAAATAGCATTTTTCACCCTTTCATTTTGAGTCTATATTTGTCTTTGGAGCTGAGATGTGTCTCCTGGAAGAAGCATATGGTTAGGTTTTGTTTTTTGATCCATTCTGCAACTCTGTGCCTTTTTATTGGTGAGTTCAGTCCATTTACATTTAGGGTGATGACTGAAATATGAGGTCTTCTTATAGCCAATTTATCCTTTGCTTTCTGGTAGCTCAGTGTTTCCATTGCTTCCTTGTCCTTGTGTTTCTGTTTTCTTTATTTTGGTTGGCTTTTGTGGGTTTTCCCTCTGGTCCTTTTTGTTTTGTTATATACTTCAGTTCTGAATCTTCTGTGTGTGGTTACCGTTATGAATATGTAAAGAATAGTTATATATATACAGTTGTCCACTTTCTTCTGTGCATGCCTTATCTCCATTCCCCTTTGCGAATATAGATCTTTGCATCCTCTGCTTTTCAGTCATTGTTATCTCAATTTGTCCCTATGTATGCTGAATGTTCATTACTATCTTGCTATAGTAAATCTCTTCTTATTGTTTAAGCATATAATGCTCTGTTCTTAGTAAGGGTTGCACTCCTTTGCTTCTATCAGCCTGCTAGTCATCTTCCTCATAATTGATTTTTTTTATCATTTTGTTTGAGATGAGCTGATCACTTTCAATATTTCCTGTAGTGTAGGCCTCGTAGTGGAGAATTCCTCAATTTTTGTATGTTTGGAAAGGTCTTGATTTCTCCTTCATATTTAAAGGAGAGCTTAGCTGGATACATTATTCTTGGCTGGTAGTTCCTTTCACTTGATAATTTGAATATTTGATTCCATTCCTTTCTGGTTTGTAAGGTTTCTGCTGAGAAGTCCGATGATAATCTAATGGGTTTTCCTTGATAAGTTACTATTGTTTTTGTTTTATTTGAGAAGATATTCTTCTCTGAAACACATACCTTTGCAAATTCATGCAGGAGTTATTTAAAAGATAAGAAAATGCAGGTTCCTTGGCATTTTCTATATAAGCAATTATATCATCTGAAAATAGTTTTACCTCTCTCTCTCTCTCTCTCTCTCTCCCTCTCCCTCTCCCCCCCTTCCTTCCTTCCTTTTTTCCTTCCTTCCTTCCTTCCATCTGTCCTTCCTTCCTTTTTCAATTTGTATGTTGTCCATTCCTTTTTCTTTCTGTAATGGCTAGAACTTCCAGCACTATGTTGAATAAAAGTGAAGAGAGCAAACATTCTTTTCTTGTTCCTTATCTTAGGGGAAAAGCGTTCGGCCTTTCACCATTAAGTACATTGTTATCTGTAGATTATTTGTATATACTTTTCTACCCATGTGTTTAGCCTGTGTGTGTTTATATTTAAAGTCTGTATCTTGTAGAGAGCATATACTTGAGTCTTGCTTTTTCACCTAAACAATCTATCCTTTCAATTGATCATGACACTTATGTTCAATGAAACTTTCAAGAGAATTTGGTTCAAATATATCATTTTGCTGTTTTTTTTATTTGCCTCTTTTTGTATTTTTCTCTTTTTCTGTCTTCATTCGGATTACATTTGAACATTTCGAGCAATTTATTTTATCTCCTGTTGGCTTGTTAATATACTATGCTTTATTTTAACTAGTTTCTTTGGAATTTGCATACTGTATTTTTAACTTATTATTATCTACTTCCAAATAGTAATTTAGCTCTTCTTATATAAATATAAGAATCCTACAGCAATCACATTCCATTTTTTTCTCCTTTTTTGTGTTATTTTTGTAATATATTTTACTGGTACATATCAAATACATTCCACAATGTATTTACCTTATATTAGCTTTGAAATAACCTTTAAAAATATTGAACACTGAGAAAGATTATAATTACTTACATATTTCCAATATCTGGGTCTCTTCGGTTTAGTCCTTCACATAGATTCCAGGTTCCATCTGCCATTGCTTTTCTATAGTTGGAAATACATTTTTAAAAATATTTCTTGTATTGCTGGTCCACCAACAGCAAACTGTTTCAGGCTTTGCTAAATACAAAAACATTTTATCATTACTTTGAAGAACATTTACACAGAATATCAAATTCCAGTTTGACAATTTTTATTTTCTTTAGCACTTCCAATATGTCTTTCCATTGTACTCTGGCCTGCACCATTTCTAAGTAATCTACACATGGTGATTTTTACCTTGGTTTTCCTTTATGTTTTGTGTCATATTTCCCCAGCTGCTTCTAGGACTTTCTATTACTAGTTTTCAGATGTTTTCTCATTATATGCTTTTATTGTGGCCTTATTTGTATTTATTCTGCTTGGATTCTCTGGGTTTCTTAAATCTTTGAATTTTTAGTTTTCCTTAAATTTGGAACACTTTCTACCATTATTTTTTTCAAATGTTTTTTTCTGTTCTCTAATTATAGATATATTAGACATTTCGACGTTATTCCACAGAACACTGAGGAAGCTCTTAATTGTGTCTGTTGCTGTCAGTCAACTCAATGATGTTTTCTTCTGAGGTAACTAATTTGCTATTAATTACAACAAATAAAATTTTCATTCAGAAATCATATTTTTTAATCTCTAAAACCTCCATTTGATATCTTTTATATATGCCACTTATATCATTATTATACTAGTAGTATTTTCCTTTAAATCCTTGGGCATATTTATAATAGCTATTTTAAATCTTTGGATGCTAATTTCATCATTGTTGTAATCTCTGGGTCTGTTTCTTTTGACTATTTTTTCCTTCTTGATTATTCGTCACATGTCTACCATTTTCATATTACTAGTAAATTTTTATTAGACTCTGGACATGGTAAATATTTATGTGGTTGAATACCTGGATTATGTTTTCTTCTATTAGAGTTTGCTGGATTTCATTCAACAGGTAGATTATTTAAATCCTTTGAGGCTTATCTTTAAAATTTATCAGACATGTTTATAATAGGTTTCACTCTAAGGTTATTTTACTACTAATACTAAAATATTTTCCTTCTGAAGACTTGACTGAATGCCCCCATTGTTCAAGGAAGACTCTTTAACATGGCTGATGACAATTGAATGATTTCTCACATGCACAAAATATAACAATTTTTCAAGTTACAGCTCTCCAGTTATTCAATAGTTGTTTGCTGGGTTCTATATATGTGAACAAGTTCAAATATTTTAGTATTTTTTTTTAAATCTTTGATATCTTTACTGATATTTTTCTGATAATGGTATTAATTACCAAGAAACTTATAATATTCTTTCTCACTATAATTATGGAATTTTCTACTTGTTCTTTTATACTGATTTTTATTTTCTGCTTTATGTCTTTAGGAACATGGAATTAAAGGATTACAATAACTTCCTGGTGGATCGATCCTTTTTTTCTTTATTAAATGTCCTTCTTTGTCTATATAATGCCCATTGCCCTGAATTCTACTTTGTTTGATATTTAAAAAGCAACGCCAGCTTTCTTATAGATACAATTTACATAATAACTTTCAACATTCTCTTAGGTTTATCTTTTCCCAGTTCTTATATTTAATGTGAATCTTACATAACTATGCTATCAGTTTACTTTTACTTGGAATAGTAGGGGACAGAGTGGAGATGTAGACCCAACTAGAACTGACAGGTTCTAGCCCTTGCTCTTAGACCCTGAGCTATATTTCTTCCCTAAATCTTGCAAGTCCTCTCCCTTCTCGGTCTCCATGTTCTCCTTGGCTGGTGTCATCCACTTCTGCAGTTGTCACTACAGTCTTAGTGATGAGGACACCCGATTTCACATCTCTACCCCAGACCACTCTCTGGCCCTACAAACTCCTATCCACTTCTCTAGTGGAACTCGCCTCCTTGACTTCCCAAGGATGTTGCAATCTAAACAGGTCCATTGCTCTGCCATTCATCAAGATTAACCCTGTTTCTCTGCCCCAGGCTTCCTGTTCAAGCTGCAGTGCTGGCTCTGGTCACAAGACGACCCTTTACTTTACTTTTTAGGTTTCTCCCACAGACATTCAAGTTTTGTTAAAGGAGATAGATAAATCCATCACGATATTTTAAAACAAGTTAGGAGATCTTATTGACCACACAATACCTATTCATTTTTGAAATGCATATGGATCAAAACCACTGAAGGAATCTAATTGGCGCATTTCTGTCCCATGAAATAGTCATTCATATAACAAATGTCATCTCTCTCCCATTGCTAAGAGGTGTCTTAATTTTCTACTGGATAGCTTTTCTTTGTGTCCTTGCTTCTGCTTCTTCATAGTTTCTGCTCCCTCCTGATTTCATCTTTCTCACAACTTGGACTTATTATGACAACCTCTCAAGTCCTCAATGTCGGGGACTCCATTTTTTCCCTTTGCTTTTTCTTTTCGGATACCAACATCAATTGCCTGATTATCTCCATTATGTCCCGTTTTAGTCACTGGGAGAGGAAACACAGTTACCTTTAGAAGAAACGACAGGGTTGGGATTTGCCACTACTAAAATATCTAGAAAAACAACAATTTAAAAAATTATATTTAAGAAAATATGTAACTGTCTCCAGCTGTTCTAATCAGTGTTTTAATGGATTTATTATTTGTTTTTTGAGGGGCTGAGCACACTGATTCTGGAGCCCAGCAGTTTTGGCTACATCCAGGCTTTGCAACTTAGTAGCTGTAAAGCCTCAGGCAATTTGTTTAACCTCTATGTGCCTCAGTTTCCTCCTATGTAGGGCGGAGACATTAATAGTATAGCCCCCACAGGTTTCTTTTGAAGAATGGATTGATCAGTACCTGTAAATAGCTTAGAACACTGGAACATGGTGCATGCACACTGAAAGTATGTTATGAATATCGTCATCGTTTTTCTGCATATCCAAATGAATGAGATGACATATATATTCATAATTGTTTTAATGGCAATATGATTGAAACTGTACAAAAATAAAATAACTGCCATTGAAGTTAATAACAAAAAAAAATCACCTTTAATCATACATCCATTCCCAAATGTCATCGGTCATGGACTTTTATGTTTTTTTCTATTTCTATGTGCATATTCCCATATATAGTTATACACCTTACTTCTTTGAATTCTGTCTCTCTACTCTATTGCAATACTTTTGATCACTGTTGCAACAGTCTTCTCTAAAGTCTTCCTTGCTGTTTTTAACAAGTATATAGTGTATTTTTTTCTTTTAAATTACAATGCAAAATTTTTATTCATGTTTTAATTTGCTACATCATCCTGCCCCTGCTAGGTTCCTTGGGAAATGCAAGTCTTTGCCTCTAAGGAAATGAAGTGACTTCTTTGTTCTTTAATTAAGGGTAGAACAGGGCTAAAGACTTGAGGGTGCCCATAGTCACAATGGCCACCTTAAGCATTTATTCAAAATATATCAGGATTTCTGCTCCTATCCAGTATAGAATAACAGAGTCTAGTATTACCTTCCAAACTTTAAAAAAACTAACTAATAAACTGGATTAAATCTATGAACCAACTGTTCTCAAGACACTGGACATCAGGCAACAGAGGTAAGCCATCTGTGAGAGACTGGAAACAAATGAGGTTATTCTTATGATTGCCCCAGCCTACTTCCTGGAGAAAGTGTTAAGGCCTCAATGCAGAGACTGTTAATTCAGAGAGAACCCAGTGGTTTCCCACGGCTTGGGATAAGAAGTTGAGAATCTGGGGAATCTAAGGCAGCTAGAGTTTGCAGGACAGAGTACCACAAAAGAAAGAGCTCACTGAGGAAGAATTTAGGAGATCTGCAGAGGATCCCCCTTGAATATTTACCTGAGCATTGATCATGACATGCCTTTGAGGAAACTACCCCAGAGCAGGAAAAGAATTACCCCAAATTATTAAAGGGAACAGTTTTCTTACATTCACACATATTTGTGAATAGGGCATGTTCCTACTAGCCAGACTGAAGACCTCATAATTCATGGGATATCATCCAGAGTACTCAGAGGGTTTTTCCTCTTTAGTGGGATATGATTAACCCTAAACTAAACACTACTGTAGTCTTGCTTTACAAAAGTGAAAATCAAGAACCTAAAAAAGTCAAACTGTTTACAAGTAACTTAACTGTGTCCCAGAATAGAAACCAATATATTTACTGGGATAAAAAATTATCTAGCAATCAATAGATAAAAATCACAATGTCTACCATCCAATCAACAATCACGAGGCATGCAAAGCAGCAGGAAAATCTAACCCATCATCAGAAGAAAAATCAATCACAACTTATCAAGAAATGACAAAGATGGTAGAATTAGACAAGGACATTAAAACAAATATTATAACTGCATTGCATGTGTTCAAGAAGCTGGAGGGAAGACTGAATATGTTTATTTTTTATATAAAAATATATAAAAGCCTCATATTGAACATCTATAGATAAAAACTACAATGTCTGAAATGAAAATATGTTAGATGGGGTTAATGGCAAATTAGACATTGCAAAAGAAATGATTAGTGAACTCAAAGACATAGGAATAGAAACAATTCAAAATAAAACAGAACAAACTGGAAAAAAAATGAATAGAGAGGAGAATAAAAAAAGAATAGCATAGCAGATAGATGATTTCATCCCTCTTTCAACCAAGTCAAAGATGTGACAGGAACGCATAACAAACAGTAAGGAGAGTCACCTGAGATCTAGACAAGCCCTAAAACTAGGGAGAGAAATAAGAAATCACCCTGAAACAGCTGGAGGTAGGATGGAGTGAGGACGTGAGGCTGACCGGTCCCAAGCAACTAAGTGGGACGAAAGCAATGGCAGCAACAGATGCCTCTTAGGGGCCACGTCCGTGAGTGGACTTTTGCGGTAACAGACCTCCTTGCTCTGAGCACCAGCACTGGGGTGGCTGCTTGGAGGACACCAGGGACTTCCAGGGAAACACTGAGTTGTTGAAGTGAAGGCCTGAGGCCAAGATCTCTCCCTGGCAGAAGTGCTGGTGTTATCCATTGTTCCTCTGTTGAGCTCTCCCCACTCCCACTGTGTGGACACAGCACCGCCATAGTCATGAAGCCATCAAACTGGATAACAGAGATTGCTCTGCCCAGATGATTGCCTGACACCCCGCCTCCCCCAACTCATGGCCCCACCCAAGCCACATCCAGGGGTGTCCTTGGCAAGTCAGGTGCTCCTTGCTGAGCAGTGTGAAGTCTCATACTGGTGGCAGCTGGCCTCAGTTTCTGGTATGGCCCTTTGAGACAACTATAAGCACAGCATCTGTGGATTGCTTGCTGAAATCTTAACAGGTAGCTCAGGAGGGGCAGAGGCTTGGGCCAAATTTGGCCTGCACTTGATCCCCTCTCAGAACTATGCTACTGGACACCTACTTCACAAATCCACACTAATAAGACTGGGATGCTTAAGAGCTTTGCTTAGTACATAGAAATAGACACGGAAAGGCAGCCAAAATGGGAAGGCAAAGAAGCAGAAACTACATGAGAGAACAGAACAGAGATCCAGAAATAATGGAGTCAAGCAATCTAACAGATACAGAGTTCAAAACACTGGTTATAAAGATGCTCAATGAATTTAGGAAAAGTGTCAATGAACTCAATGAGAACTTTAACAAAGAGATAAAAACGGAAATGCAAATTATAAAAGGGAACCAGTCAGAAGCAAAGAACAAATAATCTGAGATGAAGAGTATATTAGATGGAATAAACAGAGTGGATAAAAAAGAGGATCGGACCACTGGTATAAAGGATGGGGAAGCTGAGGAGATTCAATCAGAATGGCAAAAAAAAGAAGCCAAGATTATAATAATAATTTAAGAAGCCTATGGGACATTCTTAAATGTAAAAAAATATCCGTATCATAGTGGTACCTAAAGGGAAACAAGATGTTGAAGAGCTAGTTGAAGAAATAATGTTGGAAAACTTCCTTCACCTGGTGAGGGAAATAGGCATACAACCCCAGGAAGTCAGAGAATGCCAAGAAAGTGGAACCCAAAGAGGCCTGCACCAAGACACATGACCTTTAAAATACTAAAGGTTAAATAAAAAGACAAAATCTTAAAAGAAGCAAGAGAGAAGCAGTTATTTCCCTATAAGGGAACACCATGAGACTGACAGCTGATTTCTCAAAAGAAACGATGCAGGATAGAAAGGCTTGGCACAAAATATTCGACGTGATGAAAAACCCAGGATCTACAACCAAGAATTCTTTATCCATCAAAGCTATCATTTAGAGTTAAAGGACAGATGAAGAGCTTCCAAGACAAAAAGAAGCTAAGAGAATTCGCCAACATCAAGCCAGTATTACAAGAATTGTTGGAAGAACTTCTTTAAGAAGAAGAAGAAAAAACGTGTGTCAAAAACAGAAATAAAGAATGGTAATAACTACATTCCTATCAACAAATACTACAAATGGAAAAGAATGAAGTACTCATACCAAAAGATAGAGTGGCTGAATGGATAAGAAAACCAGACCCTTACATATGCTGCCTACAAGAGACTCACTTCAGATTAAAAGACACACACAGACTAAAAGGAAGGGGATGGAAAAAGATATTGCCTTGATGAACCAAGAAAGTATTGCACTGAACGAAATGGGTCAGAGAAAGACAAATATTTCATGATTTTACACACATTTGGAATCTAACGAACAAAATCATCATCAACAACAACAACAAAAGAGAAAATAAACTCATAGATACAGATAATATTTTGAGGGCTACTAGATGGGAGGGGGGTTGGGGGGATGGCAAAAAAAAACGGCAAGGGAATTAAGAGGTACAACTGGATAGTTGCAGAACAGACATGGAGATGTAGAATATAGCATGGGGAAGATGGTTAATAATGTTGTAATAAATATGTAAGGGGGAAGAGGGGTACTAGATTTAGTGGTGTGATCACCTTGAGAGTTATGTGGATCTCTGATTACCAGGGTGTACAACTGAAACTGATATATTATTGTATGCCAACTATAATTGGAAAAAAAAACTCATTGAATGGTACAATGTAAATAGAAGCAACTAATTGTCTATATTTCAATAAAGCCGGAAAGAGAAAATGAATAGAGCATTACCGAGTCGTGGGACAACCATACTGATAATAATTTTAAATGGAAATGGTCTAAGCCCTCTAATTACATGACAGAGATCGTCAGAGTGAATAAAAACCAGACTCAGCCCCGAATATCTGAATGTTATGGAGAAGAGAGGGCTGGTTGCGCGCGCACGCACACACACACACACACAACCAAAACATGTACTGAGAAAGAGGTCTTTTTGACAAAAATAATAATACCATCCATGGTCCAGCCATCACTAAGATAGTACTCACCTAAGCCAGAACAACTCTAGGTAGAATATCTTTACACACAGCTCTGTAGGAGACAAACTGGAATACTGGTACACTGAGTTGTCCAGAGAAATCTGTAGTGATGGCAGGAAAAGGGGAGGTGAGAGTGGCTTACCACAGTAGAGGAATGAAGTTGGTTCATGACACATAGTTTGGATGTTACTTCCAAAATACTGAGGAGAATCTAAAGGATTTGGGTCTTGCATGTGTAGATGAATATAAGAAGCAGTTAAACACAGTTTACATGCTCTTTACTTCTTTTGGTTCTCACAGCAGCCCTGGAAATGATTATCTCCATTTTACCAATGAACAGAGTAAAATGAACTTTCATGTTAGCAACTACTAAGTTCACATTACTAGCTAAAGGATTCAGAAGTATTTGATATTCATTATTTTTGTTTGTTGTGGCTTATTTAAAAAGTTTTCAAGCTTTTCACTCTTTAAATTGATTGACACATTTAGTTTTTAAAAATCAAACTTTAATAGAGATTATTATTTAGATTATTAGTTTTTAACAATTTTTTTAATACATTTTCTCTTCTGTTCCAAAGCAATAATGAAAACCACTTTAGAATTTATATTTTACAATCAAAAACACAATAAAGCTCTTTTCATTTCTGGGAAAATGATTATTTTTTTAATTGGCATACATCTGAAGATTTCTCTTCACATTAAATTCATCAAAGTTTAGTTTCACTAAATAGAAAATACATCCCATTAGTTAAAGGAAAGAATAAATTTCTACACAGCAACTAACTTTTAAAACAATGTTTGGGGCAAAGTTGAATGTACAAATAAATATTAAGAGTTTTACATTTATATGCATGCCTTATTTGGTTATATGTATTGCTTCGAAAGTGTTTCAACTGGTTATGCATGAGATAATACATGCTATCTGCTTAAAAATTTAAAAATGAGATCTTTTACATTTCATTCATGTAATCTAGTGTTTTCTCTACTTTTAAGTTTCAAAATTAAGTAGTTCTGCCCTGCTGTATAAATAAATGGATTCACTTAATGTTCCTAAATTTGCCAAGTGAGAGTGGACCTGTTAAAATGTGGTAACTGTTATTTTCAGTTTTGAAAAACAGGAGCTAACTTAAAGTTAGTCAAATGTGACCTAATTATATTTGATGAGTGGAGAGGAGAGATATAAAATAAAACAAACATCTTTTCACAAAGATGGCACCAAAAGCCAAGAAGGAAGTCCCTGCTCCTCCCAAAGCCAAAGCAAAGGCTTTGAAGGCAAAGAAAGTAGTGTTGAAAGGCATCCACAGCCACAAAAAAAAGAGAAGATATACATGTAACCCGCCTTCAGACTGCCCAAGACACTGGAGCTCCGGAGGCAACCCAAATATCCTCGGCAGAGAGCCCCCAAGAAAAACAAAATTGACCACTGTGCCATCATCAAGTTCCCTCGACTACCCAGTCAGCCATGAAGAAGACAAGACAAAAATACATTTGTGTTCATCGTGGATGTCAAAGCCAACAAACATGAAATCAAACAGGCTGTGAAAAAGCTCAATGGCATTGACATGGCCAAAGTTAACACTCTATCAGGCCTGATGGAGAAAAGGCACATGTGCAACTGGCTATGATGTTTTGAATGTTGCCAACAAAATTGGGATCATCTAAACTGGGTCCAGTTGGCTAATTCTAAATATAAAAATTTTTCACTGTAAAAAAAATAAATAAAACAAACATAACGAACTAAACAGGTTGCATTGGCAGGGGCTTTGCAAGAGGCAGTATCTGTCTTAAGAGGTTCTGAGCCTGGCTTTATCATAACTAAATAAAGGATAATGATAAAAAATTTTATAAAAGTATTTTCTTTGGATGATTGGATTATGGCGTTGTTTATATTCCTTCTATTGTCTGCATAATCCAAATATGGACAATGACTTTGTTACATAATTATAAAATGTATTACATTTAAAAATGTTTCTCATTAAAATTTTTTAAATAAGCATAAAGAAATAAACGAACCATAACACTCAATGTTGTTATATATTACTTTAGATAAATTAAACTTGTTTATTTATTTAATATTCTTAATTAAATTAATAAAAGAATGATTAAATATCCATCGTATTAGGCACTGTGCTAGAAACTAAGTTCCAGGGTGATTAACACAAAAACCATTGTAAAAGGGCACAGGCTTGCATAGGAATACATGCCTAACTTATTTAATAATTTTATAATTATTATAAATTTATTATTAATAATAGATTCATAATGCATTCATTTAATAGAATATTTGGGAAGAAAAATGTACTGGCTTAAATATAGACATACACTCATTGTTTATTGAAATGCAAATTTAGAAATCTTGTATTATGGAAAGGTATGTTCACTGTGGTATCAAACAAGGTAATTTAGATCCAAATGTTTATGAAATAGTATAATCACTGTCAGTGTTTTTCTATGCTTGTGTTGTCAAAACTCAGATGCATCACAATCTCCTGAAGAACAGTCATTTCCTGATCCGGGTGATTTGGGAATGACAAAGGGGATTGAGAGTAGGAAGGGCACCCAAGTGTCAGCATTTTTAACATTTTCCCTAGGTAATACAAGTAAGTGGTCTGTGTTTACATAAAACACTAACATATACAAGGTTCAAAATAAAAAACTATGGATTTTGATTTAGAGAATTTTCTTGCAATGTTCCTTTGGAAATTAAAATTAATACTTTCCAGGTAAGTAGTTACTTGCCTTAGGCCATTTAATTACAAAGGACAGTTAGGAACAGCATTTATGGGTTTCAAACTCCATATAGTTTATTATCAATCAAAACAATTAACAATTAAATATCTGTCAGACACTACACTAGAAACTGAGCTCCACGGTGATTAAGATAAAACGTTTGTCTTGAGAAGGGCACATACTCACATAAAAATGATAATGCCAAATATTTAGTAATGTTTTTAGGCACTTATCAAAGCAGTTTCATGTTTCAGGTGTGGAAGGGATAGAAATGGGAATGTTTCAGCTTTAAAATGTGTTCCCCTAATGTAATTTACATGTCTTCTGGGTAAGTCTGTCAAACTGGTTGGGCAGGCCTGCCCAGGTGCTCTTTTGAGAAAATCCCGATAAAGGGCAGAAACACAGACAAAACAACTTTCAGCTTGTTTTGGTCGTTTTATGTAGTGCTATTCTGGACACACCATCCTGGACAGAACATCATGAGACATCTAGATGTATCTCCTGAGTTAGGCCCCAGTGTGTTCATGTCTGAGTTCTTTGAAGAGGGGCATAAAAACCAAAAAGGGCTATTTTGTTAAGAACTAAGGTAAGACCAAGAACCATGGGAATTATGTTCAGTTGGATAAATTTAACTCTAGAGTGAAGATAAAGGCATTCTCCACACTTCTACAGGGGTCAAAGGGCGATTTAGCTTACCAGGGACTCCAGAGAAATCTGGGTTTATCACGAGGACTCTAGCTCATCAGCAACAGCAATCGCAAATATCAAAGGAATGGCAACATAGAACCCGCCTATTTTTGCCCTCTGGACTTGACAACCAGTGAAAATACCCTTTAGTCCTTCCCACATACCTGATACAGGTCAGGGTCCCATTAAATGCTGGGGAGTTGCATAGGAAGCAGCCCAACAGAGTTCCACACCTCATCTATTCCACCCAGCAGCCCTGTAAAGCAAGCATTATTCCCCATTTTACAGCAGAGAAGACGGATTCTTTAAAGGAATGTATCTGTACTAAAGGGTTTATTCCTCCAGCTTAGACTCGAAGATAAAGTTCATCCTTCTTTAAGTTTGTTGAACCAGTTATTATGTACTTGTTCTACATTCACAGACTCGTTGAAAAATTGTTTTCATTGCTTCTAAAACTTGATAAAGGAAAAAGACTCACATATTATCTGACCACAGAGAAACATGCCCCAGTTAATACCCTGCGGACGCAATTCGGATTTTTTAGAGGGTTCATATATGTTTTGTAATAAGACAATAAATGTATAAATTGCTTTTTAATTGCTTTATTAACTTTACATTTTTCCATGCAAATGGGTGAAACTACTGTTGACAGAAACTTAAGACTGGGTGTCAAGGCAATCTCAGATTAGAAGCTGGTAATACAGAACCCACCTGACACATGAACATAAGGTTCACAGCAAACAGATCAGTAAAGGCATTATCAGGAAATGTAAGGAATAAGAAAACAACAGTGGGAATCACAGTATTAATCTCACAGAAAATGGCAGGAGTTAAGGCATAAGGCAAAATTCATCGTGATGGTCATGGTGATTAGAGAGCTCCTCCATAAGGATACGCAGACAATTCCTCAACTGCAGCTCCCTAAGTTTTCTCCTGATTTCTCTCATCTCCTCCATGAACATTTCCATATCATCTCCATCTCCACCCACCCCATCATTGACCTGCCTATTGGGTATGGCCCATCGGAAGTTAGGGGCAAGTCGGCGAGCCTGTCCCCGTCTATTATTTCCTGCTGGCTGGTGGCCTTCGACCCCTCCCAAACGGCGGTCTTCCTCTCCATTCTGCATGTGCTGCTCCATTTCTTCATTTTCCTGGTGGATATTTGCCATGATGAGATTTTTTCCTGGTTGTTTTTCTTTGAACACAAGTAAGACAAAGGCAAAGAGAGAGTAAATCCTTGGTGCACTGACCAGTAGGATTCAGAGCCCTGATACCAAAGGTTTAAAAATTTTTTCCTCAACCTTACGAGAGTCGTGCGCCCTCTAGAGGGCCTCCAATTCGAGCCCTATCCTCCAGCTCTCCTTTTCCCTCCCTCCCCCAAAGCCCACCATTTTTCCCTTCCCAGAATTCTTTCCCAGAGCTCAACAGATACTAAAATGGAGGACTGGGAACGAGGAATGGGGAACTTAAGGGGGAGGGTCTCAAACTGAGCCCGCGCCCGCCCCCCGCCCCCCGCCACTGTCCCCCACACCCACCTGGGCCTACCCTCGCTGTCTCCTCCTCCTCTTCTGGATTGTCGCCGCGAGTGCGCCGCTGGACACTTGACACAGACCCGCAGACCTGCAGAGGGTCGGAGTGGGGGAGTCGAGGCCGCTGCAGCCGAGCACCGGGCGTGCACCCGCCGCCGCCAGTCCCCTTCTCCGCCCCGGCTCCCCCCCACCCCGGCCACCCCAGCCCCCTCGGGGTTCACCGTATTCCTGCAGGAACTCGGGGGTGATTTTCCATTGCTGAGTTGCTCTGCCGCCCCCCCCGGAACCCTGCCGGCCCAGCGCCCCTCCCCAGGGGGGCCCCTATTTCAAGAATTCCGGGGGTGGAGGAAGCCGGCGGGGACCGCTGCGCTGATCCCCTGCGCCGGCCTCCGGGGTTGGCGGGCGGCTGCCGTCCCGGTCTTCGCGCGGCCCCGGGCTCTTACCTGCTCGGTTTTCCCCGGGCCCGATGCCAGCCCGCCGTGCGCAGGGCAGCGGGGAGCTGGTACCCAGGCAGGAGTGACGACTGCACCGAAGGCTGCGCTGCTCTGCAGCTCCGGGTCACGTGAGGGCCTCGCGTCACCAACCAGCTCGCCCCCCAACTCCCGAGGCCAGTGCTGCAGGAGCTCGCTTTCCCTCCCCCGCTTCGTGCACACGCACAGACAACCCCCTCCTCCTGTTGGTGCGCGGGGCCCCAGCGCGCACAGCCCTGTCACTCATTTCGGTCTTCTCCAATCTGAGGGCCCACAAGTGGCATCACCTCCCTGTGGTTGGAGTTCATCCTTCTCTGTTTACCTAGTAGGGTCTGCAACACTCTTCGCCCCTCCCATTCCCTCCCCAGACCTTGCTTTTGTCGTTTTCTGCTGTCTAGCCTCTTCTCGCTGGCCACTTTCCCACTCCCTCCACACGCCATGCACAAGCACAGCATGCCCACCTCGTCCCCTGAATTCATACCCTTCTAGGAAATTTAGAATGAGGGTTAGGGTGAGGAGGGAGCAGGGTACTTGCCAGAAAGAGGCAAGGAGATAGAGCGGGTTGTGTATAACCTTCCCAATAATTTCTCTTTATTTCCTTTTTTAAAACATCGCGGTTTCTCAAAAAAACGAAAAATTACGAGGTTTAGTTTTTGAAAGAAATGCTTCATTCCGCAGAATGAAGAAGCTGTCTTGTTTAATTATGTTCACGTGTACCACACAGGAAGTATTTTTTCTGGCTCCATACAACATCAAATCACTTAAAACACACTAGCTTCTTTCAGAATTTCATTTTGAGAAAAGAGAGGCATCTTCCTGAACATAGTTGGCTTTTTCAAAATCATCTGTAGATTTTCAAGAAGTCCAGTTGTCAGACCTTGGCCATTTTATGTAAATTTGTGTGACGTTCTTTATACCAGTCTTTGGCGAAAAGGAGCATTTTTATTTCCTGCTTTTCTTTCCAAACTGTCCAAACCACCTCTACAAAATATCTCCGTAGAATGATCTCAGACGTTAAGTATACAATATACAGACGTCAGTTCCAAAGCTATCTGACTTTTGATGTGAATGTTCCAAAAAATATTAAAAATAAGCCAGGGTACATGAAGCAACTAAACTTAAGACTAAAACTCACCTTGAGTGTAAGCTTTCCTTCCTCCAACTTGAAATAACTTTAAAAAGAATCAAAGCTAGAAAATAGAGATTTCTTTAGGAAAGTGGTATTACTTTTAAAAACATTTTGTAGGTGTTGGTTGTGACAAAGGAACCAAAAGAGTTGTGTGCATGGAGGCAAGACAAGCCAGACAAATGCTTATTACCTCTATGTTTGGTTCTAAACCCCTATGTAATCTCCTGTCCTGCTAAGTTAGCTGGGACATTGATTAAAGAAAGAGCATATGTGTAGTGCATAAATAATTTGAGATTTTGGAGCTATATAAAATGACATGTATGTGCTTTTAGAGATATATAGTGGCAACGAAGAGTCGCTGCCACTAATCCAATGCCAACAGGAGTCCCCAGTTGGGTCTGCGGTGAAAGGAGAGACTTTATTCAGGTGAATAGTTTGCAAAACAGGCAAATACAGCCTCAGGTGGAAACAAAGTGAGCTACCCCAGACAAAGGGGAGGCCAGTCTACGTAAAAGTGCCTGCCCTGGTCCCTCAGCAGTCCATTTTTATTCAAATAAGGAATCCAAATTTGCACAGTTTGATTGGTCCAAATAGGACTGTCCTGATTGGTCAGAATTGTGTGTCTTGATTGGTCATTATGGAGCTGCTCTGATTGGTTGGTAGAGATATAAATGAGGTTATAGCTGCAGAGCTCCAATTGGACTGAACATGTCTCAGTCCATTGGACAAAATATGATTCCGGGAACTCCTTTATAAGTAAGGGTGGGCTCAGCAAAGAGGAACGCAGTACAGCGGGCTTGGCAGCTTATTGTGCAATGTTCCTCAGTGTACAGTGTGCGGTGAGAGGCCTCTGAAAGCAATGGCTGCTAGACTCTAGCTGTGAATTTGGGCCCAGTTAACCAAAAGGAGTCCTCCTTGGCAGACATATTTCTTCTTGGTGTTTGCAATAGATATATTAATATATCACTCTGAGAATTCAAATTACAAAGTGATACCCAATAATTATCTTTTAAAGGAATGCTAGTGATTCCTGGATTCTGTTTAACGGTTAACTCTTCATACAGATAACTCTATTAGTAAGATTGTCTAAAAGGATGTTTAGAAACATGAATTGTGATATCAGACACATCTTTTTATAGATCCTTTCCCTGCTACTGACTTGATTTATGACTTTGGGTCAATTACTTATCAAGTTCTCTATGTTTGCTTTGTGAGATAGAGATGGTTAGAAGTAAATCACATATATCAAGTACTTACCACAGAGCCTTATAAATTGTCGATAACAGTTGACTCATTAATTTTTAACATTATTAGATGGTTTCTAACAAAATTTGAAGAGTCAGTAGAGCACAATTATTTCCTTAGCTAGATCAACTTCTTTTTAAAATCCTTGAGGGCCCCAAACACATCTGCTTTGTTCTACTTTGCATATCCAATGACCGTGAGTTCCTTGTACCAAGTAGGCGATTCGAGAATGTTTGTTGACTGAATACATCCACTGCTTTTCATTCAGGGAACTGTATTTAGAGCAATACAGAAAAGCTTTTATGAAAATTAGGAATTACCTAGAAAGAATTCCCTTAATGTAGAGAAACCACTGTAACATAACCATTGAATACAAAGTTTAGTGAGCAGATTTTTATTTCTTTCAGTGGCTTAATGTTTTGTCGTTGTCTTTTTGACCCACCTGAGACAAGTTTTTTGTTTGAAACCACCAAATAGTCTTCTTCTACTTTTTTTTTGGCTGAATTGTTGCTTGAGCTTTTTTTTTTTTATTTTTTAATTAAGTTTACTGGGAAAACGTTGGTTAATATAATTATATAATTTTCAGGTGTACATTATAATTTGACATCTATATATTCCATTGTGTGATTACCACCCAAAGTCCAGTTTCCTTCAGCTACCATATATGTGATCCCCTTTACCCACTTCACCCTCCCCCTACTTCTCTATGTTTGACCCCCTTTACCCTGTCTACCTACCCCTCTTCCACCACCCCCTACCATCTGGTAACCACTAGTCCATAGTCCATGTCCCTGACTCTCTGTTTGTCCTGTTCATTTGTTGCTTTTACATTTATATCCCACATATAAGTGATATCATGTGATTTTCAGCCTTTTCTCTCTGGCCTATTTCGCTTAGTATGATTATCTTGAGGTCCATTTGTGTTGTCGCAAATGGCAGTATTTCATCTCTTCTTATGAATGAGTAATATTCCATTGTAAATATGTACCACAGTTTTTTTTTTAGCCAATCATCTATTGTAGGACACTTTGATTGCTTCCATGTCCTGGCCACTGTGAATAATGCTGCTATGAACATCAGTGTGCAAATATATTTTCAGATATGGGTTTTCAAGTCTTTGGGCTAAACACCCAGTAGAGAGATTGCTGGATCATATGGTAAATCGATTCTTAGTTTTTTGAGGAACCTCTATACTGTTTTCCATAATGGCTGTACCAATTTGCAGTCCCACCAACAGTGGATGAGGGTTCCTTTTTCTCTGCATCCTTTCCAGCATTTGTCATTACTTGTCCTGTTGATAACAGCTATTCTAACAGGTATGAGATGCTATCTCGTGGTTTTGATTTGCATTTCCCTAATAGCTAACAATGTTGAGCATCATTTCATAAATTTCTTGGTCATTTGTCAGTCCTCTAGGGAGAAGTGTCTGTTCAGGTCCTCTGCTCATTTTTTGAGTAGATCATTTGGTGTATTGTTGTTGTCATTGCATTGTATGAGTTCTTTGTATATTTTGGATATTAGACTCTTATTGGAGGCATTGCTTGCAAATATACTTTCCCATTTGGATGGTTGTCTCTTTACCTTGTTGATGATCACTTTTGCTGAGCAGAATCCTTTTAGTTTGATGAAGTCCCATTTCATTTATTTTAGCTTTTACTTCCCTTGCCTTTGAGGTCAAATTCATAACATCCTCTTTAAGTCCAAAGTCTTTGAGTTTAGTTCCTATGTTTTCTTCTATGCATTTTATTGATTCCAGTCTTATAGTCAGGTCCTTAGTCCATTTCAAGTTAATTTTGGTGTGTGGTGATAGACAACAGTCTAGTTTCATTCTTTTGCATGTGGCTTTCCAGTTTTCCCAGCACCACTTATTGAAGAGTATTTCCTTTCTCCACTGTATGTTTTTAGCTTTTTTTGTCAAAAATTATTTGCCCTTATAAATATGGGTTTACTTCTGGACTCTCGATTCTGTTCCACTGGTCAGTGTGTCTGTTTTGCTGTCAATTCCATGCCGTTTTGATTACTGAAGCTTTGTAGTATAATTTGAAATCAGACAGAGTGATGCCTCAAGCCTCATTCTTTTTTTTTTCAGGATGGCTTTGGCAATTCAGAGTCTTTCATGCTTACCTACAAATCTGATGATTTTTTATTCTATTTCTTTAAAAAATGCTGATGGAATTTTGATGGGGACTGTATTAAGTCTGTATAATGCTTTTGGTAATACAGTCATTTTAACTATGTTAATCCTTTCAATCCAAGAACACGGAATTTCTTTCCATTTCTTTGTATCATCTTTTTTGATTTCTTTTAATAAGGTCTTATAGTTTTGATTATATAGATCCTTCACATGTTTCATTTAATTTATTCCTAGGTATTTTATTCTTTTTGTTGCAATTGCAAAAGGAATTATTTTTTCCACTTCTTTTTCTGATGCTTCATTATCAGAGTATAGGAATGCTATGGATTTTTGAACATTGATTTTGTATTCAGAAACTTTACTGTATTTGCTTATTGTTTCTAATAGTGTTCTTGTAGAGTCTTTAGGGTTTTCTACATAGAAAATCATGTCATCCAAAAATAGTGACAATTCGTCTCCTTCATTTCCTATTTGGATGCCTTTTATATTTTTCTCTTGCCTGATTGCACTCTTAGGTCCTCTAATGTTATATTGAATAACAGTGGCAATAGTGGACAGCCTTGCCTTGTTCCTGATCTTAGAGGAAAGGTTTTTAGTTTTTCACCATTAAGTATAAAGTTGGCTGGGGGGTTGTCATATATGGCCTTTATTTATGTTAAGATCCTTTCCTTCTATACCGATTTTGTTAAGTATTTTCATCATAAATGGATGCTGTATCATGTCAAAGGCTTTTTCTGCATCTATTAATATAATCATATGTTTCTTATTTTTTAATATGTTTATGTGGTGTATCACATTAATTGATTTGTGTCTGTTGAACCATCCCTGTGCCCCTGGGATGAAGCCCATTTGATTGTGGTATATAATCCTTTTAATATGCTGATGTATTCAGTTCACTAGTATCTTATTTAGGATTTCTGCATCCGTGTTCATGATAGATATTAGTCTGTAGTTTTCTTTTTTGTGGTATCGTTATCAGGTTTTGGAATCAGAGTAATATTGGCCTCATAAAGTGAGTTGGGAAGTATTGCCTTCTCTTCGATTTTTTGGAAGAGTATGAGGAGAATAGGTATTAAATTTTTTTTTAAATGTTTGTTAGATTTCACTGATGAAGCCATCTGGTCCTGGACTTTTACTTCTTGGTAGGTGAAACCACCAAATATTTTTGCATGAAAACATGCATTTATGTATTTTCCCACATCAGATGTTATGCTATATAAGAGGCTGGTTGTAATGAAGTGATGCTTTAAAGAAAGATGAAAATTGTCTTGCAAATTATGTTATCTTTACTAAAACGTTGTAAAGTGTTGATTGAGATCTTTTCTTGTCCTTCGGAGTTTTCTGAGGAGCTGGAGATAGCTAACAACCTGTTAAGAACAAAGTTTAAAAATTTTCCAAGCCTAAGTTAGAAGGACATAAGAGTTTCAGTTTGAGACTCATGTGCCCTGAAGGACAGAAAGAGGGTGAACTGGTTGGATGGCTCTTACCCTGGAAAGATAGAAGGATAGTGTAGTACTGAGAAGGAGGAGACTGGGCTCACATTTGTGGATATTCAGTGTTTGTAAAAATAATTTATCCTCTCCCTTTATCTCCTTTAATTATGGTAGATGGTGGCACTTCATTGGTTTCCTTCCCCAATGCTAATGGAGTGGAAGTGTAAAAGAATTGTACATAAAGTTTAGGGATACCTACAAGACAGCAAGTTTCACTTCTCATTCTTCTGCTGGATATCTGCTTTACCACTGGGATTTTGAATTACCTAGATGCAACAGAAACCTGGAAAGAATATTTTGCAGAGGTGATATGGTGATGTGGCCGGGTGAATAAAGAGCTAGGTTGACCTCCTACCAAAGTGGCCAGTTCTGGAGAGGCATGAAATTAAATCCTACCATATCTACAGGCTCTGGAGTTGTTGCTGAGGAGAGGGAAGTTATTGAGATACAGGCTTACCAGAAACTGTTACAGAGTAGGGCAAAGAGATCTGTGAATCACAGGAATGCTATGTGATGGTCATCAGCTAGGAGTCACATGCAAGATATGGCTCAATCTTCCAAAGTGCACCAAAACCTAAGGGAGCTGCTTAGGCATGAGTCCTTATCAGTAGGCTCTGTAGAAGAAGTCAAACTTGAGTCACAGTGATGATTAATCACATAGGGATAGTAATCTTACCCTAAGTAGTCAAGCAAAGAGTGTCATTTTATCCTCTTCCTCCAAACTCTCAAACCATCTGAGTAAACACAGGGAAGGAGGGAGTGACAGTTAATTTTATGTGTCACGTAGACTAGGCACTGGGATGCCCATTTATCTGGTTAAACATTATTTCTGGGTGTGTCTGATGAGGGTGTTTCTGGAAGACCTTAGCATTTGAATTGGTGAACTGAATAAAGCAGATGGCCCTCCCCAGTGTAGGTGGGCATCATCCAATCCATTGAGGGTCTCAATAGAACAGAAAAGGCAGAGGAAGATTGAATTTGCGTGCTCTATCAAAATGGGATACCCTCTGCTCACCGCTTGCCAATTGTTGTCTTTAGGTGATTTGGGTCCAAAGTTGTCCAAAATTCCTTTTTTTCCAAGAGATATCAAGCCTGACTGCTTGAACTGGAACATCGATCTTATCCTCCCCTTGACATTCCTGGTTTTCAGGACATCTGATTCAGACTGGCATCCGCACATCAGCTCTCCACCTCTCAGGCCTTGGAAGTACACCACTGGCTTTCCTGGCTCTCCAGCTTGCAAACAGCACACTGTGGGAATTCTCAGTCTCCATAATTGTGTGAACCAAGACTTTATTTTATACCTACCTATTTATCTACCTATCATCTACAGATCCGATAGATAGAGAGATATCTTAGAGGAATAAGGAAGACTCTGAAACAAAAGTGAGATTGGCATTTTAAAATACACAGAATCAAATCTTTAACAACCCAACTTAGTTTAATAAGCAAAAGTAACTGAAAAGTTGGGGAACAGAACATAAAGAAGCCCATTATCCAGTAGAAAGTGGGGGCATGATAGAAAGGGGAATCTATTGGGGAAGCTATTGGAAAAATAAAACCATTTTATGACTTTTTCACCTCAAATAGTTATCTCTCAATCAAACTAGAGATATTGGGTAACTATCCTATCAGAGGAAGCTCATTTTTGTTTATTTTTTTGTATGTTGCCATGATATAGCTCACAGGTATTTGGCTAGGAATGCATCCGGTTGGATTATAGTTACTGTCCTATTTTTCTATTATTATACTCTCCTGGGTGAAAGATAGGCTTGGAAGAAGGTGATCTAAGACCTGGTGGATTCTGTGGGTGTGGGTATCTCTGCTCCTGCCTAGCATGGTTCTCTGTGTGTCTTCATGATGCTTAATTGCTGAAATCTTATTGCGATTTTCTATTTTTCTCTAAATTTAAGTACCTATTAACAAATCGAAACTAAGTATTACGAATATAGGAAATTATGCCTACTCTAGCTTCCCTATAAGATATAGCTATTATAACTATGATGTCAAGACCTTTGAAGAATGGAGAATAAGCCTGATGAAACTTTAAGGATGTTACTGTCAGAGTTTGGATCATTTGAGAGAGAATGCATTTCATTAAAAAAATCTAGTCTGAAATAATAACAGAGCCTTGAGGCTAAGATGTTCGAATGTGAAAGCAACAAATATTCAGTACCTCATTATCTACTGGAGAGCTGAGGGATATTATTTTCTTTATTGTAGGGACTGCAGATGATATCTTGAGACACCAAAGACCCATGGCTACTCTTTCCTATTGTTTAAGACTTTGATGGAAAAGAATATCTGTCCCATATACTCTCCTAAACTGAATAATTGAGTTGGACTATGTATGAGCCAAAGAGATCCCTTGACCCTTTTAGTGTCAGGCCTAGGCTAACACCATTCCTACTTTCCCCTGGACTTTGGGATGAACTTAGAGGAGTTATCAGGAAACTCATGCATAAACGTTCATGAGGTCACTTTACCTTGCCTTACTAATGCTAGTCAAAGTTCCATTGCTAATAGTTTTAGCACCCAGCAAGGTCCTAGTACCCAGTAGATCCTGTTAGTTCAGGGGTTGCAACTCACATGGCCACAAGTAACATGTATATGAGTGAAGTTAAGGAATCTGGGTAAACTGGAGATCACATGCTCTATCAAAATTGGACACCCTCTGCTCACTGCTTGCCAATTATTGTCTTTAGGTGATTTGGGTCCAAAGTTGTCAGAAATTCCTTTTTTTTCAAGAGATATCAAAAATACAAAAGTTTATATAAAGATTTTTCTCCAAAATATAGCTGCTAATTTAAAACTCTACATTCATTTTCTCACCTTTTCTCACACTTGCCCAGCTCTATTTGGCTCACTTGATAATACATTGGCTTCATGACTATAATGTGCCTATGGTTATCGCCTGAAGCATGATACATAACTCTTCCAGATAAACCATCCTAAAGTTCACTGGTGTAAACTATAACTGATATTTATGCTCACAGATTCTGTGAGTCAGCAATTGAGAAAGTACACAGTGGGGGCTACACTTCTCTGCTCCAGGATGTCTCGGGCCTCAGCCAGGATAGCTTGACTGAGGGTAACTTGAAAGGGAGTAGATGACTCAAGCAGCTGGGGCCAGGAACAACTGAGACTGAGATGGCTGAACAGCAGGCTCATGTGGGTCTATCGACCAGAGTTCCTACATGTAGCATGTCCAGCACGCCCATCTCAGGGCTTTAAAAACAAATTTTTCCTGTAAAAGAAAAAGTGGAAGGTATATGATCTTTTATGACCTAGCCATGGAAGTCTCAGGATCAGATCTACTGTCTTCCATTGCTTGAAACAGTCATAAGACCTCTTCCAAGATTCAAAGAGAAGGACCATAGACTCCAACTCTTGATAGGAGGAGTCATATTTTTAACCATCACACGCCTTACTGGTAAGTGCCTTTTACAATCCCTTTCTTACCCTCCAGCTAGACAAGGTAGTAAATATGATAGTGATGCTTGTTTAATTACAAGTGTTAAGTACAAAATAATTTTTGAATAGGACCTAAAATGAAATTTTCACAGTTTTATACCACCCACATTTAATTAATTTTTACTATACTGTTAATATATTTAGTATATTTGTTCATAATTATCCACTTGCATACTGATTGGGTATTTATGTGCAGTCATCAGAGAGGATTGGAAATAGAAGACCAAATAAACTGTGAGGCCAAAAGCCTGGATTAGCAAGCTTATAGAACATTGGATTTTATAATTATGTTTCCTGTGCTTTTGACTAATTTTGGGTTTACAGGGCAGGATTTATAATCTCAGTAGCAGTTCTAAGCTTTCACAGATCATGTATTATCAAAACTGCAACAATCTTATAATTATTTCAGTCCAAGAGCCTATTTTACAAATTAGGAACCTGAGACGCAAAAATAGCGGCAGAACTAGAAATGCAGTCACCTATGCTTTCTTGGCTAATTCTATCTACTATCTTTCTATCATCTATCTACCTACCTACCTTGTAGGTTTATACATATTTTGTATAAAATCAAAGGAAATACACTAACATTTTATTTATAATTGCTTTTGGCTCTAGTGGTGATGGATGATAGGTAAAATCATAAATCTTCTGATTTATGATTTTCCAACATTTTCCCAAATATTCTGTGAAAATTAGGTAGATCTGAGAATAACAAGAAATTGTTTCTAGAGACTAGTAAAACTGATAATTTTTATGTGTTGATAGTACAGGTGATTTTTATCTATAACTAAAGAGTAAATTCTCTCTCTCTCTCTCTCTCTCTCTCACACACACACACACACACACACACACACACACACACACACTTCTTTCTACCCTTCCCCTTTTAATTCCTACCCCATCTCCTGAGTCAGGGGCTACATTTTCTATCAGGAATCTGAAACTCAGGCATTAGTAGCATGACAGCACCTTGTGCCACATTTCACACTTAGAAACCTATACATGATGACTTAGTGCCCCTGCTCCTCCCTCATCCCCTCTCATTTAATTGTCTTCATCTTTGAGATTAAAGATGAATTTCTGATATGACTCATTAGATGGCGATTATTTCTACCATTCTAAATTGTCTCCAAGGAAAATGTATCCTTTTAGCAAGTAAAAGGAAAAAAAATCATTAATTATTTTTCTTTTAAATTCAGGTTATGAAATAGCATTACAGAGTTATTCTAGTTTTCGTAAACATACATAGTGATAGAAATAAAATAAAATAAAATAGCACTTATATAAAGGCTAATATGTGCCAGGCATTGTTGTATATGTATATTCATTATTGCATTTTGTCCTCCCCCAAATCCTATGATGTAGGTGCTGATATTATCCTTCATTTTATACATAAGAAAATTTCAGGACAGTGAAGCTAAGCAACAAATAGGAAGTGGTAGAGCAGGAATTCAAATACATTTAATCTATTTCCTAAGTCCATGGTCTTAACCTCTACTCAATTTCATCTATTAATAAGTCCCAAAAACTATATTTCAATCATCCTTTTATCCATTTGTTGTTTGAACCTTTTTCTGTGATAGGCACTGCTTGCCCTTTTAATCTCAGTACAATATTTAGGAGTTCTGATTCCCAGGACATAGTTCCTTCCACCTAATAAAAATATAAGAAATATACTTTCAGTTCAACCATAATTTTTTGAGCATCTACGATGTGCTGAATAAGGCCTTGGAGATATGCGTGTGATACACACACACACACACACACAAGGTAGATACAATCTTCATATTCTTATGAAGCATGTTTTAATGGGGGGAGCCAAGGAGGGTGTGGTAAGTACTGAAGGGGCACTTTAAGCACTGAGTAGGAAGAGGTAACTCAGTTGCCAGTGAAGTCTTCCAGGAAGAAGTAATGACTAGGAGATCAGTTTCTGGCATGACAGAATAAGAAGCTTGTGGATCTGCTATCCCGTGAACTGGTGAAAATTATTTAAAAAAAAAAAAACAAAATAAAACAACTTAAAAACCTCTGGAAATGATCTTAAGGGCATTTATCAAGTGGATAAACATCTATTCAAGAAAATTTATAAAAATTCCATAAGAAATGGGAGAGTCTGTGGTATTTGAACCTAGATCTCTCATTCCCTCCTCACTCCTAGGTCAGGGAGGCATAAATTTCACTTCCAACCATGGGTGGAAAACACATGGTATCCTCTTCGTGCAGCTACCTGCCATGGAGCTTTCTTCCTAGGAAGAGGAGGACATTAGCATTTCTCATCCTGCCCCAACTACTGAGATTGCAAGGTTAAGCTCCAGGTGAGTGCCTTCACTGATGGAATGGAGACTGTCCTGTGGGTGTGGCACCACTGAGAATACTGGTGCCTTGATCACCCTTGGCTTGTAAGACATGGTTCCAAGCATGTGAAGCAAGCTAAGAAGACCTCAGGCTGCTGTTTACTCCTTAACTCCACTAAGACATCAACTCCTAAAGCAGGAGGGTCACTTAGAGAGGACTGCCATTGTCCCCACTCCCAGATCTAGAGATTTTGCCTGGGGAGAGAAGACGGCCATAAATCATACACATTCTAACATTTCCCCAATAGAAGTTATTTCATTTGCAACAGAGCATGGAGAAGTTCAAGCCAAGGAAGCTCTAAAAACAGTTGTGGCTGTGGTAGAGGCAACTGTGAAGTGATTCATGGAATTAATGAATATACTAGTTAACTGTAAACTACCTAGATTATTTTAAAGAGCCAGGGAAGGAGATGGCTGGGAAGAGTCCTCCCTCCTTGGGTTCAAACAAATAGCAAACGCTGATCTTTGAAACTGTTGCTTCAAGGAAGCCCAAATTTGATTGAATTAGTCTGCAGAGCAATTAATGCCCAAGGACATTATTGGAAATAAGAGAGAAATCAACTGGCATTTGGAAGAGCCTAACAGCCGGGTTTGGTCATGGCTGTGACCTTCATAAGTGCTTCTCAGTCCCCCACATTACCTTCACTTAGGTGGGACAGGATGGTTAGAGGGGGTTAGAGACAGATATTTCCCTTCTTCTAAGTTGGTCAGGTTCTGGTAAAAGAGTTTCTCTTGAGGGAAAATAGATATGACGTATTATTGAATTGTACACTTGTAACCTATATGCTTTTATTAATGTCACCCCAATAATTTTAATAGAAAAATTAAAATAAATAAAGTCTCAGGGAAAATAGGAATAGAATGCTCTGGATATACTTAAAAATGGCTACTTCCCCCACCACCCCTGCCGGAAACATGAGGCATTTTCTCCAATATTCACTGTGAGAACCTCGTAGGGCTCTTGGTAGTAAAACTCATAATAGTATGGGAGTAATCCTAAGACTGGCATCTCTGGAGTTTTAACTCTCAGACTTTTCCTCATTGAACTTCTAGTAATTTGTTAATTATAAAGCAGGTTTTCTCAATCTCAGTACCATTTTTAGGAGTTCCGATTCTTTCAGTTATCTTAGAACTGGTTCTCAGTACCGGTTCCTAGGGATGTTTCTGTTCATGAATTTTGCTCTAGCAAATTGTGATTCTCTGAATCTGCTTGTCTGTTTCTCCTTTGTTGAGGGGGAGGGGGCAGTGATTTGCTCTGTGATCTCAATTCTCTAATGGATCTAAGAAGAATTGTTGATTTTCAGTTTGTTTGGCTTTTTACTGGTTAAGATGGAGTGATGACTTCCAAGTTGTTTAATGCCAGACCAAAAACTAAAAGCAAGAGAAATTTTTTATAATGATAAAAGAGTCAATCCATAAGAAATATATAGCAATTATAAATATATATGCACCTGACAACAGAACACCAAAATACATGGGTCAAAAACTGATCAAAATGAAGGAAGAAACAAATAATCAACAATAATAGTTGGAAACTTTAATAACCCAATTTTAAAAATAAATAGACCAACTGGACAAAAGATCAATCAGGAAATAGAAGACCTGAGAACACTGTGCACCAACTAGACCTAATAAACATATAGAATACTTTACCCAACAACAGCAGAATGCACATTCTTCTCAAGTGCACATGGCACATTATTCATGGTACACTGTGTGACAGGCTGTAAAACAAACCTCAATACATTTAAAAGGTTAGAAATATGAGATATATTCTCTGACTACAATGGAATAAAATTTTATATCAATAATAAGAAATAGGAAATGCGTAAATATTTAGAAATTAGGCATAATACTCTTAAATAGCCAAAGCTTCAAAGAACAAATCAAAATGAAAATTAGAAAATACTTTGAGATGAATGAAAATGAAGTACAACATACAGAATACAGAAATTTATGGGATGCAACTTTGGTAGGTTGAAGCACAATATACCAAAACTTATGGGATAGAGCTAAATTTATGCTGAGAGAGGAATATATACCTGCAAATAAATGCTTATACTGAAGAAGAAGAAAGATCTCAAGTCAATATCCTAACTTTCCCCCTTAAGACATTGGGGGAAAAAAGAGCAATCTAAACATAAAGCAAGCAGAAAGAATGAAATAATGATTAGAGCAGAAATTAATGAAATGGAGAATGGAAAAAGAGTAGAAAAAATGAGTGAAACCAAAGTTAGTTCTTAGAAAAGATAAACAATATTGACAAATCTTTAGCTAGATTCATGAGAGAGGGATAGAGCTAGAGAGCGAGAGCGAGAGCAAGAGTGAGAGAGAGAGAGAAATCAAGTTACTAGAATCAGAAATGAAAGCGGAGTCATTACTAACCTTATGAAAAAGGATTATAAAGGAATAATATGAAATTGTATGCCATCACATGAGATAACTTAGCTGAAATGGACAAATTCTTAGAAAAACACAAACTACCAAAAATATCTCAAGTATAAACAGATAATCTGAATAGACCTATAACAAGTGAAAAGATTGAATTAGTAATAATAATAATAAACTACCCACACACACACAAAAAGCCTAGGCCCACGTGGCTTCACTGCTGAATTCTACCATTTAAAAAAAAAGAATTCTTTACGAACTTTTCCAAAAATAGAAAAGTAGACGACATGTCTCTCATTTTATGAGACCAGTATTACCCTGATATCAAAACCAGACAAAGATAAAACAAGAAAAAATACAGATCACTTTCTCTTAGGCAAAAATCCCCAACAAAATACTAGGAAAGCAAACCAACAACATATAAAAACAGGACCAAGTGGGATTTATCCTAGAATGTAAGTTTGTTTTAATATCCCCAAATCAGGAACTTCCTCAACATGATAAAGGGCAAAACAAAAAACCCTCAGCTGACATCATACTTAATAGTGAAACACTAGATGACCTACCCCTAGGATCAAGAACAAGGCAAAGATGTGTGCTCTTAACACTACTATTCAACATTGTACTGGAGATTCTAGCTAAGGCAATTAAGCAACAGAAAGAAATAAAAGGCATCCAGGTTGAAAAATTAGAAGTAGAATTATCTCCATTTATAGATGACATGATCTTATATGTAGAAAGTCTTATGGAATCCACTGATAAACTGATAGAACTAACAAACAACTCCGGGATGATCACAAGATACATGATCAATACACAAAAGTCAATTGTATTTATATACACTTGCAACAAATAATCTGAAAAGAAAATTAAGAAAACTCTATAATAGCATGAAAAGGAATAAAATACTTAGAAATGAATTTAATAAGGGAATTACTAAGTTTATACTCTGCAAACTATAAAACATTACTGAAAGAAATTAAAGAAAATGCAATTGAATGGAAAAAAATCTCACATTCATGAATTGAAAATTTTAATACTGTTAAAATGGTAATACTCATCAATTCAATCTACAGATTTGATGCGATCCCTTTCAGAGTCCCTTCAAAACCACTTCGATACCAACTATGTTTTAAAAATAAATAAAAGCATTAAAAGACAAAATTAAAATTAAATAAAAATTACAAAAACCACTTCACCCCTGCTAAAATGGTTAGAATCAGAAAGTCAGACAATAAAAGTGTTGTTAAGGATATAGGGAAATTGGAACCTTCACACACTGCTAGTGGGAATGTAAAGCAGTCAGCTAGTTTGGAAAACAGTATGGCATTTCCTGAAACGATTAAGCACAGAGTTACTGTATAACCCAGCAGTTCAATTCCTAGATCTACCCAGGAGAAATAAGAACATATGTCCTCACAAAACTTGTACATGAATGTTTATATTTACATTGTTCATAATAAGCAAAAGATGGAAACAGCTCAAATATCCATCAATGGATTAATAGATAAACAAAATGTGGCCTAGTAATAAAATAGAATATTGTTGAGCCATAAGAAGAAATAAAGAAATACATGCTACACAACAGATGAATCTTGAAAACATGCCAAGGAAAGAAAGCCAATTGCAAGACCACATTTTATATGAGCACATTCTTATGAAATGTCCAGGATTGGGACATTTTATTTATGTATTTATTCATTCATTCATTCATTCATTCATTCATGTATTTATTTATTTATTATGGTGACATTGGTTAACGAAATTCAGTAAGTTTCAGGTGTACAATTCAACAGTAATGTGTGTGTGTATACGCGCACACACACACACACACACACACATATAATTGCATTGTGTTCCAAGATTGAAAAATTATAGAGATAGAAAGCAGGTTAGTGTTTTCTTAGGGCTGAAACAATAGAACCATGGGGGAGGAGTCATAGGTAAGGGTATGGTGTTTCTTTTTGACGTGAAAATGTTCTAAAATTGACTGTGGTGATAATTGCACGTAACTGTAAATATACTAAAAACCAGTGAGTCATACATTTTAAGTAGGCGAATTGTATAGTATGTGAATTAGACCTCAATAAAGCTGTTTAAAAGAAGTAACACCCATTATGGGATGGAAGAGTAGTATTTATCCAGGGTAAGTGTGTGAGGAGTAGTTGCATGTTTTAGGCAGGGAAAATGGTGAGAACTAAGACCAGGACTTGAAAGGGCATGGAGCTTTGAGGAGATGATAATTCATTCAGCAAGATGGTGGTGTTATTACTGTTTATTAAATACCAACTGATGCAGAGCAGAGATTAGGAGCAAGGGTTTTGACCTTAGGCAGGCACTCCATTTAATAGCTGAGTGGCCTTAGCCAAGACACTTAATCTCTCTAAGCCTCACTTCTCTTTTCTATCAAACAGTAGGTTAGCAATATAACATCTGGAAAAATGATTCAGTTCATGGAAGGGAAGAAAGACTCTATGCTCTATGTCAGTCAGTCCAAGGAACTATCTTGACAGTTACAATGCAAAAATAATATAATTATCCATTGGGAGAAATTTTTAAAAATAATTATTTCTTGAACAACCAGATAGCAGGAGGTCTAGTGATATATCAAAATGCCACTTAAAAGGATGTGATCCCTCCCTTTAGTGAGCTGAAAAGCTTCTTGATATTCATCAGAATGTGTGTGTGTGTGTATTATACTGTACCTCCTGTCCTTCATTTTTCTTTTAATAATTCATGATGAACATGTAGTACCTATGGATCTACCTTATCCCTTGAAGATGATTCTTTACCCAAACTATACTGAAAATATTAAAGGAGCACGAAGGCAAAATATTTGAATATACATTTCTCAAAGTAACGTGTACAAACAGCCAATAAGTACATGAAAAGATGCTCCATAGCCAACTAAATTAGCCATCAAATTTATGCAATTGTTTTTGCTGAGGCTCTTGCAAAACGCCGATGTCAGAATACCAAATAACTTCTTTGGGATACTGCTAACACGAGAAGTCTCCTACCCTCAACCCTTACCTGAGCTTGAACTTTCTTTGCAGAGGGAACAGACTAGCTTTTCTCTTAGCTTTTGCCTTTTCCTTTTATATAGGCAGCGGTGGGAACTGGGGCTGACTTTCAAACACATTTTTCTTTAGTTTCACAGTGCAAAATTGTGCACAAGATTACCCCTGTCATTAGCATCCTGGTAAATCCATTAGTCTTGCTCCTCTACTTCTTTTGTGTGTCATGGTAGCTATGTGTTACTGTAACTTTCTAGTTCCTCATATACTACTTTTAGTTTCTCAGTTGTTTTTGTTCTGTTATTTAGTATTCATTCAAAACCCTATGTATTTAAGTAAAAACGAGAAAGTTACAAATGCCCTGTTTATACTCTATGGCATACTACATTATCTGCTTTATTTACCTTGGAATTAGAAATCAAAATTTGTGATGTTAGGAAAGGTTTGCCATTCACGTTAAGATTTATTACACAGAGAAAACTGTTACTGGGAGAGGCAATCTGCCTTGGATCTTGAACATTCCTGCACATTTTTATTAGGTACCAAGAAGTAAAGCCCTGACCATTCTTCACACAGGGAAGGCCATTTCTCAGTCATGTTTGCAGCAAGCAGCTTTGAGGGATGAGTTAACATCTTTCTCTGGGCACAGGGCAGGTTTACTTCTGCTTACTAAGAAAGTGGTGAAATCTCCAAACTCAGGGTTTCTTTCCTATAATTCAATGCTCTGCGTGAGCAGACATCCAATATGGGCCCTGTCACCTCATGGAACTTGAGGATCATGGGTAAGTGATACAAACCAGTATGAAGCTCTGTCTACTGCTTTTGCTGTGAGTAATAATGGCCCTGTTTCTTCTGATCCAGGATTTGAGTGTCTTCTGCCAGTATCCACTAAACTGTAGTAGGTTAAGTTGTTAACTTATAAGTAGGGAGAAATCTCAGCTTAAATCAATTATGCTAAAGCAATGTTTCTCACTAGGATGATTTTTGCCATATTTGTATACCACTTATGCTATTAACGTTGTTAATATTAATAGTGTTCTACGTCACATTTTTCAAATTGACTCACTTAATTTGAATACTCTTTCAAAAACGGAACTTTATGACACCACCCTAAATCTAAACTATCATCATTTGCTTTAAACAGAGCATTCATTAATACATTTAACATTCAAATAAATCCATGGATATTACAATTTAAAATATTTGTGTACTGTCTAAAATCATTTCCATCTACTTAAACCCCAAGTTAGTTGATTATAACCAGACAAATCATGGCTGGGACAAAGACTACCACAACCAATGTTTTTAGTTAGTGGATTTTGAGGTCTTATCCCCTTTCCTATAAAAAGTTCCCATGAAACCCCCTTGTGAAGGAAAAATAAAAGTCTAGTGCTCTGACCTGCAATGGGGACAATTGTTGTCTCCCAGGAATACATATCCAGGACAGCCTGGCCATCAGCATAGGAGGATCTGGTGTCTGCTACAGGCAAAAGCATAGAAAACAAAGTCAGACCACCGTGGAGAGGCGGGCCCTTCCACATCCTGAGAACTACCCCTATGAGCTCCAGGAGGATGGATTCATCCTGTCTTGTAAAACTGCCAGTCACTCCCTGGACCTTCACCTCATTACAGCCATAATCCGGCCCCACCAGCATCCATCAGGGTGTTGCAGAGTCTGGAGACATAAATTGCCCCCCAAAAGAGCAGCACAGAGGAAAAATAAAATACAACTGGTACAACTGTGAGCCATCTATACATCTGTAGATAGGTAGATTTAGATGTAGATATAGATACACCTTCTTACATAGCACTCTCATGTTTCCAGGTAATTACAGGAACATCCCCAAATCTGACTTGAACCTCTCTCCCTTTATAATTTACATAGGTCTAGGGGTATCTGATGAACTGGTAAGGAGGGCCTGACACTGATATTCTGGAAGAGATCACTTACCCCAAGGAAATAAGCCAGGAAGAGAAAACCATAATCTTACACTCAAAGATGCAATTCTGACTAAAGCATGTGTTAGATACTTGTCTTCTGGTCCAACCCTCAAACAGACCCATAGTATTATGGGTAAGGGGCCTGTGATTAAAATCTCCAAGTTGCCAAGATATCTTTAAGATATCAATGCCAAGTGGCCCTGCATAAATGCCTAAATTGAAGAGATGGGCACTCTCATTTTTTCTGTAGAGGTCAGTCTGTGATTCAGCCTACTAGGGGTTCTGAAAAAATATGTTGGGCTTCATTATTTGAGAATTCCAAAGCATCAATAGAGGTAGGGGCCTGAATGATACAGGACCTGGATGAAGGGGCAGGGATATTCAAAATACATGGTAGTATTTTGAGGGGAGGGGATGGGAGGTTGGGCAGAAACAGCAGGAGAGGAACATAAAGGCAGCTCCCACCTAACAGTTGGCCTGGATTTATTAAGCACACGTGATAAGTACTTACTTCACCCTCCTCCCCCAAATAACTGAACCAAATCTCTTGGGAGTTGGGATCCTGCATGGGCAGACGCGTAAAGAAAAACCTGTCAGATATAGCTGTCATATCCTTATTTGGTCCTCATGAGATAGCTTAGAGAGCATTATTTTATTTTACAGATAAGATGTAAAAGCTATTCTTCTGGCTAGGTGGTCTGGCGATAATTTGGAGTTCACATTTGCTTCTGAAATTCTGTCGACAAATATCAAGTGCCCTAGTTACCTGAGAAATAAACTGGTAAGTACTGCTGGTTATTTTTGCTATAAAATGTTTATTATTTCAACAATGTGTGTACATTCTAATAAGGAAAGATACAAATATGCAGAATGTTAAAAATCACTCATAATCCTAGCACTCACTGTACTTTTCTTTCATCCTTCATGTTTTTCTGTGCATATATGTAATACACAAATGTATTCCTCCCTTTAAAAAATGACAGTCGCCTATTACCTAGTAATGTTTTTTTCATTTTATATTGTCAGGAACCTCCTTTTGTACAAATGAGTAAAGCTCTCCTATTAAAAAGCAAGACTGAAAGACTGATTCAAAATATGATAAACAAAATGCAGATAAGAGACGCATCTTAAACCACTAAGAGCAACAAGCAGGAAAGTGGGCAAAAGTTTATCAGGAAAATGCAAATCAAAAGAAGGCTTAATGGAAATGCTAACTGAGCAAAAATAAAAATCAAGGTAAACTACATTAAATAGGGGTAAGGATGGTTTCGATTAACTTTCCAACGCATCACTATAAGTTTGTTTCTTACTCTCCTTATCTCATCTATTTCATTCACTTCGCTAAACATATCCTCCTTGCTTAAATGCCTGTTGTGTATATCTTCTTTAAATTCCTGGAGTGACTGAATCAGCCTTTCTCTAAAAGTTCCGTCTGTTTTTCCCTCCTCCTCTGGTGCTTCCTCCTCTGGCTTTTCCTCAGGCTTCGGCTCTTCCTCAAGCTTTGGTTCACTCCCATTTTCTGGTTTTCCTTCAATCTGACAAGGTTTCATCTTGTGTCTCCCTTCTTTTTTATCTTGCAATAATTATTCTTCTTTGAATACAATTACTTCTAGGAAGCAAGAAGGAGATTGTAAATCAAAAGCTTGGCGACTGGACCAGCGCTCTGGACAAAGGTCTCAGCATTTGCCCCATCCCTTTTTTTGATTCAGAGCTATCATCAAAAATCTTGCACCCAGGAGACTCGATCAGCAATCAGTTTCCCTGAGCTGGCCCCTCTTACCTCCACTTTCCACTGCCTCACGGCTCTCTTGTTCCTCCTTCCAGCCATTTCCAAGGCCCTCTTCAACCACCCCCACCCCTGCGCAACCCACACAGACGTATCACAAAGCCCTCCCAGAAGAGAGTAGGCTGGCAGAATAGGGGCTGGGGCGGGGAGACACAGTGGGGCCCACACCTCTGTCCCGACCTCGCCCGCGTCCACCCCAGGCGTCTTTATAATATACCCCTCACCTACCTGTCTTGATCTGGTCAGTTTCTCCGTCTCTTCTAGTCTTGCGTAGCGATATGAACAAGACCTGCAGATCAGAGCACAAACGGGAAATGGGAGGGGGAGGGGGAGGGCCAGGGAGAAGGGAGTGGAGGAGGGGAGGTGGAGCAAGCGCTTGGTGACCAGCACCACGGACTTTTTTCCTCATTAAGGTTCTCAGTTATGGAAAGTTTTTCGCCTTCTGTTTCTCCTAGTTCTCCCCCTCTTTGCATTGCCAGTTGGCCCGAATTTCCCATCAGACAGGGAGTAGGCAAAGCACATTATTTCCAAACTATCTTTAAGACTGGGGCGGGGGTTGGGGGGAGGGTAGGTGTCGGGAAAGCGGTCTGAGATGGCAGAGAATGATTATTTTTAAACTACCACAGGTCTCCCTGTATTTCTCCCAAGACCCCTAGTTTCTTTTCCAAGGTTCATTCCCTACAGACCGGGACCTGGGGGGTGGAGAGGTGGACTTGACCAGGACTCTCTCAAGTCTCTGCTCTAGGCCACCCCCACACTATAAATTCTCAAGCAGCACTTACTTTGACACCAACCTGCAAAATTCCGGCAAATTGGTTTTCTCCTGGCCTCAGGCCCCTGCGTCGCGATGCAGAAGGGAGCTGGTACCCAGATGAGAACAAGGACCAGACTCGCAAGACTTCTGCACACGTCGACTCCTGGTCATGTGAGATCTACGTCACCAGTGAGCTTGGGGCCCTAATTTCCACGCCCACCAAAAGCGCGGCAGAAGTAAGTCCGCCTTCTGCCTCCTCCCCCTTTATACTTTTGGCCCTGTCAGTTTTTTGTTGTTGTTGTTGTCGCATATCTCAGGGGGAAATTTTTTATTTGCCTTTCTCTGATTACTAGGTTGGGGCTGCACCTTTTTCTGGAGCTACTAAACTTCTCTAAATCTTTCCAGAATTGTCTCTTCCTGCCTTCCGCTCCCAGCATTAACTCCTATAGCCATCGCCCCTCCCCCAGCCTGCATTTCATCTGCAATCTGGTCTTTGGCAGTTGTGGAGCAGGGTTGGTTTAACAGTGGGTTGTTTGAAAAAAAAAAGCTTGGGGCAGGAATGAGATCTTTTAATGTAGTTTTTACTTTATTCATAATACTTTTATACTCTTTTCTTTAAGTAACATTTTTTTTATAGTTGGAAAAGACAAAGACAAAATTACTTAAGTTAAATGAGTTAATGCATGTACAGTCCTGAGAATAGTGCCTGGTATACAGTGCTTTAAAAGTACAAACTATTATTATAATAGGATTTCATTTGGGGAAAAGATTCAAAATGGAAAAAGGAAGAGTAATGTTTGACTCCAGAGCCCCGGTGGTAGTATTTGCTAAGAAGCTGTGCTGCCTGCAGAATCATCAATCGTTTCCTCTTTTGTAAGGAGAGAATAATATTATACACCTCGTATAATTTGACTGTTGAGAATTCTAAATGATAACACTCGGCGCAAAGCACTTCACTCATATATAAAGTCTTCAATGGATATTGGTTATTTTTCAGCCTCGCCTCAGTCTTTGGTAATAGTCACAAATTTGTCAATAAAAATTGCATAGGTAATATTTGAAAAATAACAGGAGACATAAACATGCATTTTTGTTTTGTATAAGTTTCAGCGCCCCTTTGTGAGTCAGAATAAAAACTTCAATGGATTATGTGGAGAGAAAAAAAAAACTTACTGCATGTCATTTTATTTTACTTGCCCTTCTGGGATATTATTCTGTCTTCAGGGAAACGTGTATTTATTTGAGCACCAGAAAATCCAAGATATAATGGTTTTGGTCTTCTGGACAGAACACTGGTGTGAAAGACAGGAGATGTTAGTCCCAGTGCTAGCCTTAGAACAATTTACCTGTCCAAAGTCTGTGTGCCCGATGCTTCCAAAACTCGAAACGTAAGTTTGACGTAAGGAAAGGTTTATTGATTGAGAAGGCACCAACTGAGAAGATGGGAGACCTAATCCTCAAATCCATCTTAAATTACACAGTTCAGGCTTCTTTTATGTCAAAGGAAGGGAAAATATGAAGGGCAAGGGGTAATTGACTACCACAGACATTCAGGCACCAGCAGGGGTTCAAGGGAGATTGTGCTTAGTCTGTTGACTCTAGCTGATGTGAGACCAGATCAAAAGGTGCCTGCAAATCTTTGATAAACAATACATACTTTTCTTATCTCTTGGGGAGAGTCACCCTCTGGCCAGGCCCTGTTTTTGTAAACCTCAAGCCTCAAGCAGAATTCCTCAAACGATGAGCTATCAAGCTGAAGGCCATGGGAACAAAGCAGGCCTGAACAAGATAAAGTCAGAGACACTGAGGATTTCACTCTGTTACAAACTGCCTGTGTGACCCTTAGTGAGTTATTCTCCCTGTATGAGTCTTATCTCTAAAGCAGGAGAGCACCACCAAGCTCTCAGTACTTTAGAAAGAAACATGCGATTAGTAAAACATTTGAATATGTAGTCCTTAGGGAGATTGAAACATCCTGAATGGCAGCTGTTTTTCTCCAGCTTGATGGAAATGGTTCCAGAAATTTTTATAATGTCCTGAAAAAGGAAAGGTGCTTCGCTGCCATTATCTCATTTTATACTCTTAACAACAATTGCAAGGAAGATATTTTCATTTTTATTTTATATATGAAGAAACTAAACAGAGTTTAAGCAATGTGTCTAAAGACTTTATCTCCTTAAATCTGAACAGAAGAGGCCTCTGCCCTGAGGCCCCACTTTTGGAGGGTCAGTGTCTGGTCCTTCTCTCAAGGCTCTCTTCTCCAGTAGTGAACAGTCAGTCAGTGGAGCAAGAAGATGGCCTTACTTGAAGCCTTTACCTTTCTCCTTCGAGACTACACTCTTGATATCTAGGACCCTAGAATATTCTGCACTAAGGACCTAGAGCTCAAATACAAGGCCTGCTTGTGCCTCCTCCAGGTCTGTCCTCCTGGGAGTGGGCTACATCCCCTGTGAGTTCACCTTAGGGGTGGAGCAGATGACAGGACTACAAAGGCAGAACTGCTTCACATGAAGTCATTTGAAGACAGAACTAAAGGGAAGAGTAGACTGCCAGGCCAACAGGAGCTCAGAGAAGGCAATAGACAGTTACGTAATTAGTCAAAGACAGCCTCAAGGAGGAAAAAGACCTTGATCTGGGCTTCAGGGTTCAGGCAGGACATAGATGGAGGATGGAAAGGAAAGAGGAGACCAGTCTGGTTGAACCTAGGCCTTCTGTCTTTATCATTACCCTGGCCTGTCTCCTGTTGTCTTGCTGGGTAGAAGGCCACTTGCTCCTCCTTAAGTGTATTTAAGTCTACTGACAATGGTTGTCATCTGAAAGCAGGTTCAATGCAAGCACTTTTGGACATGTACTACACTACCCCCAAGGACTTTCTCACTTATTTCCAGGTCATGGAGTCTGAATCAGTCTGCCTTTCTGGATAGTACATAGGAATTTGCTAAGTACTTAAAATATGCATTTTTTGAGCCTGTAACTCCATTCTTAGGTATACATCCTAGGCAAATACTTAATGACAGTCCCAATGATTTCCTGCAACAAAGTTTGTAGACCTGAATTCTTACTATCAGTCCTTTGACCTGGACCTGAATATACAAAGAGAAGCCAGAAGTGAAAAGCGACGATGAAAGAGCAGAAGGAGGGAATTGTTCTGGGAAATGGTAGCTATGCATCCAAGCACATACACATGTATATGCACATTTTCACATGTGTGTACACATTCTCATAAACTGAGGATTCTCCCAGATGATTTTGCTACAAGATTAAAAAAGGTGAACATTATAATTCTGTTAAAACGATTCAAACTGCACCAATGATATGTACCAGTGGTATGTACCATTTACAAATGGAAAATGACTATTAGGATATTCAACACAATTCTTTATAATAGAAACAATTAAGAAGAAACTTAAATGTCTTACAATAGGGAACAGGTTAAATTAATTATGTAAAAACCATATCATAGATTTCTAAGAAAACATTAAAATGAGCTCTATCGAGAGCATAACTAAGAGTTAATTTTTCATGTATGCAATTAGAAAAGATGAAAAATATTGATTACACTCAAAGTTGGTTAATTTATTTGATGACTCTCAAACATTCACATGTGTTTTGAGAATATAAAATAATATACAGATGTTAACTAGACTTATTGCAGTGATCATTTTATAATATATTGAATCACTATGTTGTACACCTGAAACTAATATAATGTTATATGTCAATCATGCCTCAACAGAATAAATAAATGAAAATACAAGCAAAATGCAAACAAAAAAATAGTACGTTTTTAGAGGTCATTTTGGCAATATCAAACTTTATAATATGATGTGTGCTCTTGGACACATCAATTTCCTCTTCTAGTGATTTATTATACAGAAATACCCCCATGTCAAATGTAGTCATTGTAGTAGTTGCAATAGATTTTTTTTTAAAAAAGGAAAAAGCCTAAATATTCCTAAAAGGGGATTGATTTGAGACAAGTTTGATCATTTATATAATGCAAAACTATGCAGTGATGAAAAAATAATGATGTAGATTTATATATAGGAAAAAAATCCGACATGCATTGTTAAGAAAAAAGGCAAATTGAAAGTTAATACATGTGATAGTACATTTTGTTGCAACATATATTTATTTTTGTGTATTTAAAATATGAAAAGAATGAAATTCTACTATAATATGATAAGTGAAGTCCTTTCAATTTATTCCTGTAAAATTTTGGATTATGTGAATGGAATGACTGATGTGAGCATGTTTGGTTAACTCACTGCACAACTCAAAGCCATCAGGAACTCAGCTGTGTTTTGACACCATTTCATAACAGTTGTTTATTCAGCACTTGAACTTAATTATCATCCTTCCATTTTCCCCCGTCACCAACCCCATCACCAATCACATTAAATCCAGTGTTGAGTTACTGTGAGATTTTACTGTATTTCTATATCATGTTAGAAATTTGAATGGATATATACTTAAATATTTCCATAGGATATATTTGAAATGAGTATTCAATATAATGGCAACTTTTATTTTCTAAGTGTTGCATTTATATAGTTGAATTTTATCTTTAATTGGCATATATCAATTCTTAATATTCAGAAAAATAATTGAGATAAAACTGTAAAAACATGCAGAATAAAATATCTGACAAATATAAGACAATCATATCTATATTGAGACGAAAGTGTTTTGTAATATATTGGCAAATGAGATAAGGTTACAAACGGTAACATGACAAGGATTCAATTTTTTAAAATAACATGTAGATATTTATATATATGCATGCATAGAAAATATTATAGAATAATATACACCAAAATATTGAAAGTGAGTATGATTGGATAGTTTGTGGGTTTATGGGTGCTTTATGTATTCTTTTACATATTTCTTTGTAGATTCTTCTACCTTTTTTCCCAGTGGGAATGTATAACTTCTACAATAAAGAATGGTTTGCAAACAGTATAATCTTATTTTATGACACATATTTCACATATAGTCTTCTCTGTAGCTGAGCAAGATCTGATTTAAGGCCTCCACTACCTCTTTGAGGTGTGAGATCCTTACAATGGTTGAATACTTCACACATTTGGTTGAATGCCTCACACATTTGCTTCTGTTGGCCCCTTTGTGACTTGTATGCATTAAAATAAGGCTCTCCTCCCAATGCTCTGACTGTGGCTCCCTCTACTACTAGTGGTACACAGGAAAGGAGATTTCTTTTTCCTAAATTTTATCCTGTGAGAAATTTTTTCTTCTAGGAAATTTTTCGCTAGGAAAAGTAACATTGTTGGCAGTAATGTAATATTATAAGTAGATAATATATAAGACTATTATAAAATCATCTTAGTTATTAATTCAGTTCTTTTAAAAATATAAATGAATAGAAAAAGAAAGGATTGCATTTTTGGCTCTGTTTGACAAATGGCATTTATCTATAGTTCCTTGACCTTTTTTCCCATGAAAATGTTTTACTTTTGCAAATAAAGACAAATGTTACTTAAAAGCAGGTTTAAAAAATGTGCATAAAATTATCCTAGTTGTATTTAAAAATACATATAGAAGGAAAGAAACCCCTCAAGAATCTACACTCAATTTATTTTATGACTCTCAAACATACATTTCATCCATTTATTCATTTAACAAATACCCTGGATTCCATGAATCAAACACACTTCCAACCAGGCCCCAAAACATACATTTTTATCATGCTTCCCTGAGGGATTTTAATGCATACCAACACTGGAGAAACACTGGTGGTGCAGTGGAAACACAATTATATTGAGTATTTTCTTAGTCCATTCCGGCTACAATAACAAAAATACTATAGATTGAGTGGCTTAATAATAGAAATTTATTTTTCACAGATCTGGAAGCTGGGAAGTCCAAGATCAAGGCGCTGGCAGATTTGGTATGTGGGGAGGGCCTACTTTCAGATTCGTAGACTGCCCTGTTCACACTGTATACTCATGTGGTGAAAAAGGCAAGGGAACTTCCTGGGGCCTCTTTTATAGTGACACTAGTCTCATTTGTGGGGATCCACCTTCTGGACTTAATCACCTGCCAAAGACCCAACCTCCAGTTAACCATCACAGTGGGGGTAAGTTTCAACATATGAATTTTGAGGGGACACAAACATTCAGCCTATAGCAAGTACAAATATGCCTGGAAAAAGACTGTAAGGAAATACATCAAAACGTCAAAGATCCTAACAATGCATGTATTACATGACCTAACTGTCTTATTCTGTTAGGATCTATTTTTAAAAATTATTCGAAGACCGTTTCTCTGTTTACTAGATAAGATGCTGCCCATTTCATGAATTGTTCAATATATCCAATTAGATCTTGAAAAAAAATCATTCGGTGTTTCTCATATTGGGATACATCATAAAATAGATATGTAGATTTTAGGTGATGTTTTATTCATCCTCAAAAACATGTTCTGAATTCATAACGTATGTTGCCGATGCTTTAATCTAATAATCAAGAAAATAAAGTGTATAAATATATATATATATATGGAAAAGTGGATTCAAAAATTGAAAAAGGCATAAAGGAATTCACCAGTGATGACATTTGGGAATGGATGTGTGATTAAAGGTGATTTCTCTGTTGTTATTTACTTAAATGTCAGGTTTTTATCTTTTAATTTTTTGTACAGTTCCAATTGTATTGCCATTAAAACAATTCTGAATATATATGTCATCTCATCCATTTGGAATATGCAGAAAAACGATGACAATATTCATAACATACTTTCAGTGTGCATGCACCATGTTCCAGTGTTCTAAGCTATTTACAGGTATTGATCAATCCATTCTTCAAAAGAAACCTGTGAGGACTATACTATCAATGTCCCCGCCCTACATAGGAGGAAACTGAGGCACATAGAGGTTAAACAAATTGCCTGAGGCTTTACAGCTACTAAGTTGCAAAGCCTGGATGTAGCCAAAACTGCTGGGCTCCAGAATCAGTGTGCTCAGCCCCTCAAAAAACAAATAATAAATCCATTAAAAACACTGATTAGAACAGCTGGAGACGGTTACATATTTTCTTAAATATAATTTTTTAAATTGTTGTTTTTCTGGATATTTTAGTAGTGGCAAATCCCAACCCTGTCGTTTCTTCTAAAGGTAACCGTGTTTCTTCTCACAGTGACTAAAATGGGACATAATGGAGATAATCAGGCGATTGATGTTGGTATCTGAAAAAAAAAAAGCAAAGGGAAAAAATGGAGTCCCCAACATTGAGGACTTGAGAGGTTGTCATAATAAGTCCAAGTTGTGAGAAAGATGAAATCAGGAGGGAGCAGAAACTATGAAGAAGCAGGAGCAAGGACACAAAGAAAAGCTGTCCAGTAGAAAATTAAGACACCTCTTAGCAATGGGAGAGAGATAGACATTTGTTATATGAATGACTATTTCATGGGACAGAAATGCGCCAATTAGATTCCTTCAGTGGTTTTGATCCATATGCATTTCAAAAATGAATAGGTATTGTGTGGTCAATAAGATCTCCTAACTTGTTTTAAAATATCGTGATGGATTTATCTATCTCCTTTAACAAAACTTGAATGTCTGTGGGAGAAACCTAAAAAGTAAAGTAAAGGGTCGTCTTGTGACCAGAGCCAGCACTGCAGCTTGAACAGGAAGCCTGGGGCAGAGAAACAGGGTTAATCTTGATGAATGGCAGAGCAATGGACCTGTTTAGATTGCAACATCCTTGGGAAGTCAAGGAGGCGAGTTCCACTAGAGAAGTGGATAGGAGTTTGTAGGGCCAGAGAGTGGTCTGGGGTAGAGATGTGAAATCGGGTGTCCTCATCACTAAGACTGTAGTGACAACTGCAGAAGTGGATGACACCAGCCAAGGAGAACATGGAGACCAAGAAGGGAGAGGACTTGCAAGATTTAGGGAAGAAATATAGCTCAGGGTCTAAGAGCAAGGGCTAGAACCTGTCAGTTCTAGTTGGGTCTACATCTCCACTCTGTCCCCTACTATTCCAAGTAAAAGTAAACTGATAGCATAGTTATGTAAGATTCACATTAAATATAAGAACTGGGAAAAGATACACCTAAGAGAATGTTGAAAGTTATTATGTAAATTGTATCTATAAGAAAGCTGGTGTTGCTTTTTTAAATATCAAACAAAGTAGAATTCAGGGCAATGGGCATTATATAGACAAAGAGGGACATTTAATAAAGAAAAAAGGATCGATCCACCAGGAAGTTATTGTAATCCTTTAATTCCATGTTCCTAAAGACATAAAGCAGAAAATAAAAATCAGTATAAAAGAACAAGTAGAAAATTCCATAATTATAGCGAGAAAGAATATTATAAGTTTCTTGGTAATTAATACCATTATCAGAAAAATATCAGTAAAGATATCAAAAGTTTACCCATGATAGCCCCAGGATAGTTCAGTTGTTAAAAGTCCAGACATTGGAACCAAATTCATACTCCTTCTCTAACTAGCTGTGTGTCCCTCATTTTTTTTACAGCATAAACTTTCTTCTGAAACTAATGAGAACTATAGACTTTTTAATCACCACATTCATACACCTTGAAGAAATGGGTACAACCACCCCTGCCACATACATATGTGCACATAATTTTGAACGTTAAGTTTAGGGGGACCAGAAGTTTCCTCTTAAGACCTTGTTGTCTAATTTAATTCATTAGGAACATAGAACAGTTAAGGTCAAATAGACAAATAGTAAGGTGAGAGACATAAGCACAAATATATCAATGATTAAAGTGAATGTAAATAGACTAAACACTTCAAATCGGACAGGATAAAAATAATAAATCATATGCTGCTTTAGAAGACACACCTTAAATGAAAGGACACAGAAAGACTGAAAGTTGAAGTGCAAAAAAATACATACATGTGTGCCATAACCAAAGGAAAGCTGCTGTAACTATGAAAATGACCAACAAGTTAGGCATTAAGGCAAGAAAAAGTAGTGGAGATAAAGAAATATATTTTATAATGAAAAATGGTCAATCTAATAGGAAGATACTGAAATTCTAAATCAGTACGCTTCTAGTAATATTGCTTCAAAATATAAAATACAAAAATACCAGAAATAAAAGGAGAAATAGAGAAATTTAAAGTATTGTGGGACACTTAAATATACCTCCCTAGATAATTGATAGAAGAGTCAGAAAATAATCAGTAGAATTGTTGAAGATTTAAGCAACAAGACTAACAAATTTGACCTCATTTGCCTATATAGAGCAACACAACCTACAGATGCAAAATATAAACTCTTTAAAGGGTGAATGGGACATTTGCTAAAATTGACTCCATGGTTTCAAATCATTGTAGAGGCTTTTATCTTTAAGTGGTAGGATAGCTTAAGTTTCTTGGACCAATTTGTTGACCATGAGAAAATACATAGAATATGAATATGGAGATGAATGACTAGTCAAGTACTAAAACATTTCTGTATTTAGCAAATTTAAAATCATTTTTTAAAAATTTGGTTTTCCATTATAACTCTCATTGGAAACATTGATACTTTACAACCAGAAATTGTGTCACACACGCCATATAGATGCATTGCTATTTGTAAAAGACATTTATTGTAAAAAAGAGAGCAAACTTAAACCATCTAACCACGCACTCAGTCTTAACAAATTTGAATAAGTGATGCTCTTCATTTTTAGTATGTTGAGGTAAACATTTTCAGGACATTTGTAGGGCACTTTGCTAATTGCCGGGTGCTTTACATATCATTAAACTTTTGTCATTAGTGCAGGTAAATGTGCACCAAAAGCTACTTGCTTAGCTACTTCAAAGCAGTTTAAATGAACTTTCCATATTGAGATTAAGCGAAGGAGGAGGTTCAGCGTAATCAACAGTGTATTTCCTGATTGCTGTCAGTCTGCGTAGCGGGAGTGGGAAGGGAGTCAATTAACCACGTATCAACAAATTTCCAAGTACTGAAAAATTTAGAATGTGTTCTCTAATGATGGAGGAATAAAGCTAAGAGTTAATAATAGGTAGATAACAAGAAAATCTCAAAGTGTTTGGAAATTAAGCAATATATTTTAAAATAATTCATAGATGAAAATAGAAATGATTGTGGTAACAGAAAGAAATCTAAGGGCAGTGAACACACAATGCAATATATATATATGCCTTACTGTTGAATTGTATACCTGAAACTTACTGGATTTCATTAACCAATGTCACCATAATAAAAATAAATACATAAATATATAAATAAAATTAAAAAATAGAAATGATAAAATTTAGTGTTATCTTTAATGATAATGAAAACACAACACATGAAAATCTATGGGATGCAGCTATCTGTGCTTATTAAGAAATTTCATGCCCTTAAATGCATATATTAGAAAAGAAGAAAGGCTGAAAAATGTCAATGATACAAGTTTGGTTGTCAATAAATTTTAGAGAAAGAACCAATACGATTCTTAAGGCAAGAAACAATTATGAATAAAAATTAATGAAAGAGAAATGAAATATACAAAAGAAACAAAATTTGGTTATATATAAATACTAATAAAATTAACGTCCTCTAACAAAAGCGATCAAGGAAAAAAAAAACACAAAATAAATATCAGGGATAAAAGAGAGAACAAGAGTACATATTCTAAAGATTTTAAGATAATAATAGGATACTATCGAGAGAGGAGAGGAGACATCTGAAAAAATGCAAAAGAAAGGGCCTACAGAAGTAACCGACTCAGCCAGTTAAAACTGCTCTCTCTCCCCATGCTGCTCAGTGCTCTTCGGCTAACATGTTTTCCCATAGCTACCTCCCCCACCTCAAGGACTCTCCAGCTCACATCTGTTGATTCACTGCTTGCCAACCAATGAATGTTCTTCCTTATCTCTGTACCTGTGTAGGAATAACAAGACTGTGTAAAACTGCTTGTTATGCTACATACAATTAGAGCTCAGCCTCCGGATAGGAATCCTCTGAGCAGGTTTAGAATCCTATAATGGTGCTGCTGATAACGCTAAGGTTGTGGGTTCTACAAAACAAACGACCTGTAAGATCAGTGGTCTTGAAATTCCTCTGCCCTCACAGCCCCCCACCCAAAGCTCCCCCTCCTATCATGAGTCATGTAGCACACGTGAAACCTCAGACAAAGGAATTACATGCCCCTTGCATGGACTCTGCAAGGGTATATAAGCTGTAAGAAATCTAACCAAAGGGAGATCGTGCTTTGGATCTGTTGAATGCCCCACGCTCTCAGCCGGCATTAAATTCTCTTTCCTCTAACAAAGTTGTCTGAGCATCTAATTTCCTCCATCGGGTGTCACTGCCTGCAACAATATGAACAACTTCATACCAGTAAGTTTAAAAATTTAGATTAAAAGCACAAATTTATTAAAAAACACAACTTACCAAAAGGAAGAAAAGAAGAAATAGAAAATCTGAACAGTTCCATATCCACTAAATGAATTGAACTGCAATTAAAATATGACACAAATTTCCACTTTTGGCAAAACAGCAGGAGGAGCTATAAAGACCCACTTGACAACTAAACAAAAAGAACAGGAAAAAACTATAAAAAATCCCAACCATTTAATGTCTCTAGAAATTGTCCTAAGGGAAGAGAGCAAATGAAGAAATATTTATTCAAGAAAAGTCTACTAAAACTTGGTAAAAACAAGAGTTTCTAGCATTTGAATCAGGACTTGCCCTCTCCTTCCTTTCCACCCCAGCTCGGCTTGACAGTGTTAAAAAAAAAGACCTATGCATCCAAAAGCTTTTCTGAAAGAAAGGGTTTATTGAGCTGTATGCTAGCCAGAGAAAGGATCAGGTCCTGGGACATACTGTCTAAACCACAAACAACGAGGCTAGACAGACAAGATGAACATGTCTGCCATCCTGGAGCTGACAGGGCTCTGTTATACGATGAGTTTTGGGGAAGAAAGATATGTTATTTTATAAGAAATTACATTGGCTATAGATGAGGGGGATGAAAATAGGTAAAACAGGGGCAATTCTAGGATAGGTGCATAGTCTACGAGGAAGAAATATTACTACTTTATTGGTCGTGGGCAATAGTCTGGAAAGTTTACACATAAGCAGGATGTGGTGGTGTCTGGAGGTTGGATTTTTTTTTTTTAGATAGCCACCTGGAATTTGATTCAAAGTTTCCACAAACACTCAAGGAATGTTATTAGTCTTTTGTTCATTTCAGCTCACAGCTGTTAACTGATTACTTCAGTTGTCCCTCACACTCTCCAGCTTGCTGTCATTTAAATTAGGATGTCTCGGAATATTTCTCTTGTCAACAGAAACTTCGGGCTGGGCAGTTGTGGCCCAGAAGACAAGATTTCCTTTCCCCTTGGCTCCCAATCAAGCCTTATAATATCTCACTTTGAGGGCAGGCCACAAGCATGTCTCATATCTTCCAAATTAGAGTTGAAGAGGCTAAATTCTTGGTGACTGTAGCCAGGAGGTCACGGATTCTCTCTTTTACTTGGTCACTACCCATAGATCAAAGGCTCTACCCAACAGTGGCAGACCAGAAATATAGGTGTTCTGATTGACCTCACCCCAGCATGCTCTTGGAGCAGAGGTTCCACACCAGTAGAAGAAAATTGAAAAAAAAAAAAACCCAGCGGCTACTGCGGGGGAGGGGTGGAGGGGGGTGCCAGAAGAGCAGTTCAGAGTCTTCCCAAGGAGAGAAGCAGTCCATAAGAACAGAGAGCTCCTATGTGCTCCCTAAAAGAGCGTACTTAATGTGAAACACAATCCAGGAAAGCTCTAGCCTAAGGGTACAGTAGAAAACAAATAGCTTCCCTTAATTAAGACCAACACATTAAACCATAGGCCAGCTAGTATACCAGAGAGAATCAGGGAGAGAGTCAGGAAAAGAGAGTCTGCTGGTGATTAGAATAAACTTCAGATATTGGCCTGAAAAACTGTTCCTAACTGAGTTTAATTTGATCAGACTATTGAGCATTTTATCTCTCAGGCTTCGTTGAAAACAGGAGAGTAATCAGCCTATAATCAATGGAACCTAACTGGCTAGGTATAATACCAAATAAAGTGTAATGGCTGAAAAATGACTGCCAGAAATTTATTACTTGCAGGAAAATTACTGCTTGGCTATGCCCATGAGAACATGGCTATGTCCATGGGAACATAGGCTGTCACCCATAGGAACATAACATTCTAACAATAAGCTTTCTCTTTCTGTACCCCAGCTTATGCACCTGACCTGTGAGTGGACAGGTAATGAATAGAAGAAGGATAGAACTTTGTGTTTAGACAGAATGAAGAATGAGATTTTCGGCTTAAAAACCCTATACCTCTACATTTTGGGGCTGCTTGATTTGGAGTCTGTGTACCCCTGGCAGACCCAGCTGGTTGAATAAAGAGTGTTTCCTATAACTGAGTTCTGGTGGTCTGACTGTCTCTCGGGGGCTGGAGGCTACAACAGAAGCAGACAGCTTAACACAGAGATCAGAGAAAGAGACAGTCAAAAAGAGTGTTGGTGAAAACCACTGTAATCCCAGGATGCCTGTGCATGTGCTCAAGTTTGCACCCTCTGAGGAGTGACACCAAAATTTCACACAGTGAGAGAAATAGGCTTTACTAACATGCCCTAGCCAAGTCACAAAACAAGCGAACGACAACCAAAACAAGGAGTAGGGGAGGTGAATTAGTATCTAAAGAAACTAAAATATATTACCTAAACTGTACAAATTTCCACAAAAATTACAGAGTACCCTGTCAAAGAAAAATAGTACTGGACAGAGTTAAATATGAAAAGAAGACTTTATTCCTTGAGATTGAATTAAACTCCAATTACAACAGGGACAAGGGGTTTATAATCCACAGGCAGGGAGAGGGAGTCATAAAATTGAAAATGACTACAAGGAACTTGGTTAGATATAAGGGTGGGGGAAGAGGCACATCCATGAATTTCAAGGGTGGGAGGATTCTTGCTAAACTGGATTAGCAGGATTCTTTCTAAAAGTTGGCTCCACGGGATTTTTTTGCCAAAACTGTTATTGACAGTTCAAGGACAGGGTCTAATCAAGAAGACGGTTCAAAGGAGCCTGATTACACCTTGGTCCAGAAAAGAGTCCTTTATCAATGCAAAGAAACAGGAATCTGAGACCTATACACAGGAAAGGAAGGCAACAAGCGGCTTGTGAAAGCGACCAGATGTCAGATGGAACATACAAAGACTTCAAACAGCTATTATAAATATCTTCAAAGAACTAAAGAAAACCATGCTTAAAGAAATAATGGAAGATATGAAGACAATGTTTCGTCAAACATAGAATATCAATAAAAATTAAAATAATTTAAAAAACAAAATGAAAATTCTGGAGTTGAAGAATATAATGAAAACGAAAAATTCATTGGAAATACTGAACAGCATATTTCAACTGGAAGAAGAAACTATGAGCATGTTTTCAAGGTTCATCCATGTTGTAGCATGTTTCAGTACTTCATTCCTTTCTAGGGCTAAATAATATTTCATTGTATGGATATACCACATTTGGTTTATTAACTCAGCAGTCGATGGACAACTTTGTTTCCACCTTTAGTCAACCGTAAATAGTGTTGCTACAAACATTTGTGTACAAACGTTTATTTGAATACCTATTTTAAATTCTTTGGGGTTCGTTCCTAAGAGTGGAATTATTGGGTCATGTACTAATTTTATGGTTAACTTTTTGAAGAACTGTCAAATTTTTTTCTACAGGAGCTGTATCGTTTTTACATCCCCACCAGCAATCTACAAGGGTTATAATTTCTCCATGTCCTCATTGACACTGGTTATTTTCAGTTTTATGGATTAGAAGCATTCTAGCGGGTTTGAAGTGGTATCTCATTGTGGTTTTGATTTGCATTTCCCTAATGACTAATGATGTTGAGCATATTTTTGTATCACTTTTGGCCAATTATATATATATATATACATATATATATATATATGTATGTATACATACACATACATTTTTTTAGAAAAGTCTATTAAGATTCTTTGCCAATATTATAATTGGGTTATTTGTCTTTTTGTTGTTGAGTTGTAGGAGTACTTCATATATTATAGATAGTAGACTCTTATCAGATATATGATTTATAAATACTTCTCCCATTCTGTGGATTGTTTTTCCACTTTTTTTAATTAAAAATTATTGGGGCGACAAAATCCAATAAATTTCAGGTCTACGATTCAACATTATGTTGTATATATGTTGCACTGTGTGTTCACTACCCAGAGTTAGACTTCCTTCCATCAACAAATATTCTTGATAATGTTCCTTAATGCACAAGTTATTTTTTAAATTTTTATGAAGTTTAATTTATTTTTATTTTACTTTATGTTTGCTCATGCTTTTGGTGGTGGTGATGATGATGATGATGATGATGATGATGATGATTATAGCTTTTGGTGTTTTTTTTTTTAGGACTCCATTGCTTAACACAAGGTCGTGAAGGTTTACTTCTATGTTTTCTTCCAAAAGTTTTATGGTTTTAGCTCCTATATTTAGGTCTTTATCCATTTTGAGGTTTTTTTTTATATAATGCAAGGTAGGGAGTCTAACTTCATTTTTGTGCATGTGGATAACCAGTTATTCCATCTCATTTGTTAAAGAGCTTATTCTTTCTGCCATTGAAAGGACTCATCATTGTTGTCAAAATCAATTGACCACAGGTGTATGAGTTAATTTCTGGACTCAGTTCTATTCCATTGATCTGTATGTTCATCCTATGAGAGTACAACACTGCTTTGATTACTAAAAATTTGTAGAGTTTTGAAATAAGGAAGTCTAAGTCTTCCTTCCTTTTTTCCAAGATTTTTTGTCTATTTGGGATTTCTTGTGATTCCATATGAATTTTATTATCAGCTGTTCTTATTATGATAAGAATTACACTGAATCAGTAGATTCCTTTGGGAATTATTAACTTAACAATATTAAGTCTTCTGATCCATGAACACGGGGCATCTTTCCATTTACTTAGGTCTTATTTGATTACTTTCCTCCATTTTGTAATTTTTTAGTGTAAAAGTTTTGAATTGCCTTGTTTAAATTTATCCCTAAGTATTCTATAATTTTTCATGCTTTTGTATGTAAAATTCTTCATTTCATTTTTTTGGATTGCTCATTACTAATGTATAGAAATACAACTGATTTTGAACAGCTGACCTTGTATCCTGTAATTTTTTCAAGTTCATTTATTAGCTCTAGTAGCTTTCTTGCATATTCTTTGGAAATATATATATATATATGTATATATATATATATATATATATATATATGTGTGTGTGTGTGTCTGTGTGTGTATACATATACATATACATATATAATCGTGCCATCTGCAAATAAAGATAATTTTACTTCTTGCTTTCCAATTTGGATTTGGTTAATTTCTTTTTCTTCTTTAAGTAGTCTGGCTAGAAATTTCAGTACAATACTGGTGAAAGCAGACACCCTTGTCTTGTTCCTGATCTTATATGGAAAGCTTTCAATCTTTCACTATTGAGTATTACTTAGCATTGGGTTTTTCGTAAATGTCTTTTATCATACTGAGATAATACTCTTATATTCCTAATTTTTTGAGTGTTTTTTTTTATCATGAGAGAGTATTGGAGTTTGTCAAATGCTTTTTCTGCATCAATTTAAATGATAATGTATTTTTCTTTTCTTATATCAATGTAATATATATTTCATTAATTGATTTTCATATGTTGAATCACCCTTGAATTTTGTTGATAAACTCCAACTCATCATGACATAAAATCCCTTTAATATGATGCTGGCTTAGTTTGCTGGTATTTTATTCAAGATTTTCACATGAATATTCATTAGGATTTAGGAGGTGATAGATATGTTTATGGTATATATTGTGGTAAATAAACAAATCAATAAAAAACGTACATACCATATGACCCAGCACTTCCACTGTTTTGTATTACCATAGAGATATATGCAGAAATTGCTCAGAAAAGCACAGATGGATATTTAGTGTGGCATTGTATGTAAGAGTCAAAATATTGGAAGTAGTCTAAGTTTTCAAAAGGGAATGATCAAATAAACTGTGATCTAACCATACCAAAAACATACACACAATAGTTAAAAAGAATGAGATTCTTATACTGAAGCATCTCTAAGAACACCGTTAAGTAAAAACAATAGGACAGTAGATGTAATATTATAATATTGAGTCAAAACACAAAACAAAAATACGCACATTTCTAGATTGATATACATAAAACTGATAAGTGTTTAATTGTGGGGAGGGGAATTGAAAATGGAGGTGCAGTTAAAGCAGTATATTAAGATGCACTAAGCTATCTCAGTGGCTTTAAAACAACATATTACTCCTTCATATCATAGTTCAATGAGAGTTATTGGTCCTCTTGCATGGCTCTGCTCCATTGATTATTTGAGCCTGCATTCATCAAACAGTCAAGTGTTCCAGTGGCATACATGGTTTCCAAGTACTGAAAGAAGAGATCACCTGCATTGTTTGTAAGATTTGGAAGTGTCTTATATTATGTTTTATGGTCCCAACATATGTTCAAAGTAGGCTGGGATGTGTAAGACAATACATACTTTTTGATCAAGCAATCTTATTTTCCAGAATATATTCCATACATGTAAAAGCACCAGTAAATTTAATATGTGTACTAGCATGTTCATTGCAGGCAGCATTGCTTTTAGTGGGTAAAACATAGAAATAATTTGAAAGTTAATTAACAAGAAGATAGTTTGAATTATTTAAAGTACTTTCAAACTATAGGAAGTAGATTCATTTGCATTTGTATTTAGTGACCTCTGCAAAGTCCTGTAAGACTTCCAAGCTGAAATAAAGACACAGATAAGCAACTCAAAATTGTACAAAGAAATAAAAAAACAATGGTAGGCAAATATAAAAGCAAGTAGTTTTGCATATTTGGTTTATAGCTCATCTTTTCTCTCATATGACTTAAAAGACAAATGTGTAAAACAATAATTATAAAGCTATGTTAATATGCACAATCACCGTAGACCCTGTTTCAGGTGAGTGTGCCCAAGTTTCCTTATAATCAGAGAGCCTGATGGTTTATAACTCATAAAGAAGGGCACCTGAAAGTCATAAGATAATATTATAATATTATAATATTTAGTCCATCAAACTGACAAGTGTTTGTTTAATTATGGGAAGGAGATCGAAATGGAAGTATGGTTAAAGCAGTATATTAAAATAAACTAGGTAATTCATTATCTGTGACAATATTATTTGTGACAATAGCAACATAAAGATATATAATGTCTTTACTTGACACTATTCCTAGAAATGCTTCAACATAAAAATCTCACTCTTTTTACTGTGTAATTTTCTTGGTGTAGATAGACCAGAGCTTATTTAAGCTTTCCCTTTTGATAACTTAGGTTATCTTCAATATTTTGGCTCTTGTAAACAATACCACAATAGACATTTATTTATGCTTTTCTGTGCACATGAATACCTATATCTCTATAGTAATACAAAACAGTGGAAGTTCCGGGTCATGTGGTATATACATATTTTTACTGGTTTGTTTATCTTTTTGTTTTTCATTTGTAAAAGCTATCAGGGTAACTGTCATGGTATTGCAAATATTTTCTCCCAGGCTAATTCTTGTCTTTGACCTTTTATATGTTTTCCTTTATAACTTCTGGATTTTCATTCATGCTTAAGAAGATAACCACATTACAAGATTATACATTTTCCTTACTTTTCATTGCAATATCTTATTTTTGTTTTTCACATTTCCATCTTTAATCTACCTAGGATGTATTTTGTGTATGTGGTGAGTAGGACTCTAGGTTCATTTTCTTCAGATTGGATAATCTCTGTGCTTGATTCTGAGATTTAAAAAATCCTTATGAATGTTAAAACCTTAGATAAAAATGCTCATTGTTATGTATTTGATCACCACTATGATTATTTCCTTAGGACAAATAAATTCCAAACAGTATAGTGTTTGGTCATGAAGTATGTAAAATATGTATCTTTTGGTATTTACTGTGAATAGTAACAAAAAAAATGGATGTAGCAATTTATATTCTCTTTGAGTAGAAGAATGCCTACATCCTCATAAAATTGAGTATTTTGAGTAAACACTTGCCTATTTGATAGACGGATAATAACTCATTTTTATTTTATTTATTTTTCATCTCATATTAAGGCTGAACAACAGTTATTCTCCACATAGGTTTACTTGGCAGATACCCTGAATATCCAGGCTATGTTAACCACCATTCGACTTTCAGGCTCTTAGTTATGAATTATAAACCATTAGGCTCTTTAATTATAAGGAGACTCCTGTACTGCTAAGCTGAAACACGGTCTATGGTTAGGTTTATGAAGCAATGATGGAGATCATGGTTTCATGAGAACCCCAAAACAGAGATTCCAAGGCCAAAGACACAGATATTCTGACTCAATGTGTTTGTAAGAGGGTGTGTGTGTATGGGGATCTATGTGTCAGAATTTTGCATTTTTAATAAACCCCCAGATGATTATAATGTAAGATGATTACTGTTTGAAAGATATGTTATAGAAAGTTACAATAATTTTATAGATTGAATTTGGGGAATAATCCATTTCCTATTGTGTTCTTTTGAAAATGTTAAGTTATAGTTTTTAGAGAAATAAATTCATTCCAATTTTATGCCATCAGAAGTAAAACTGGACTAAGAACACTAGAATTTTACTTAAGTAAATATTAAGCACTCGCTATATATAAGTCATAGCACTAATTAATAGAAGTATAATGAAATGTGTGACATAGTCTTTACTTTGAGATAAAAATGCAAAAGGTCCAGTTAGGAAAAAATACTTAAGTATATGTATACATATACTTTGTAAGACTAAAATGTATACACACACACACATACATCACATATATACACATATATGTATGTGTATATATGCACTAAAAAGTATATATCTATTTCTATATATATTTATATATAGTGTTAACATCTATATTACCCTTACAAAGAATTTTTACATGATTGTTTTTTTGGATCTATATCCCGAATCGCTTTGTGCAATTTACACAAGATCTTGAGTCTTCTGAACCAATAAGGCAGGCTCGCCATGAGCCTTCAGGGAGAAATCATGTCACAAGAGAAGGAAGACAAAACTGTAGTCCTTAGATTTGGAGCAGCAACTCTGACTACAGTATGGTACCTTTCACTCAAACTTCTATCCTAGTCCAATACCCCAAACAGACTCATCATGTCTAACTCCTGTGGAGAGGATGGGTCCTAGGGCTGAAATCAGAAGGGGCTGTTTTGCTAAAACTCTGCAAGACATTGTGGCCCAAGCAATCCTGGAACAGTCCCCACCTGTGTTAAGTGTCATTCTAGGGAAGAAAGAGGCTTTAGAAAACAGAGTGGGGTTCATGGGAAATTCAGGGAATTCATTGGGGTTTTGACATTGAAGCCTCCAGTGCCCCAGCAACAGTGGAGCTAGCAGAGAGCACAGGACCCAGGAGAGGAGGCAGTGGTGCCCAACGGGCATGGCAGGACCCAAGGAAGGAAACGGAGTGGAGTTCACCAGCAGAGGACTAGCATGGAAGCCCCCACCTCCCTGCCTATTGGACCTGTTTCTGAGCACAGGTTGAGTCATGCCAGGCCCGCCCTCAAACAACTGATGTTCTGTGGTGGGTTAGGGTTCTCTGTGCACAGGTGGGAATAATAGCCAGCCAAGCACAGCTCAGAGTCACCGCCTTTCTTCCCCACAGCAGCCTTGTGAGGCAAATGTTTCCCCATGAAAAGATCAGGTCTTAAACAAGTGTATCTGTAATCATTGCCAGTTTTATTTCTCTGGCTTAGAGATCCAGAGGTGATTTGAGGTTTACATTTCTTTTTTATAGTTCTAAGAGTTTATTAAGTGTTTCACTGCCCTTCAAAGGTGATTGACAAGTTCTTTTATTGTGTGTTTTAGGTTTTTTTTGTGTGTGCGAACAAGTAACACACACACATATATATTCTTTTTGCAAAATGAGAAAGACAGGCAAAAAATAAAATAAAGTACAGATCCCACAGAGACTCACTGTTAACCTTTTGGTGTATAATAATTCAGACTTTTTGCATTATATCATATACATTTTATATATGTATCTATAATGTTTTACAATGTGTTATTTTCACTTTACAATATACAGTGAGCATCTTCCCATGCAAATGAATGAAACATCTTATTATATAAATGAGACTGGGTCAGAAGTGAGATGTTGGTAACAAGAGTCATGTGTAAATCAAAGGAACATTGAAACATTGAAGTTAAATGGTAGCAAATATTTAGCAAGAAAATGCAGACAAAAAGAATCCAATGGCGCAATATTAAAAACAGAAAATAGTTGAATTTAGGGGAGAAATGCATTAAATGGGATAAGGACGGTCCCGGGAATGCCTATGGTTAGAATGCAGAGCTCTAAACTTCTTCCTCAGACCCCTTATCTCTTCTAAACACCTTTCCATCTCATCTCCATCTCTTGTCATTTCTTCATTATTAAAATGCCTATAATCTATGTCCTCTTTAAATTCCTCGAGAGACTGAAGCAGCCTTTGCCTAAAATTCCCCTCTGTTTGTTGGCGTTCAAATTCTCCATAGGGGCGTTCGTCCTCTCTCTTTGGCAAGCTGCACTTGGGTTTTCCTTCATTTTCTTTGCAGAGTTTTTGCATGATGTTGTTTCCTGCTTAAGTCCAGGGAGAAAATGTAGAGTAAGATTGCTTGTTTCTTTTGATTGAGGATTGTCAGTTTCTTTGAAGCAAGATGCTCGCCTAATCTCCCACCTCTGCCACACAGGCCCAGCTCTCAGAATTTTGAGATGCTGCCTCTTCTAAACCCCCCCACCCCCACCTCCTTTCTCCTCCCTCAGCGACCCACTATTTCTCCAGCAGACAAGACTAATGGCCTCTCCGATGGGCGGGAGAAGGGGAGCAGACCGAGAGTGAGCTGTGAGGCTGCAAATTTTACCTAGCTCTTACCCTTCCCAGCTCCCACCCTCAGAGGCCCTGGTCTAAGTACTCCCCTCACACTGACCTGTGACAATTTGGGATAGTTTTCTCCTCTTTTTCTTGTCTCGAGATGTGTGTGAATACAGACCCTCGGTCCTGCAGGAAGAAAGGAAGGGAGAGGGGAGGAGAGAGTTCTCTGGGGACCTACTAGCCCCAGACATAAGACTCACAGTATTATCTTGAATCCGGGAACCTCATAACTGTCATCATGTCATATTTTGTACCTCCTGGTTACTCTCCTGTCCCTATCCCATCCTCCTGGATCTCAGGCCCCATCCCCCACCCTCAACTCCTCACCCTCAGGCCTAGTCTTTGCAAAGCCCACAATTTCCTCCCACCCTACTGGCTGCATTCCTGTCAGGCAGGCATTGAATGAGATGAATTATTTTCAATATATCTCTAAATTTCGCTGTCTGCACCCCAGGATTACAGCTGCTCTCCACACACCTCATTTCCTCCAATGGAATTGGAGCGAGAAGGATAAGGATAAAGGGAAAGCATGCCAATCTTACAGAAGCTGATTATTTCTAAACTATCATTGAATCTCTGGATGTCTTTTACGAGATTTCCACCTACTGCAGATCCCCTCTCCCGCCCCCACCCTTTTTTCTTAAATTATCTCCCAGGTGTCTGCATGGGTTTGGGGAAAGCCATTAGATTCAGCCTTTACCACCCCAGGGTCCCAGTGGTTCCCTCACACCAACCTGCTGGGATTTAAAGAATTTGCGTCTTCCTCTTGGCCACAAGCACAATTGCCTGCAGGGCAGTAAGGAGCTGGTACCCAGAGGAGAAAGAAGTCGGGGAATATAAGGACTTCACGGCAGCTCTTGGTCACGTGAGGATTATGTCATCATCCAAGTCTGGTCCCCACTTTCCCCTCCCAGCAGCTGTGCTGCAGAAGTGGAAAGGCTTACCAACCTCCCACCCCATACCACACCAGGCCCTGTCACTCATTTTTGTCATTTCTAATTCCAGAGGTCAAAAGTGATCCTTTCTCTCTGTGGATGAATTTGCCTCTCTCTGACTACTAGAGAAGGGCTGTATCTTCTCATAGTCATAAGAACCATTGTTACTTCTTTAATGGCTGTGTTGGCAGAGAGGATTACTCATCCTCTTGTAAGCTGCAAGAACAGAAAAGTAGCAGCCTTTCCCCCATCCACCTTCCACTTCAGTCACTATTAGCCACTATTTTCTTTGCAGTTCAATTCTTGAAACCAAACTGGAGGGGATAGGGTAAATTAGGAAAGGTAATAAATGAGATTTTGTTTTTAATTTTATTCTGATAATTTCCTACCCTTTTCCATTTTTCCCATAAACTTATTATATTTTTTTAATAATCAGAAATAATGACATCTCTATTTGGGGGGAAAAAAGATTTAAAATAGGAAGATAAAAAGGGCCAGCCACCTGTTTCTACTGCTGAGTCATAAAATAAATATAGAGGCAAACACATATTTGAAAGTTTAAAATGTACAGGGCATGAACAGGCTACTCTTTTGAGGCACTCCTGGGCATATGAAACCCTTTCATTGTGTGCGCTATTAAGGTCATAATTCCACAGCACCTTGCCCTTTGATTTTCAGATGTCAAAAATCAGTCATAAAATTTTACTAGTTCGATCCAGGTATCATGCCATCTCTCTCTTTTTGTACCACGCTCTTTTATTTCCTTCAATACTGTGTCCATAAGAGACTACCTTTCCTCAGCACTCTTACTCGGGATCAAATAGTTTTTAATCTTCATCCCATTTATGTTTCCTTAGATCTTATTCTACCACAATGGGGGAATGAGAAGCACTAACAGGAACTGGCCACTTTTAGTCACTTATACTAAACTTTTTGTTGCTAAGGATTTTGGTATTAATCTAAGTGGATTTATTGTTGTTGATTTTTTAGCTTGAAATCTTTGCAACAGAATGAAGGATGTGTTCTTAAAACGTGTTTGCATTAATTGTGTTTACTTACTTGTTTTTAACCTTGGATCTAAAAGTTCAATATTAAACTTCCCTGTGCCTCATCTATAAAATGTGGCTAATGGTTCTAGGTACTTTACAGAGTTGTCGGGATTAAATAGTATAATTTATATAAAGCATTTAGTACATGACTGACAAATGCCAAATGCTCCATTAAATGACAGGTCTCAACAATTACCTCCTAAGAAACTTGGGAAATATTCCAATTCTCACTCTGGTCCCCTGCCACTCCCCTAATGCAAGCAGCCATAAACTCCTGGACCACTACGACAAAATTTACTGGTCTCTTTGCCTTATATCTTGCCATTTTCGATAGAATAATGAATGATTCCAAACATCGGATATGATTGTATCACTGTCCTGCATCATTTAACTTCATTCTCTAATAATTCTACTAGATAGGGACATCTTTAGTTGATCTAAACATTTCCCAGAATACATCTCCATTTATAAGTTAAAGCTTGTATGAAAATATATGTAAATATAAGCAAAGTAAGATACTGAGTTAGATTTGACTTTTTTCCTTTGTATTGGTGAATGGAACTCATAGGGAAGGACAAAGAGACATTATGTATCATGGAAAGAAACTCCAACAATTGGAGCCAGACACCTGAATAAGAGCTTACCAAAAAGTATCTACGCCAGCTCTACTACTTGCAACAGTCACCTAAGCCTTCTCTCACTCAAGTCAATGTAAAGAGACAGGTAAGGGTAAGAGGTAAAAACCATGGGAGCCATTGACCTTGTGGGGAGTTTAATGTAACAACACAGTTTGAAATAGTAAATGTGACAAGAAATCACAAAGAAATATGAAATGCTTTGACACAAATGAAAATTAACACACAACATACCGCAACTTGTGGGATTCATGTAAAGTAGCCCTTAAAGTGAAATTTACATTTGTAAGCACATACCTTAAGAAAAAAAAATCTCAAAACCATATTCTTCTACCTTACGAATGAAGAAAAGGAGAGCATAGTAAATCTAAAGCAATCAGAATGGAGATGATTAGAGCAGAAATTAATGAAGCAAAGAAGAGAAAAAAATTCAGAGAAATTCAACAAAACCAAAAATTGTTTTTTGAAAGAGATCAACAAAATTGACAGACTTTTAGTTAGACAGATGAAGAAAAAGGGGGAAGACTCTAATTACTAAGATCAGGAATGAAAGAGCAGCCATTACTATTGTCCTTATAGAAAATTTTAAAAAGGTTTGTAAGAGAATAGTATGAACAACTGTATGCTAATTAATTAAACAAATTAGATGAAATAATGAAACTCCTAGAAGACACAAACTACCAAAACAAATCCAAGAATAGAAAACCTGAATAGAATGATAACAAGTAAAAAAATTAAATTAGTAATTTTAAAACTTCTGAATAAGACAAGATCAACCCCAGATGACTCCACTGATGAATTCTACCAAACATTTGGAAAAAAAAATAATGCGTATTCTTCCAAAAAGTAAAAAAGGAGAGGACACATCCCAGCTAATTCTAAGTGACCAATATTAATTACCCTGGTATCAAAACTAGACAAAGACATCACAAGAAAACTACAAATCAATACCTTTTATGACATAGATGCAAATATCCTCTAAATTCTATGGTAAATTTTATACCATGACCAAGCGGAGTCAATCATAGGAATGTCAATACATGTATACACCATATTAATAGAATAAAAACCAAACGCCACACCATCATTTCGTTTCATTTTATTTCAGTGAACTGCACAAAATTTTAAAGAAATATAACAGCTTTTTATAATAATTTAAAAACTCCAAAAACTAGGAACAGAGGGAACATCCTCAACCTGATGAAGGACATGTAAGGAAAACCCACAGCTAACATTATATTCAGTGGTAAAAGGTTGAATGCTTTCCTATGATCAGAAACAAGACAAGAATGTCTGCTTTCACCACTTCTTGTCAGCATTGTACTAGAAGTTTTTGACAGGTCAATTAGCTAGAAAATGAAATCTAAAGTATCCAGATTGGAAAAGGAGAAGTAAGTCAATCTGTTTGCAGGTTACATAGTCTTATATAGAGAAAATCTTACAGAATTCACAAGAAAGCTACAGAATTAATAAACAAATTCAACAAAACTCAGAGTATATGATCAACACACGAAATCAATTTCATCACACCTGTGATGAAAATCAAAGAGAAAATTAAGGAACCAATTCCATTTACGTAGTATCAAAAAGAATAAAGTACTTCAGAAGACATTTAACAAAGAAGTGAAAAACTCATACTCTGAAAATTACAAAGCATTGTTGAAATGAAGACCTAAATAGATGGAAAGATACTCTATGTTTACAGGTTGGAAGATTTAAATTGTTAAAATCTCAATACTCCTTAAAGAGATACACAGATTCAATGCAAGTCCCATCAAAATTTTAATGACCTTTATTGCATAAATGGAAAAGTAAATTTTGAAATACATATGGAATTGCAAGGGACCTGGAATAGCCAAGACAATCTTGTCAAAGAACAACAGGTATGGAGAAATCAACTCTTCCTGATTTCAAATCTTACTTCAAAGCTACAATAATCAAAACACTGTAGTATTGGCATAAACATAGACACATAGATCAGTGGAATAGAATTGGAACCCTAGAAATAAATACTATGGTCATTTGATTTTTGAGAATGGTGCCAAGATAGTTTGATAGGAAAAGAATAGAATTTTCAACAGTTAGTACTGGGAGAACTAGCTAACCGCATGAAAGATTATTAAGCCTAATCCCTACCTCTCATCATATATAAAAATTAACTCAAAATGAGTCAGAGACCTGAATGTGAGAAACAAAACTATAAAACTCTTAGAAGAGAATATTAGCATTAGCATAAATCTTTGTGACCTTGGACTAGACAACCTTTCTTAGATAAGACACCAAAGGCACAAGAAACAAAAGAAAAAAAATAGATTTATTAGACATCTTCAAAATTAAAAACTTTTGTGCCTCAAAGGATATCATCAAGAAAATAAGACACTCAAAAAGATATGAAAAAGATTTCCAGTCATATATTTTATAAGGAACTTGTATCCAAAAGATATAAAAAGCTATTACACTGGATATTAAAAGACAAATAACCCAATTGAAAATGAGCAAATGATATGAACAGACGTATCTCCAAAGATGGTATTCATATGGATGATAAGCACATGAAACCATTCTCAACATCATTAGCCATTAGGGAAATGCAAATCAAAACCTCAATAAAATGTCACTTTACACCCATTAGGATGTCTAGACTAAAAAATGCAGATGGTAACCAATGTTGATGAAAATGTGGAAAACTTTGGACTCTCGTGTATTGCCAATGGGAATATAAAATGGTGTAGCTGTTTTGGAAAATGTTTTTATATTTTCTCAAAAAGTTAAATACAGAATTACTATGTGACCCAGAAATTTCATTCCTAGGTATATACGCAGAGAAATGAAAACATATTTCAACATAAAGATTTGTAATATTTATAGTAGTCTTATTCATAATAGTCAAAAGTTGGAAACAACTCAAATGTCTATCAACTGATGAATGGATACATATGATGTGGTATATGGATACAACTGAATATTAGTTGACAATAAAAAGAAATAGAGTACTCATATATACTACAACACATATGAACTTTGGAAATAGTATAGTAAGTAAAAAGAGACTGTCAAAAAGGGCCACATTTTGTATGATTCCAATTGTATGAAATGTCCAGAATAGACAACTCTATAGATATAGAAATTATATTGATGATGGCCTAGGTTTGGGAGCATGGAGGGAAACAGGGAGTTACTACTAGTAGGTTTCCTATAAAGGCGATTTGAATTTCTAACATTAATTGTGGTGATGGCTTCACTACTCTATGAATATAATTGAAAAATGATATATGCTTTAAATTGGAGAATTAAGTGATATGTGAATTATGACTCAATAAAGTTGTTATAAAAAAGGTAAGTTAACACATAGTGATAGAAACTGTTGAAACTGAATCACAGTGAAAAATAAGAGAGCTTCAGTGACCTGTTTCAATATAAAGCATTATAACAGGTAATATGACTCTCAAAGAATGTGAGACAAAAAATATGTATTTGAAAATATAATACCTGAAATATTTCTAGGTTTTTATGAATATTATAAACTCACAGACCCAAGAAACACTGGACCTCCAACAGGATAAACAAAAAAAATGCCATATCACCATTACGTTCCCTGGAGTATTATGCATTATTTAAAATATATACACACGTACACACAATGGAATATTATTCAGCATAAAAAGAAGAAAATTTTTCATTTGGACCTTGAGGACATTATGCTAAGTGAAATAAGTCAGAAATAAAAAAACAATATGGTATGACCTCACTTATATATGGAATATTAAAAAAACAAACTCATAGGTACAGGGAACAGATTGGTGGTTGTCAGAGGTGGGGAGAAAAAGTGAGAAAAATGGGTAAAAGTGGTCAAAAGGTTAAAAACTTTCAGTTATGAAATAAATAAACCCTGGATATGTAATGTACAGCATGGTGACTATAGTCAATGGTACTGTATTATATATTTGAAAGTTGCTAAGAGTTTCTAAGTAATATACCACAAGAAAAAATATTTGTAACTGGGTGGTGATGAATGTTAACTAGGTTTATTGTGGTGATCATTTCACAATATATACAAGTATCAAATTATTATGTTGTACACCTGAAAATAATACAATGTTATGTATCAATTATATCTGCATTACAAAAAAAAATGAATGCCACATCAAGGTACATCATAATCAAAATCCTGAAAAGCACTTATTAAGAGAAAATCTGAATAGAAGCCACAGAAAAAGGATATGTTGTATATAATGGTATAAATATAAGAATGACTCCACACAGCATCAGAATTTATAAGAAAGAAGACCATGAATGAAATCTTTAAAGGGCCGAAAGAAAAAAGTTAACTGAGAATTCTATATCCAGTGGAAATACCCTTAAAAAATCAAGATGAACGAAGGCTTTCCCCAACAAACAAAAGGTCAACATATTTGTCACCATAAAACTGATACTATAAGAAATACTGAGGGAAGTTCTTCAGATCGAAGAAAAATAACAAGTGATGAAAATGTGGATTTACACACAAAAAAGAAGAGCACAGGAAATGGCATATATGTGGTTATATACATTTGGGGGGGCAATTGAGCAATTTTAAACACAATAAACTTTACAAAAGGAAAATAATAATGTATCATGGAGATTATAACATAGATACAAAGTAAATAGGACAAGGAAGGAGGTGGGAAATGAAAGTACACCATTGTACAGTTCTTACATGAATTGGTATAGTATTATTTGATGATAAATTATAATAGGTTAATGCATATTGTAAACTCTAGAGCAAGCACTAAAAGTAAAGCGAAGGTTTATAGCTAATAAGCCAAAGTGGAAATGGAATAATAGAATGTTATCGGTAACTTTTTTTTTTAAGTGGAGAAAGAGGGTAAAAAGGAACAATGAAAACATAGCCATATGAAAGCAAATCACAAGATACTAGATTTAAACGCAATCATATTAAAAATTTCATTAAATAGTAATTGTTTAAGCACTCCAAGTAAAAGTGAGAGATTGATTGGATAAAAATGCTCACCACTTATGTGTTTTCTATGAGAGACACACTTTAAATATAAAGACACAGATGGGCTAATAGTAAAAGAATGGAAAAAAGTAGTATGGAGACACTAATTATAAGAAAGTGGAGGTAGCTAGATTAATATAAGCAAAGCATTTTTCAGGACCTAAAATGTCCATCCACAGATGAATGGATAAACAAATGTGGCATACACTTATAATGGGATATAATTTAGTCTTAAAAAGGAATGAAATTCTGAAACATGCTATGACACGGATGAAACTTAAAGACATGGTAAGTGAAATAAGCCAGGCACAAAAAGAGGAGTAGTGTATGGTTCCATTTCTATGAGGTACCTAGACTAGGCAAGTTCATAGAGACAGAAAGTAGAATGCTGGTTGCCAGATCCAGGGTAAGGTAAAAATGGGGAGTTACCGTTTAATGGGTACAGAGTTTCAGTTTGGGAAGATGAAAGTTCTGGAGATGGATGGTGATGATGGTTGCACAGCAATGTGAATGCCGCTGAACTGCACACTTAAAAATGAATAAATTTAGGCAGGTCCCAGCAGCTCAGGCGGCGGGAACTGCAGCAGCTTCCGAGCAACCCAGCTTCGCAAAGGCTCTCTCTTGGCATGCCCAGGTCCACGGCGGCCGCACCCGCCTGCCCAGCCAAGAGGTAGGTAAGCTCCACCAAGGGAGTGGCGAAGGAGAAGCCCATGAGGATGTTGGCAAGGTTGTCAGATAAACCTGCTCCTGTGAAAGTGGAAAGGAAGCCCCAAAAAAGTGGCAGGAAAGGATACATCTGCAGGAAAAAAAGTGCAAACTAAAGGGAAAAGGGGAGCAAAGGGAAAACAAGCCAAAGTGGCTAACCAAGAGCTAAAGGTTTACCTGCAAAAAATGGAGAAACTAAAAATGAGGAGAGTCTAGCCTCTGATGAAGCAGGAGAGAAAGGAGTCTAAGTAATATCATATACCATACCTTATCAGTGGTCCCTTCCCTGTCTCCCTTCTTGTACAATCCAGAGAAATATTTTTATCAACTATTTTATAAATGCAAGTTTTTTTTATTACCCATAGAAACATTTTTAAGAAGGAGGGAATTCTACTTCATTCCATTTTTTAAGTGTAAATGCTTTTTATAAAGAGGTGAAATCATTTGCTGGTTGTTTATTTTTTTGGTACAGCCAGAAAATAATGGGATATTTAATATGGGAGACTTCGATTGTCTTGGATGTCAGCTTAAAGTGCCATCTATAGGGATAGTTTTTATATCCTATAACACCAAGCAATTCAGAGTCAGTTGTGCATTTAATATGTCATGAACATTTAAAATTATATCTATTCCCACGTTTTTGGTAGAATTGTTTCCTTAAAAAACACACTCCTTGATCTTAGCTCTCCCAGTCAGAATTTTCTGTAACATCTTTGTCATGGGAGTCCAGTTTGCCTAGTAACTTTGTTAATGTGCTGTGAAGGACTGAAAATTTGATTATGTAGCATATATGATATTAAATTGTGAATTAGTGGAACTTTGATGTAACAGTGCATCAACCTTTGAAGACATTGATACTTGATATTCTACTGAGGAAAAAGCCTCCGAATTTTAAGCTGGAAAGTCACTGGAATAACTTTAGAAAAGATTCACAACTACGTGATTTTAGGTTTTTGGTATGTGCGTTAAGAATTGTGTACAAATTGAAATGTCTGTGGATTTATTCTCAAAACAACCAATAAATCTCAATTATGAAAGGAAAAAATGGTTAACTTCATGTTATGCATATATATTTTTTACTATATTTAAAAGTGATGAATGGGAAAACTTTGGATTAAAAGAGATCTAAGACATATCAAGCAAGGGTAATGTGTGTGTGTGGTATTGGATCCTCATGTAAATAAATGTAAAATTTAAAAAAAAGCATGATATTTATAAAGTAATGAAAACTTGAACACTGGATATTTAATATTAAAGTATTATTATTTTAGGTGTAATAATGATACTCTGATTAAGTTTAAAAAGTTCTATCTTTTAGAGTTACAAACTGAAATATCAACAGATGAAATCATATGCTGTCTGAAATTGGCTTCAAAAAAATAGTGAAACAAATCAGAGAAAGCCAAATACCATATGGTTTCACTTGTTAGTGGAATCTTAAAACAACAGCAACAACAACAACAACAAACAAGTGAACAAACAAAACAAAATGAAAACAGATTCATAGAAACAGAAATCAAACAGATGATTGTCAAAGGGGCGGGGCATTGGGAGATGGGTGAAAAGGGTGAAAGGGAATATAGTCAATAATACTGTGATAAAGTTGCACTGTGACAGATGATTACTAGACTTAATGTAGTGATTATATTGTAAAGTGTATAAATGTTGAATCACTATATTGTATACCTGAAACATATTATATACCAACTATACTTAAATAAAAAATTTAGAAATTTTTAAGAATAATATGGTAGAAAAGGAGTGGATAGGAATAGAAACAGATTCATCATGAGTTGAAAATTGTTGTAGCTTAGTGGTCAACAGTGACATGGCATTTGCACTCTTAGAGGTCTCTGAGAATCTCACCTTTGGTGATTCTCTGTATAGGCTAAGAATAGTACCATAGTACTAGTGTAGGCCAGTGGGCTAGCTCATGTGACCTTTTGCCAGCCTACGAGGTAAAGATTGTTTCCTACATTTTATACATGAGGAATTCGATGTTTGTCCATGATTACAGAACAGTTAATCTGCCTGTGTTCTTTCCTCCATGCTCATTTGTGTTACTTATCAGCCAGTTCCTGTGGGGCCCAAACCTGGGCTTCTTAATAGCTTCTGATGGTCATTGACCATATAAGAAAATAGATGCTGAGTACCTGAAAGTATGGGGGTTCCTGATACAACTTGAAATAAAATATTTTAAATTTAGTTATATATGTTTAAAATAAATATTTTTAAGCTGGTCACTGGAATCATTTTGAGGATGTGAAAAAGAGGGCAGAGGAACCCTCTTGTCTAGAGTAACTGCAAATAGATTACTGTATTAGTCAAGTTCTCCAGAAAAACAGAACCAATCGGTAATAGATAGATGATGATAGATAGATAAATACATAGATACATAAATAGATATATAGATACATAGATAGATACATAAATACATACACATACATACATACATACATACATACACACATTCATACATATATACATACATACACACATAGATTTATTTTGAGAGATTGGCTCATGCAATTATGGAGGCTGGAAAGTTCAAAATAGACAAGGTGGACCAGCAGGCTGAAGATCTAGGAAGAGCCACTGCTGCAGTTCAAGTCTGAAGTCCATCTGCTGGCAGAATTCCCTCTTGCTTGGAGGTCAGTCTATTGTTCTATTTGGGCCTCCAACTGATTGGATGAGGCCCACCCACATTACAGAAAGCAATCTGTTTTACTCAAAGTCTGCCGATTTTAAATGTTAATCACATCCAAAATACTCTCACAATAGTAGAGCCTATCATGGGGAAGGAACAATTAGAAAAAATAGTTCTGTTGGCTTAATATTTTAAGATGAAGGCTTTACTCTTCCTTTAACCAGAGAGTACATTCGATGCTATCTAGACTTGCATAAATAGTACTTACAGAGAATGTTCTGTAACTACAAAAAAAATCAATTAGTTAAAAACCAGAAATATAAGACATATAGAAAAAAAACTCAATATTTTAAGTAACACTCATGAATAATCTATGGATCAAAAAATAAATTACAAGGCAAATTAGAAATATTTCAAACTAAACGATAACATATCAAATTTGGGTATGTTGTTAAAACAGTGCTTAGAGGAAAATCTGTAGATTTATATATTATAAAAGAAAAGAGATTTAAAATCGATGATCTGAATTTCCATTTACAAAAGTTAGAGGGAAGAGGATATTTTCTCCAAAGTAAATAGAAGGAAATAAATAGTAACTACGATAAAGGTAGAAAACAATGAAATAAAAAACTGATTTTTAAAAAGCAGGAAAAACAAAGCCAAATACTGGTCCTTTGAAGAAATTAACTTCTAATAAATGAACCAAGAAAAAAAGAAATCACAAATTACCAATATCAGGGCTGAAATAGGAGGTATCACCAAAGAATGTACAAACATTAATGATAGTAATTAAATATTATGAGCAACTTTATGCTAATAAAGTAAATGACATAGATGGAATGGACTAATTCTTTGTAAAGCAAAACTTTCCAAACTAAAGAAGAAATAAAATTTGAGTGGATCTATATCTACAAAGTAAAATAAATTCATAACCAAGAAAATCTTTCCACAAAGGTTGTACTGGTGAACTCTATCATATACAAAAGAGATAACAGCTACATTTCACAAAATCTTTCAGAAATTAGAGGACACAAAAACATGTGGCAACTCATTTTAAAAGCCCAGAATAAACTTGACACCAAAGCCTGGTATAAATATTACAAGAAAAAAATTATAAACCAATACCCTTATGAACATATAAGCAAAAATCCTCATCTTCTTCAAATTACTACCATATAATATCCATCAATATATAAAAATGATGAGGACCAAGTGGACTTTATCCCAGGAATGTAAAGTTAGTTCAACAATAAAAAAAGGTAAACGCTACACTTATTATCAGAATAAAAGAGAAAAAAACATGTCATTTCAATAGGTGCATAAAAATATGTGACAAAAGCCAACGGTCATTCACGATTTTTAAAAAAATCTCAGCAAACTTCTCCAGTGATAAAGGGAATTTATGATAAACCTACAGAGAATATATTAGTGCTGAAATAGTATACATTTTTTCCCTTAAGACTGGGAATAAGGGCAGGATATTCACCCTCATCACTCTTACTTAACATTGTACTTCAATCACAGACAACATGATTTTTTTACAAAGAAAATTTTAATGAATCTACAATAAAGCTACTAGATCTAATTCAGCTTAGCAATGTTGTTAGAGCACACATCATAAAAGAAAAGAGGATCACAAAAGGAAACGACTGCACAATTGGACTTCGACAAAATTAAAAACCTCCTTATTGATGTAAGGTCGATATGTGAAAAAAAATTGTATTTCTATACACTAGTAGTGAACAATTAAAATCATAAATGAAAATGAAAATGAAAATGAAATCAATGCCAGTAACAACAGCTTGAGAATTTTAGAGCTAGGGACAAAAAAATATGTATAAAACATGTACATTAAAAACTACAAGACACTGTTAAAAGAAAAAAGTATCTAAATGAATATAGAGATATATCATGTTAATGTATCAGGAGACTCAGTATTGTTAAGATGTCAATCCTCCTTTCCTAGACAGTTGTCATCTGATTTCATTTATATGTGGAATCTAGAGAATAGGATAAACAAACAATCGAAACTGAAACAAGTTCATGGATGCAGAAAGTATTTTGATGGGTGCCAGATGGGAGATTGGGAGGATGGGTGAAGGTGGGGAGGAGATTAATAGGTACAAATTTGTAGGTACAAAGTAGTCATGGGGATGTAGAGTATAACATGGGGAATATAGTCAGTAGTATTCTAACAACTATATATGGTGTCAGATGGGTAATGGAGTTATCAGGGTGATCACTTCCTAAGTTATGTAAATTTCTAATCACTGTATTGGATATCTAAAAGTAATATAATATTGTATATCAAGTGTAATTGAAAAATAAAAAAATATATTTAAAAAAATCTTCCTAAGTCATGAACAGATTCAATGTAATCACAGTCAAAATCCAAGCAGGCATCTTTGAGAGATTGACAAGATAACTTTAAAATATTTAGAGATTTTGAATAGCTAAAAAAATTGTGAAAATGAAGAACCAGTCTAAAGGAATCAAATGATTTTATGAAATACTATAGGTATGGTGACCAAGGCAGTGATGTTATGGTGTAGAATTGATAAATCGATCAATGGAACAGAACACATAGTCCAGAAATAGTCTGAAACATACATGGTCAATTGACTTTCGACAAAATTGCCAAGTTATCTTACTGGGGATCCTTGATTCTTACCTCACATCATACACGAAAAAAAATGACTTGAAATGGGTCATAAACAGGAATATAAAATCTGAAACTTCTAAAATAAGGCATAGCAGAAAATCTTTGTAACATTGGGGTAGGTAAAGATTTCTTAGATTAGACTAAAAAAAGCACAGAACATAAAAGAAAACAATTGCACAATCGGACTTTGACAAAATTAAAACATTCTGATCTTTGTTAAGACACCATTAAGAAGATAAAACAGCGGAAGCTGGGCAAAAATGGCGTAGATGATAGAAGCTTTGCTTATCCTCTCTTGCAACCCCATAAAAGTTGAGACAGAAACACAGAGCAAATAGAAAGCAAAGTTGCTTGATGGCATAGAGGAACAGAAGCCCTACAACTAGGGAGAGAAATAACTAATCACCCTGCAACAGGAAAAGGTAGGATGGGGCAAGGACACATCAGCAGACGCCTCTTAAAGTGGCCACGCCCGAGGATTTTCGCGGTGATGAACCTGAGCACTAGTGCTGGGACAGCTGTGCAAGGGGCACCAGGGACTCACAGGGGGACACTGAGTTGTGGAAGTGAGGGCTGGAGGTGAGGTTTTCTCCCGGACAGAAGTGATGGCAGTATCCATTGTTCCTCTGTTGAGCCCTTCCCCCTCCCAGTATGCAGATGTGGCACCACCATAGCTGAAAAATCATCAAATTGGGTAACAGAGGTCTCTCTGCCCAGAGGTTTCTTTGAAACTCCGCCTTCCCCAACTTGTGGCCCTACCAAGCCACCTCTAGTTGTGTCCTTGATGAGTCGGATGCTCCTCGCTGAACAGAGCCAAGACTCACACTTTTAGACTGTGTGTGTCTTTTAATCTAAAGTGAGTCTCTTGGAGGCAGCACAAGTAGGGGTCTTGCTTTCTTATCCTTAAGCCACTCTATCTTTTGGCTGGAGCACTTAATTCTTTTCCATTTAAGATAATTGTTGATAAATATATAATTACAATTCTTTACTCATGTTTTTGATACATGTTTTTGTTTGTTTTTTCTTGATGTGAGCCTCCTTAAATTATATTCTTGGTTACATTTTTCTTGATGTTCTGAGTGGGTATCCAAGGGGACAAAATTAAGAGTAACAACATCTGTGTCATAGGGGTACCTGAAGAAGCAGAACAAGAATTTGAATACATATTTGAAGAAATAATGATGGAAAACTTCCCTAAGCTGGTGAGGGAAACAGACATACAACCCCCGGAAGCTCAGAGAATCCCCCCCCCAAAAAAAAGTCAACCCAAAGAGGCTCAAACCAAGACACATCATAATCAAAATGCTAAATACAAAGAGAGAATCTTAAAAGAAGCAAGAGAAAAGCAATTAGTTACCTACAAGGGAGTTCTCATAATCCTGGCAGCCAATTTCTCAAAAGAAACTTTGCAGGACAGAAGGACCTAGCACAAAATATTCTGAGTGTTAAAAATCCAGGATCTACAACCAAGAATACTCTATCCAACAAAGCTATCATTTAGAGTTGAAAGACAGATAAAGAGCTTCCCAGACAAAAGTAAGCTAAAGGAATCATCAACACCAAGCCAATATTACAGGAATTGTTGGAAGGGCTTCTTTAGCATTTTCACCAACCAATCGAAGTGGCTCCATTCTCGTCATTAGGACAGTGTTTTTGGACAAATCAAACTGTGAGGTTTGGAGTACTCATTTGCCTGAGAATGGGCAAATCAGGGACCAGAAGCGGGGACTTCTTTCTTTATAAGTCAGCTCCCCTCTGGCTTGGGGAGCGCTCCCTTTTAGTTTCTGTGTAAGACCTTGTTTTCTTGGCTGGAGCTGTACCACAGAAGCTGCCTTTTTTTAAAAAAAAAAATTTTTAATGGTAACATTGGTTGACGAAATCTAATAAGTTTCAGCTGTATTTTTTAAATTATTTAATTATTATTATTTTTTATGAGAAGCTGACTGAGCTGCAACACCAGGACCAGGGCCAAGCTGGAACACTGGGGCTGCCTCGCCCCATGAGTGCTTCACAGTCATGCTATTTCACAGCCACGCTGTATCACAACTGAGCTGTTTGCACTGAATGACATCTCCCGCTTTACCACACCCCAAATTGGGGACTCTTGTTGGCATTGAATAGGCGCCAATGACCATCATTTGACACTTCCTAGTTATTTATTTTTGTCTCTGGCAGTTTTACATACACATATTGTTTGTTTTAATATTGATTACATAAGCATATTCAGAAATACGAATTGGTTATATTTTATCTATTACTTTCTAATTTACATGTATAATATGCATATAGATGTATATTCAAATCTCAAGCAGTATACTGTTTCTAATTTACTTCTCTGTTATTTAAAGTGTAAATCAAGAAAAATTTTCTTTACCATTAAATACCCTTTTACAGCATATTTTATTTTACACAACTCATATGAATATGCAAAAATGTTTTAGTCAAATATCTATACTTGTATATTTTCATTGTTTTGCTTAAATGTTTTACTATTCTGCACATATTTATGCATAAATCTTTCCACACATTTATGATTTTTTTTCTGTAGAATAAAACGTCAAAAATTAAATGGCTATATCAAACAGTATGAACATTTCCATGACTGATAATTGTTGTCAAATAGTCCTCCGGAAAGAATGTATACCAAATTACATACCCACCAACAGTGTGAGAAGTTTTTTTTTAAGTTTAACAATTTAGTGTGGGAAGAATGCCAGTTAGTTTTACATTTAGGGAAATACTTAATAAACTATAAAATACATATGTAAAAGTGTCCAAATCATGAAAATGTGGATCAATAAAGTTTTAAAACTAAAACCATTGAACCAGCACTCAAAACAAAGCAAAACAAAGAAACCCCTGAACATTATCCAAGGCTACCGCTACCCTGAATTCTAGCATCCTAATAGTTTTGCCTGTGTTTAAACTCATATAAACCATATACATTACTGTTTTCACTTTGGCTTCTTTATCCTAACATTGTGTTTGTGAGATCCATCCATACTGTGTGTAGTTGTAATTTATACGTTTTTACTCATGAATAATATTCCACTGTGTAAATATACAATTTACTTATACATTTTCTTGATGAAGAACATTAGATATTTTCTAATTTTTGGCATTTTGAAAAGTGCTATTATAACGTGTTTATGTTGTTTGGTAAACAAACACATGCATTTTAACTATGGGTATATCTGGAGTGAGATTGCTGGGTTATAGAGCATGCCTGTTTACCCTTAACATTTTGCCAGTTTTCCAAAGTGGTATCCCCAGTTCTAGTTGCACTACACCCTCATTAAATACTTGTTTTTTATTATTTTAGACGTTCTGGGGTCTGCTTAGTGGTATCACATTTTGGTTTTAATTTACATTTCCCTGCAAACTAATGAAGTTGAGCATATATTCACAAATTTACTAGACATTTAGCCTTTCTGTTTTTTGAAATACTATTTTAAGGTGTCTGGCCATTTTTTATTGGATTGTCTTTTTCTTTTTCATTTGTGAGAGCTCTTGATACATTATGGATATAAATCATTTGTCAGATATATGTGTTCCAAATATCTTCTTTTAGTTTGTGATTTGCTTCTTCTTTTATTGGTGTCTTTTGATGAACAGAAGTTTTGATATCAATAAAGTGCAATTTGTAATCTTTTTATCCTTCATAATTAGTGCTTTTTGTGTCTTCTGTAAGAACACTGCCTACTTCAATTATGTAGATGATTTCCTGTGTATTTTTCATGAGAATGACATTTTTACCTTTCTCATTTAGCTCTGTAACACATTGGGAGTTAATTTTTGTGTATTATTTAAGGTGGAGTCAACATACATTTTTCACATATGGATATCCAACGGATCTGCTACCACCTTTTGAAAAAAAATCCTTTCCCCATTTCACCGCACTGTCATCTGTGTCATAAATAAAGCAACAGTATGTGTAGGTATGTTTCACAGGTCTGTGTGTGTGTACACATATATATATATGTTCATCTTGGAGACAATAAACTATTCACTATTTTCTGACTATAGCATTGTGTTAGGTTTGGCATCTAGTAGTGGAAGACTTTCACCTCTCTCCTTCAGCTGTATTTGGCTCTTTGCATTTTTATACACATAGTTGGAATCTGATTGTCAACAAAAAATAAGCTGCTGATATTTTATAATATAGATTGCATTGAATTTATAGAGAAATTTGGGGATAATTGACAATTTTAAAATATTAAGTCTTTCAATCCATGAGCACGGCATATCTCTACACTTACTTATGTCTTCTTTAATGTTTCTCAAAATTATTTTACAATTTTCAGCATAGAGGTCTTGCAAGTATTTAGAATTATTTCTAGATATTTGAGTTTTGATCAACTTTATTGTGGTCTAATTTACACACAATACGATACATACAGTTTAACTATACAGTTCAATCATTTCAACAAATGTATTCACCAGTGGAGTCAGTAACTAATCAAGATACAAAATGCTCACTTTTATCTCTGATATTTTTCCCTGAGTATAATATTTTTTGACATTTATCTGTGTTGTTGCTTGTACCAGTAGTTTGTTCCTTTTTATTGCTTGCTAGTGTTCTATAATGTATGAATATATGAAAATTTGTTTATTCATTTACTCGTTAATGAACATTTGAATTGTATCCGTTTTGGAGCTACCATAAATGAAATTGCTATGAACATTCCTGTACAAATCTTTTTGAAGAAAGATATTTTCAATTCTGTTTTGGAAAATTCCTGAGTAAAATATTTAGGATATATGGTAAGTGTAAATTTAACTTTTCAAAAAGCTTTCAAAAAGTCTTTCAAAGTGGTTGAACTCACTGGCAATGAATGACAGACAATTCCAGTTGTTCCACATTCTTAGATATACTTGGGATTGTCAGACTTTTTAATTTAGTAACTTTGATGGATGTGTAGTGGTATTTCATTTTTTTTTCACATTTCACTGATGATTAATGAGATTGAACATTTTTCCTTGAGCTCATTGACAATTCGTATGCGTACTTTTGTGAAATGTTGGTTCAAATCTTTTGATTATTTTTTATTGCATTGTTTGTCTTATTTTGAAGTTTAGGAGTTCTTTATATATCTTCTGGATACAAACTCTGTTGTTTACACGTGTTGTAAATATTTTTCCCACTTCATTTTCCTAACTATGTCTTTCAGAGAAAACTTTTAAATTTTGGTAACTACAATGTCTCTGTACACTCTACTATTACACTACCTTTATTATTACATTGTAAGTCTGAAATCAGATAATGCAATTTTTCATATTTGTGGGATGTTTTCCCCAAAATTATTTTGTCTATTCTAGGTTTTTTTGCAATTCTATATAGATTTTTGGTTAAGTTTGTCAAGTTATACAAAGATGCCTACTGAAATTTTGATTTTAACTACACTGAATTTATAGATCAATTTGTAGAGAATTAATATCATAACAGTACTGAATTCCCTGATGTAGAAGCATGGTTTTTTATACTTATTTTATCTTTAGTTTCTTTTGGCAGTGTTTCATTGTTTTAAGTGCATATGTTTCCTTAAATTTATTCGTACTTCATGTTTTTGGAAGTTATCATAAATTTTTTACACACAATTTCAATTTCCAAGTTTTCATTCTTAATGCTACTGAGTTCTTGTATATCTATGTATACTTCAAATCCTGCTAAAATCAGTTCTTAGTTCTATAGTAGGTTTATTGTAGACCCCATAAGGATTCTCTAAATACGTGATCATGAGATTTAATAAAGACATACTTACTGCCTTTTGAACCAGAAATTTGTGAAGGAATTTTTGTTTAAGTTCTGAAAATTCAACAAGGCTCTCCTACTGCAGTACACACTCATTGGCTTACCTCATGAAAGAGCCTAATGCACCGAGGGGCCCCTCACAAGAGGAACTATCAGTTGCTCTTTTCCAACTTTTAAAAAAGTGGCTGCCTGTGGAGTCTGCATTTATATAATGACTTAGCAGAAGAGGCAGGTGGTTATTTTTTCCAATTTTAATCTGTTTGTCAAATAAAAATAACTTTTTTCCTTTTTATAAAAGTATATACTTTTGTTTACTATAAAGAGAATAAAGTAGAGAGAGATTATGAATTATTTTAAATCCATTCTCCTGGGCTCTTTCCCTGACACATCTCTTCTATACATTTTATTGGAGGGAAAATGGAGAGCACTGGTAGCAGAAAGAACAGCAGATAGAAGGAGGCCTGTCCTGGGAGCTTGGGAGGGAAGAGGCGAGCCCCCAGAGCAACAGTTGGGATGGCCCACGGGCCCCCGAGAAGATACTGCCCTTCCCTGGCGGCAGAGAAAGGTCCAGGAACACACAAAGAAGGGACGGCGACAGGCCCCAGGCTGGCGCCCTTAAAAGGGACGCGAGGACAGGGGCGGGGACGCGGGCCGAGGGCTCCGCAAGACCCCGAGGGCCAGGAGGGGGGCGGGACGGGGGCGTCGCCGCTCGCCTTGACGACAGGCTCACGTGACCCGCCAGCGCCGACTCGCGCGCGCCTCGCTCCAGCGTCAGACCCGGTCGTCGCTCGCTCCCTTCTCGGCGTCGGCTCGCGGTGTCCCTGAGGGCGTGCGGGCCAGGGGCGGCCCCAGGAGGCGGCGGCGGAGGCGGAGGGGGAGCAGGTAAAGGACCCCGAGGTGCTCCCCGGGGTTGGTGTGGCAGCGGCCCCGGCCCGTGGAGCCCTCGGGGCGGGGGCGTCGGGCTGCCCCGGGGCGAAGCAGTGCAGAGACCGCAGCCACCACGCCCTGCCGCGGCCCCGCGCGTGGCCGCGGAAAATGGTGGGCCTTCCTGGGGGGCGGGGGGACTGGGGCTAGACGGCCCGAGGCGACGGCCCTTCGGAAACACCTGCTTCTGGGTCCCCCGCCCCGCCCCGCCCCGCCCTTCGTGGTGTCGAAAACAGTGGTCAGCGCGGGGGCGGCGGCGGGTGGTGCGCCCGGCGCTCGGCAGCAGTGGTCCCCGCTCCCCCACCCCGGCCCTCCGCAGGTCTGCGGGTGCAAGTGTCGCGGCGGCGCACTCGCGGCGAGGATCGGGAGGCGGAGGAGACGGCAAGGATAGGCCCAGGTGGGTGCGAGGGACCGTGGTGGCGGGCACGGGTGGGGAACGCGTGGGAAGCAAGCTCTGAGACCCCAGGTCCTTCCCCACACCGCGTCCTCCATTTTGGTGCCTGCAGAGGCTCGGACATGGATCGGCAGGGAAAATGGTGGGTTTGGGATGAGGGAGGGGACAGGAACCAGAGGGAAGGGGGAGAAATGAGACTGGGGGCCCCCTAGAGGGCGTACGGAGCCTCTCAGGTGGGAAGCATGCAATTCGAAAAAGCCTTGGAAATCCAAGCCTCTGAATCTGCAAAGGTGCGTAGTAGGGCCTCTGTCCTCGGTGCTGATCAGTCCACGGCGGGGAGGGGGACGTTCTTTCTCATGTCTCTTGTCTCCTAGGAGTGATGGCGTCGAAAGAGGAACAGGCGGTAAAAAGTCTCAACATGGAAAACGCCAACGAGGAAAATGAAAAAAAGGACGAAAAGGAGCAAGATGCTAATAAAGGAGAGCCCTTGGCCCTCCCTTTGGCAGCTGGTGAATACTGTGTGCCTAGAGGAAATCGTAGGCGGTTCCGTGTTAGGCAGCCCATTCTGCAGTATAGATGGGATGTGATTCAGAGGCTTGGAGAGCCACAGGCAAGGATGGGAGAAGAGAATATGGAAAGGATTGGGGAGGAGATGAGGCAACTCATGCAAAAGCTGAGGGAAAAGCAATTGAGTCACAGTCTGCGGGCAGTTAGCACTGACCCCCCTCACCATGACCATCATGATGAGTTTTGCCTTATGCCTTGAATGTTCATGTTTTCCCTGAAGTTAATAGGGCAACACACCTGCTTCCTAAACTTACATGTTTGTGGTGTACCTTCATTGTAAACCTTTTGGTGTTACTTGTTTCTTATGGGTCTCTTATTACCAGCTTCTAACTGAGTGTTGTGTTTTGACCCAATACGTAAGTTTCTGTCAGCAGGGGAGTTTTACCTATTGCATGGAAAGATGCTCATTACATATTATGAAGTAAATAAAGCAATATAAGAAAGCATTCTGTTGTTTTTACTTCAAATCTTAATAGTACGTTTTAAAAATGAGCACACAGTCTAAGAATACATAAAGTAAAAAAGTGTTCATCTCCTTGTAGCACATATTTTTCTCATTTTTTTAAAAAAAACATTACTTAAAGAGCTTGACCACCTGATAAAAACAATGTGAGCACTTACTAAACACTTGTGTTAGAATCTCAGTTATGGCTAACCTCTGGACCTTTTATTTAGAGATGTAAACCTAATCATGAGACATAGCTCTTTAAAGATTATATTTATCAAGATGAAGGTGATAATCATCTCCCAGGGCTGCTATATGCACTTGAGGCAATAAGTTTATCAGCTTTTTCCAAGCTCTTGGTCCCACTAGCATATGCATGACACAACCGCTTAGATACTCCCTTCAGCTATTGGGGAATTTCCCAAATCCATGTCTATCCTATACTCAGAAACGTCCACTGGGCTAAGAGGTAGGTACTTCCATTTCTCTGCTGCTTTGCCCTGCTACCATCTTCTCCCTTGAGTATCCTCAAGGTGAGAAAGTCCCACTGATTTCTCTGAAATTTCCAGTAAATTGAGTCCTCAATCTGTCCTATAAAAATTTAGAGAAATTCCTTCTCCCTGTTGAGCTTCATGGAAATAACCTTGACCATCTGGTTCTTTCCTTAGGTGTAGTTCTCTCCCAAGAAACCTACCTAGTTCATTAGACTATTCAAGATGTGTGAGGCAACATAGCTCACTTTCAGTCTGAGACGGGCCCTTCTCACACCAGCCCCCTGAAACCTATGAATATGAAGAATTAGACTGAGTTGAATGCCAGGAGATGGTGTCAGTGAATTTAGTGGATACCCATATGTGGAGTTTTTTTATGAGAAGTCCATTGGAAGATTATTGTGTTTAAGTGTCCTAGTTGAACCTGGAAAGTAAAGTTGTTTTGGAGTGTACTAAATAGATATAAAGACAGTCTTACGGAAATAAACTTACAAGTTAGCGTTCTAGAATAGTTAGCAAAACACAGCCCACAAGCCAAATCTGGTCGATTGCTTAGTTTTTTGGTCAATAAGCTAGGAAGAAATTTACATTTTTTAATGGTTAAAAAAATCGACATGTGACATAAAAAACTATGAAATTCAAAAATTGGTATCCATAAATAAGGTTTAATTAGAATACAGTCATACTTATTAATTTACATGTTATCTGTCTGGTTTTGTACTACGGTGGCAGAGCTGAGTAGTTGCCAAAGAAACAGTATAGCTTGCCTGCAAAACCTATATGTGTTTATTATCGCCCTAACAAAAAGTTTGTCAACCTCTGCTCTAGAATATAACATAACAGTAGCACTTAGGAAACCAAAAGGAAACATATAGGCAGGTGAAAACGAAACACTGTAAACCCCAGAAATGAATTAGATTCCTAAGCAATTCCAAAGTCCGCCCTCTTCACAATGCTTGAGACACAAGGCACGTTCAGCGAGACAGGAGTTTATAAAGACAAAGGCTAGAGTTGAAAGGGCAGGAAAATTGATGAACAGAGAAACTTCTGCCCTACCAGACTTACTCTTGATTGCCAATGCTAAAACCTGCTTCTATTGCAACCAGAAGCATTCTGTTTTCATTGGCCTAAGGATATTTAGCAGTTCCTGAAGAGGAACTAGAAATTCAAATGTGAACGTATGGTATATCATAATAGATTAGACGTGCATATGCTCAGACAAATGTACACTTCCATGTATAGGCAGATACAAATTTGCCCTGTCAACTCAGAAAAGGGTGGATTTGAGAAATAGCCCTCTGCAAACTGGCTTTTAGCCTTTACCATAATGTTTGGATCTGAAGGGACAACTGAGGGAGTAGTATGTAAGTGATCAGGCTCCACTTAAAGTGCCTCAGGCAACAATCAACCATTAGAAAGTGAGCAAAAGGCAGTAGTAAGAGGACAGGGCATGAGGTTCCCTAGAAGGGAACAGCCATATCTAAAGTTATGGCTGTATTTGCCTTCTTCTATCATTTATAAATGTTATGTGGCAAGCTCCTTTTCTCTCTGAGTGACTGTTCTTCACAAAAAGGACAAATTCTTCCCATAAATGCCTAAAATCTAGCAAAGAGAAGGCTCTGAACTCTGGTTCTCAAAGAAAAAGGATGTTCAAAAAAGAGGTTGAGCTTGTAGATATGGATTGGGCCATTGGGGTTTTAGCACTTTATGTACTTGAATAAAAAACTGAACCAAGGTAAGTATGGATTTAGAGCTATTTAGCAAATGATAAACAGGTATATGTATTTGAACCCTTACATGTTTCTGACAAAATTGAGATGATAATGTAGATAACTTAAAATTTTTCTTTTAAATTAAGTTTATCGGAGTAACATTGGTTAATACGATTATATAATTTTCAGGTGTACATTATATTTTGACGTCTGTATATTCTATCGTGTATTTACCAGCAGATAACTTTTGAAGAAAAATGATTATTGGGTCTTTTTTTCTGAAAAAAAAAAAAATAAGACTATTGAAGGAAATAGACTTGAGGGCCACCTTGTGACCAAAGGAAGCAGTGCAGTTTGAACTTTCTAGTCACGCAGAGCAGGGAGTATTCACAGACACTGGACTCTTCCGGGAAGGTCAAACGGCATAGGAAATGCACTTTAGTTAGAAGTGAAATAAAGCCTTCATGTTTTAACCAAGTAAAACATCAAGCCATATTTATGCTTCAAATGAAAATGGAGTAACAAGAACTGTATTTACCTCTCGAACTGAAACAAAACCTGCACAAAATATATACATAAAGAAACCAGTGTTCAGTTATTGAGCATTAGATAGTGGAAGATAAAGTTCCATGAGGGAGGAGAAACAACTAATATGAGACATGTGATTGCCCCCAGGTTACTGTGCGTTGTAAGATTTATAATATACGTGGAAGTAAAAATATATGTAAACAATAGCACAAAGGCCAGGAGAGGGGGAATGGAAGCACAATTTTAAAGTTCTTATTCTGTACGTTAATGGTACTCGATGGTAGATTCTGACGTGTTAAAAATGTATGTTATAAATTTCAAAACAACCATGAAAAAAGTTGTAGCTAATAAGCCAACATATGAGATAAAAATGAATCTTCAATATACTCAATCAAAAAAAAATGTTAGAGGAAGAGAAAAAAGAACAGAAGGGACAAATAAAAACAAATAGCAAGATGATTGATTTAAATGCAAGCATACTAATATCAACAATTACATAACTGTAAATTGTCCAAACACCTCAATTTTAAAAGAGATTGTCAGATTTTATAGATAAGGAAGACACAAATATACGCTGCCTATAAGAACTGTATTTGAAATTTAAAGATACAGATAATTAAAGGAATGAAAAATGATGGACAATCTTAACACCGATCAAGAAAAGCTTGAGTGGCTATGTTGATATCAGATACAATATATTTCAGAGCAAAGAATAGTACTAGGGATATTATGGTCATAGAACATCATTACATAGTTTTAAGTGGTGAGTTTGTCAAGAGGAAATAATCCTAAAAATTCACATATTACAGTACTTCAAAATAGATGGAGCAAAAACTGATAGAACTGTGAAAAACAGACAAGCCCACAATTATAGTCAGATATTTCAATACTTTTTCTAAAAAATTGATTGAACAAGTATACAGAAAATCAGCAAGTAAATATAAGACTTGAACAACACCTTGAACCAATTTACTTAGTTGACAATTGTAGAACTTGCCACTAACAACAATAGAATGTACATGGAACGTTTACCAAGATAGTCCATATTCAGAGCCATAAAATAAGTCTCAATGTTAACAGGATTCAAATAATAAAGTGTATGTTCTCTGACCACAGTGGAATTAAATGAGAAACTGATAACAGAAAAATCTCTGGAAAATCCCCAAATATTAAAATTAACCCAAAGAAGAAATGAAAGGGGAAATTATGAGGTACTTTGGACTGAGTGAAAATGAAAACTCAACATATGATAATTAGTGGGATGTGGCAAAAGAAGTACTCAAGGGGAAATTTATAGCACTAAACATACATATTAGAAGAAAACCAGATAGCTTAGATACGTGCAAATTTTATTTAAAACACTTCCTACAAAGAAAACTCTAGGTTGAGATGGCTTTACTGGTAATTCCACCAAACATGAAGGATGACATAATGCCAATTCTATCCAAAATCTTCCAGAAAACTGAAGAGGGAATATTTCCCAACTCACCCTACGAAACTAGAATTTCCCAGATAACTAAGCAGACAACTATTATAGAGATGGAATTTAGTGATTACCAGAGTTTAGGAGGGGAGGAGGGAAAGAGCTGACTACAGCTATAAAAAGGATAGAATCAGGGATCACTGATATTTCTAGTCTTGTAGTAGTGGCCATGCAAATCTACACATGTGACAAAATTACACAATGGAAATAAATATGTAAACAGATAACAAGCATGTAAGATCTTTTGCACATTTTTTTTTCTTTTTATTGTGGTAATATACATAACATTTTTTATCATTTAAAACAATTTAGTTTAATGGCATTAAGTACATTCACATTGTTGTGCAACCATCACCATTATCTATCACCAGACCTTTTTCATAATCCTTAAATGAAATTCTGTACCCATAAATAATTTTTATTTGCCCCAAGCCGCCCAGGTTACCACTATTCTAGGTACCTCATATACAAGAAATCATGTAATAATTGTCCTTTCGTGTCTGGCTTATTTCACTTCACATAATATATTCAAGGATCATCCATGTTGTAGCATGGGTCAGAATTTCATTAATTTTTAAGGATTAATAATATCCCTTTGTATGTCTATACCACACTTTGTTTATCGATCCATCCGTCAACGGACATTTGAATTGTTTACACCTTTTGGCTATTGTGAATAATGCTGCTATGAACATTGGGCACACATATCTTAGTTTCTGCTTTTAATTCTTTTAGGTATATATCTAGAAGTGGAATTGCTGGATCATATGGTATAATTTTTTGAGGAGACATCGTGCTGTTTTCTTTATTGGCTATACCACATTACATTCCCACCAACAATGCGCAAGAGTCGCAATTTCTCCACATCCTGGTCAACACTTGTTATTTTCTGTTATTTAAAAAAATTTTATAATAGACTTCCTAATGGATATAAAGAGATTTCTTATTGTGGTTTCAATTTGATTTCTCTTATGATTAGTGATGTTGAGCACCTTTTCATGTGCTTATAGGCCATTTGTATATCTTCTTTGGAGAAATGCCTATTCCAGTCCTTTGCCCATTTTTAAATTGGATTTTTTTTTTATTTTGAGTTGTAGAAGTTCTTATATATTTTAGATATTAATCCCTTATCATATGCATGATTCGTAAATACTTTCTCCCATTCTGTTTTGTGGGTTGCCTTTTCACTCTATTGATAGTGTGTCTTTTGATGTATGTAAGTTTTCAATTTTGATTCACTCCAATCTATTCACGGTTTTTTTTCTTTTGTTACCTATACTTTTGGTGGCATATTCAAGAAATCATTGCCAAATCCAATGCTATGAAAATTTCCTCTTAAGTTTTTTTCTAAAAGTTTTATAGTTTTAGATCTGATGTTTAGATCTATATTCTATGTTGGGTTAATTTTTATATATTGTGTAAAGTGAAGATCAAACTTCATTCATTTGCACTGGATATTTATTTTTATCAGCACCATTTGTTGAAAAGACTGTCCATTTTTCATTGACTTGTCTTTGCACTATGTCAAAATTTATTTGACCTACATGTGAAAGTTTCTTTCTAGGATCTGTATTCTATTCCACTGATCTATATTTGTGTCTTTATGCCAGTACCACACTGATTAGTGTTACTTTGCAGTAAGTTTTGAAATCAGGAAGCTTGAGTCTTCCAAATTAGTTTTTCTATTTCAAGGTGGTTTTGGCTATTTAGGGTCCCTTGAGATTCCATATGATTTTTCTATACCTGCAAAAACATCATTGGGATTTTGATAGAGATTGCATTGAATCTGTAAATTGCTTTTAGTATTAACAGTATATTCTTCCACTCTATGAACACAAGATGTTTTTCCATTTATGTCTTCTTTAATTTGTTTCAGCAGTGTTTTCAGTATGCAAGTGTTTCACACCCTTGTTTAAATTTATACTGAAATATTTTATTTTTAATGCTACTATAAATGAATTATTCTCTTAACTTTTCCTTTTCAGATTATTTACAGTTGGTGCATAGAAACAGAACACATTTTTATGCATATATTTTGCACTCTGCAATTTTGATGAATTTATTCATTAATTCTAACAGTTTTATTGAGGACTCTAGGATTTTTAACATATAAGATTATATCATTTGTGAATAGAAATATTAACTTCTTCCTTTCCAATAGGAATGCTTTCTTCTTTCTTGACTAATTGCTTAGGCTAGGCCTTCCAGTACTATGCCGAGTAGAAATAGTGAAAGTGACATCCTTCTTTTGTTTCCGATGTTAAAAGAAAAGCTTTTAGCCTTTTACTCTTGAATATGGTGTTATTTGTTGGCTTTTCATATACGGTATTTATTATGTTGAGATAGTTTCCTTCTATTATTAATTTGTTAAGTGTATCATGAAAGAGCTTTGAATTTTGTCAAATGCTTTTCCTACATCCATTGACATAATCATATTTTTTTGTCCTTCATTCTGTTAATGTGGCTTATTACATTGGTTGACTTTCATATGTAGAACAATTCTTACATTGAGGAATAAAACCCACTTGATCATGGTATATAATCCTTTTAATGTGCTGCTGAATTTGGTTTGCTAGTATCTTTGAATTAATATTCGCATGGGATATTGTTCTATAATTTTATTTTCTTGTAGTGTCTTTGTCTGGCTCATAACATTATGTAAGTTTCAGGTGTACAATTCTATAATACATCATCTGTGTATTGCATTGTGTGCTCACCACCCAAAGTCTAGTCTCCTTCTGTCACCATATATTTGACTCCCTTCCCCTCTGGTAACCACCATACTGTTGTCTGTGTCTATGAGTTTGTTTGTTTTGTTTGTTTCTTTGTTGCTTTCTGTTTTATATCCTATGTATGAATGAAATCATATGGTTCTTGTCCTTTTCCATCTGACTTATTGTACTTAGTATGGTATTCTCAAGATCCATCCATGCTGCATTCTCTCATCATGGGCAATTTTTTTTGTAACTATGTATGCTGATGAATGATAACTAGTCATTTTTCAATATATACAAATATCTAATAATTATGTTGTACATCTGAAGCTAATATGATGTTATATGTCTATTATATCTCAACTAAAAACTAAAAAAAATAAAGAGCTCAATTTATAAAAGCATCAAAAAGAATAAAATAGGCCCCTTGTTGAGCAGCTCCAAGCCCTGCACTGGTGGCACCTGGCCTCGGTTTCTGATGTGGCCTCTTGAGGCAGCTATAAGCATCTGTGGATTGCTTGCTAAATCTTACCAGGTGGCCCCAGAGGGACACAGATTAGGGCTAAACTTGGCCTGTAGCTAGACCTTTCTCAGGACTGTGCCAGTGGACACCTACTACACAAAGCCACACTAATAAGACTGGGAGACTTAGGAGCTTTGATTAGCCAAAATGGGGAGACAAAGAAGCATATCCTACATGAAAGAATGGAACAGAGATCCAGGAAAAATGGAGTCAAGCAATCTACCAGATACAGAGTTCAAAACACTGGTTATAAGGATGCTCCATGAACTTAGGGGAAGAGTAGATGAGCTCAGTGAGAACTTTAACAAATAGATAAAAGGAAAAACATAAAAATGGAAATGAAATTTATAAAAAGAAACCAGTCAGAAAGGAAGAATTCAGTGTCAGAGACGAAGAGTATATTAGAGGGAATCAACAGAGTGGAGAAAGCAGAGAATCAAATCACTAATATAGTGGATTGGGTAGTGGAGGACATCCATCAGTTTAGCAACAAGAAAAAATAATCCAAAATAATAAAGATAATATAAGGCACCTACGGAATAACATCAAATGTAACAACGTTTGCATCATAGGGGTACCAGAAGAAGAGCAACAAGTTGAAAACCTATCTGAATAAATAATGATGGAAAACTTCCCTAACCTGGTGAAGGAAATGTCTATTTCCATACAAGCCCAGGAAGCTCAGAGAATCCCAAAAAAGATGAACGCAAAGAGGCCCACACCAAGACACATCATAATTAAAATGCCAAAGGTTAAAGACAAAGATAAAGTCTTAAAAGCAACAAAAGAAAAGCAATTAGTTACCTCCAAGTGAGTTCCCATAAGACTGGCAGCTGATTTCTCAAAAGAAACTTTGCAGGCCAGAAGGGCTTGGCACAAGATATTCAAAGTGATGAAAACCCAAGAATTACAACCTAGATTACTTTATCCAGCAAAGCTATCATTTAGAGTCAAAGGACAGATAAAGAGCCTCCCAGACAAGAAAACACTGAAGCAATTCATCACAACCAAGCCAATATTATAGGGAATGTTGGAGGGACTTCATTAAGAAGAAAAAATATGTATTAAAAACATGAATATAAAATGGCAATAATTACATACCTATCAACAAGTACATGAAATGAAAGAGAATTAAGTACTTCAACCTAAAGATAAAGTGGTAAAATGGATAAAAAAACAAGACCCTTACATAAACTGCCTACAAGATACTCACTTTGGAGTAGAAGACACACACAGTCTGAAAGGAAGGGGATGGAAAAATATAGTGCATGATGGACATAGAGGGTATTGCACTGAGTGCAGATAAAGAAAGACAAATGACATAATTTCACATACATGTGGAATCTAAAGAACAAAATAAACAACAACAACAAAAATTGAAACAAACTCATGGATACAGAGAATATTTTGAGGGCTACTAGATGGGAGGAGGGTTGGGGGGTCAGTGAAAAAGGGCAAAGGAATTAAGAAGTACAAATGGCTAGTTACAAAATAGTCATGGAGATATATAAAGCATAGCATAAAGATTATAATAATTATGTAAGGGGGAGAGGGGTACTAGATTTAGTGGGATGATCCCTTTGTGAGTTATGTGGATCTCCGATCACTACACTATATAAATAAAACTAATATACTACTGTATACTAACTATAATTGAAAAAACCTCATCAAATTGTACACTGTAAAGATGAGCAACTAATTGTCTATTATATTTCAATAAAACTTTAAAATACAGATTGAATTTTTTAAAAAAACAAAATACTTAAGAATAAATTTAGCCAAAGAGGTGTAAGACTTATACACTGAACACTACAAAAGATTGCTGAAATATATTAAAGAGGCCTTAAATAAATGGACAGACATTCTATATCCATGGATTAGCGAATTTAATATCATTATGATGTCATATTCTCCAAACCAATTTACAAATTCAATGTAAATTCAATTCAATCCCTATCAAAATCCCAATGGTTTTTTCTTTATTTTTTGTAGAAATAGAAAAGCCAATGCTAAAATTCATATGGAATTGTAAGGGACTCCAAATAGCTAAAACAATGTTACAGAAAAAGAATAAAGTTGGAGTACTCATGCTTCCTGATTTAAAAATACACTACAAAACTATAATGATCAAAAACAGTGTGGTACTGGCATAGGAATAGGCAATATGAACCAATGAAATAGAATTGAGAGTCCAGAAATAAACCTATACATCGGTGGTCAAATGATTTTCAACAAGGGTGCCAAACCTATTCAATGAGGAAAGACAGTCTCTTCAACACGTGTTGCTGCAACACTTAGATATCATCATGCAAAAGAATATAGTTGGACTCCTTATAATATAGTTTTTTTAAAAATGCTGTCGTAACCCAGTTTTGAGGCCTTGACAAGAGTCTGGTCAGTTCCCCTTCTTGGGCAACTGATTAAGTTTATATTTCAACTACTTCCCTTACTGGTTCTCTCACTCCAGGCTCCTATGTACCAGCTAGGTCCAGGTACCAGACTACAAGGGACAGCCCCTACATTTCAGAGCCTGAGAAGTTATTCAAATGAGCTAATTTATCAGGCTCCTGCAAAATCTAACTAAACTCGTTCAGTTTACCACACACAAGCTGCTCCCTACAGCTCCAGATTCCTGTTAACTTGTCCTCGGGCATAATCTTCTGTGAGCCTGTCTGGCAACCTTCTCTTATTTGAAACTGTAGGTAACAAAGAGCTCTGCCTTTCGTCTATACAGGTGTCATTGTGTTGTGTCCTGCCATCAAAAGAAGGAACAGAATGGTGAGGCCATGACTCTTGAGCTTCTTGGGGTGGGGTAGACTCTTTTGGCTTACTCATTGCTTCCAAACCACCATGAAAGTGGCTCCGGATAGAAGTGCCACCTGCAAGCAGGCTTGTATTTTAGACTTATTGCTTTCTCCTGTGTCTGTGGGTGGTTGCCACATCTCTCCTTACCTAAACGTCCTCAGTGTCAGAATTTCCAAAACAAACCATGCCAATTGGCTAAATTCAGGACTAGGTATTACCCCTGGTGGAGGCCGACCCTAGGACAATAGGAGTGATAGGCCACCTGAGACACACTTTCTGGGATCAGGTGTTCCATTGTTTCCAATCATATTCCATGTTTGGCAGAGGCCTACTTTAGGGTTCTATTACTTACTTGGTATTGGTGTTTATTATTATTGGGGACTGAAACCTAGTTTGCCTGTGTGTTTTGGGCAACCCCTGTGGAAGAAGGTATAAGTTGGGCTCCCCCACAGTAGAGAAATGGCAGCCTGATCTCAATGTCAATGTTACTAAGGAGGAATTAGCAGCCTATATGTCTCCTTTGCTGCTACATAACTTGCTTCTCTTGCCAGTGAACTTCATGCTCTTTTGGCCCTTAAAGGTATCATAGGCTACACTCCTGGAGACCAGTAGCCCAATGTTTAATCCAAAGTTGGGGACTCTGGAACAAGGAAATCAATAAGTCATACCTCTACACACATTGAGGACACCCGCATAAGTTACACAATTGCTTAAATAATGCCAGACTGCTAGCCAGTGTGCTTGAGCCTTAGTAAGTACTGGGGCATATCAACATGCAAAGAAATTGATAGGAAAAGGAGGCTAATTGCCCTGTCTCAGGGAGAGGTTGATATAGCTCTCTAGGTTTAAATCCTAATCCATTTAGGAGGTGGATTAGGAAACCTTGGAAAGAAAAAAACAGCCGCCTAGGAAGCAGGCCAATAAGCTTTCCCCCTCTTTTCTTGTAACACCTATTAGGTCTGTACCATGAGTTATCAGACAGATACAGAAACTAAAAACTGTGACTTTGGACAGCTAGAAGCCCAAAACCAAAGGAAGAAAGGAAAGAAGGAAGGAAGGAAGAAAATAAAAGAGAAAAGAGAAGGAATTAAAAATTAAAACCCCCTAATTATAGAAAAAAGAAAAATTATAAACAAACAAACAAACAAACAAATAAATAAAACATTATATCCACTTGGAAAAGAGAACCCAATCTCATACCCCAGATGACATCACCCTAACCCAGAAGCTCACCACTGGAGATGATGTTGCTTCAGATGAGTCCAAGACCTCATCATTAGAGATGACTTTGCTTCCTACATAGGGGAAGACTTTGCCCCAGACACTGAGACCAGTATCTCAGTAATGCCCATGTACTGCCTTTCTGAAGACACTGAAAAATTAGGCATAATACATTTATTGTATTTCTTCCTTTGATATTAAGAATTCTATTATGTGTCCTGAGTTTGTTTACTTAGCCCATGACCCTGGTATATGCTTTGCTCTCTGCCTTTACACACCTTTTCTTAAGGAAAAATCTTATAGAGGTTCTTACTATCAATGCCATTCTAAAATTAATGGAGATTATTGCTTCCCTTAGGAGGCAAATACCTCTTCAACCACCTGAGGAGAGGACTTCCCACTCCCCAGCACCTTATCCTACTCCCCACCTCCAACTTTCTACCACTACCTCCTGTACTCCATCTCCTACCATAAACACCACAACTACTCCTTCTTGGCTACAAATACCATTAATCTTTTCCATATACTTTACCAAACTATCAGTTCATACCCCCCGACAATGTAACTACTGGACATGTCACTAAAATATTTCTATCATAAAAATATATAACTCATACTTATAACACACTTTAATACAACTCTACCGAAGATATTGTTAGAGACCTTGAAAATTTCAGGTCTTTTATTTTTCCTTGACTAATTCCATATATATGAAGAACTTGGTTATGGCTGGCTTGCAAAAAATCCTTATTCTTCTACTTGTATTCCTCATTTGTACTCCCTTACTAAAATGTTTTCTATGCTGTTTGGGGTAACATATCCTTCTTTCTGTTAGTCTCCTCTACTATTAAGGCCACTAAAATACCTCAAATAATCGAGATCGAAATAGATGTCAATATATCGAGAGGTTGACTGTAATATATTTTTTCATAGAAATGCTATCTTGACTCAATTTTGAGGCCCTGGCTAGAGACAAGTTTCCCTTTTTGAGAAGTTGTTGAAGTCCAGAAGCCAACCACTTCCCTGATTGAATGTTCACACTCTGGGATGCTATGCACCAACTTTAATCACCCAGGGGCCAGGTACCAGATAACTAGGGACAACTCTATAACCTGGAGTCTGATAAATTATTCAAATTAGCCAATCCACAGGGATCTTGCAAAATCTAGCTAACCCATCCCATTTAGAATACATAAATTGCCCCTTAGAGATCCAACTTGCTGTTATCCAGGTGGCCCGAGTGGCTCTGTCTGGTAGCCTTCTCTCTTCTGGAGCTACAAGTAACAAAGAATTCTGTTTTTCATCTATTTGAGTGAGAGTGTGTAGTGTCCTGCCATCAACAGAATCTTTAAATCTTATAAAGCCATATGTAAAAATTAACTCACGCTGCATACAAATTAACTCAAAATGGATCAAAGAACTAAATATGTGAGCAAAAAACTTTAAAACTCTTAGAAGTAAGCAAAGGAGGTAAATCATGTCCTTGGATTTGGCAATGTATTATTAGATATGACATCAAAAGCATGAAAAGCAAAAGAAAAATAGATAAATTGAACTTCACAAAAAACGAAAACTTCTGTGAATCAAAGGATATGATCAAGAAAGTGAAAAGACAATCCACAGGAGGAGAGAAGATATTTGCAAATCATGGAACTGATAAAAGTCTTGTATCCAGAATATATGAAGAACTCATAATTCAACAACAAAAAGACAAATAAACCAATTTAAAAATGAGCAAAGGGCTTGAATAGATACTTCTTCAAAAAAGAAAGATAAATATCTAATAAGCAGATACAAATATGCTCAATGTAATTAGTCATTAAGAAAATGCAAATCAAAACCACTTTTTACTCACTAGGATTACAGGAATTAAAAATGGGAATTAAGAATTGTTTTTCGAACGACCAAGCCAACACTTCTAGTCCAATAAAAAGAACAACCAAGTCAAAACTTTTAGTCCAATAAAAAAAAGAATTGTTTTACAAGAATATGGAGAAATTAAAACTCGTATACATTGCTTGTAAGAAAACAAAATGTTGCATCACTATGGAACAAAGTTTGACAATTCATCAGAAAGTTAAACATAAAATTACCATATGACTCAGCAATTCCATTCTTAGGTATATACCCAAGAGAAACAAAAACATACATCCACACAAAAACTTATATACAAATGTTTAAGGTGGTACTATTCACAACAGTCAAAAGGTGGAAACAACCTAAATATCCATCAATGTTTGAGTGGATAAACAAAATACGATATAGACATACAATGAAATATTATTCAGTTGTAAAAAGGAATGAAATACTGTACATGTTACAATGCATATGAAGCTTGAATACATTATGCTAAGCGAAGGAAGCCTGACACAAAAGGTCACATATTATATGATTTGATTTATAGTATACATCCAAAATAGGTAATTCCTACAACTTAACACCAAAAAAATAAACAATATGATTAAAAAATGGGCAGAGGGCCTGAAGAGACATTACTCCAAAGAGAACGTACAGATGGCCAATATGAAAAGATGCGCAGTGTCACCAATCATCAGGAAATGCAAATTAAAACCACAATGAGATATCACCTCACTCCTGTAAGAATCGTCATCATCAATAAATGAACAAACAAGTGTTGGCGATGATGTGGGGAAAAAAAAAACCTCTTGCACTGTTGATGGGATTGTAAATTGGTGCAGCCACTATGGAAAACAGTATGGAGGTTCCTCAAAAAATTAAAAATTATGATCCAGCAATTCCACTTCTGGGTATTTATCTGAAGAAATTGAAAACACTAATTTGAAAAGATATATGCACCCTTATGTTCACTGCAGTGCTATTTGCAACAGCCAAGATGTGGAGCAGCCTAAGTGCCCACTAATAGATGATTGGATAAAGAAGAAGCTATATTCTATGGAATATTACTCAGTTGTTCAAAATAATGAAATCTTGCCATTTGCAACAACATGAATGGACCTAGAGAATATTATGTTAGGTGAAATAAGTCAGACAGAGAAAGACAAGTACCACAGAATTTCACTTGTATGTGGAATCTAAAGAACAAAATAAACAAACAAACAATACAGAAACAGACTCACGGATACAGAGAACAAATTGATGGTTGCCATATGGGAGGAGGATTGGAGGGCTAGATAAAAAAAGGTGAAGTGATTGTTAAGAAGAACAAATTGGCAGTCATATAATATTCATGGGGATGTAAAGTACAGCACGGGGAATATAGTCAATAATATTGTAATAATTATGTATAATACCAGGAGGGTACTAGACTAATTGGTGGGATCACTTCCTGTATTATATAGATGTCTAACCACTATGCTCTGCACCTGAAACTAATAATATTGAATGTCAACTGTCACTGAATAAGAAAAATATCAAAGTATATTAAACTAAAAAATAAATAAAAATAAAAAACACGTATTTCCACAGAGATAGAGAGCAGATTAGTCATTGCTATAGACTAGGGGAAGGAGAGACTGCTCAATGGGTATGGGGTCTCATTTGGAGTTGATGAAAATGTTTTGGAACTATACAATACAGAGGTGATAATTTTACAACATTGTGAATGTACTATATGACATTGAATTGTACACTTTTACATGGATAATTTTTATGTGAATTTCTCCTAAAAAATATAGTGCTATTTGAAAAATGTTGTATATAAAAGTATATTCTCTAGGCCAGTTGCCCTTCATGTTGTTTTCTCATATTACATACCCCTTTGAACATCTAATGAAGGCAATTCATCCTATCCTAAGAAAATGTGCACACTCAGTAAAAATGTACATTTTATCTGTCCTCCACCACACACACACACACGCACATTGTTTTGAACATAATTCCAGGAGATTCACATGTTTCTTTAGTTAAGAATGCCTGAACCCAAGAAGTAAGTGCTCTCTCTTTAACATGCTTAGCTGTAATTTGTGTCTTCTCCTTCCTGCCTCTTTCCCAAGTAACATCTTTTTCTCCTCTCTGTCCTTTCTCTATTTGTAGCTTCTGCTTCTTCATGCTGTCAATTTGCTCATGTATCAGTGTTTCTCAAGTTCCTAGATTACAAATCTTTTCATAAGTGTACATACCATACTACCTCCTAAGTATACGCAACTTTCACTCCATCTGAGGTGGTCTACACATTTCTTCAATTAAGAACACCTGGTTTAGGTAAATCAGTATGGTCAGTATGTCAGAGTTCCTTAGACAGTGGCCTGACCCGGCTGAGTGGGTGTCAGGATGGATGCAGACTGGCAGGAAGTAACTCTGAAGCATAGCTAGGTTCCTTCTAGGTGCCCTGGAGGTGAAGATACTGCAGTTGAGGAACACCTAAGTCTGTACCTCTTAAGTCCAGTGGTAGGCAAGGTCAAGAAAGCTTATACCTGGCACTGTGAATAGGGCAGAGAGTAAGCAGGTCTGGAGACTATCCTTCCAGCAATCAGTTCTCTAGGCTTTATGGAAACCCTCTGTTACAGGGATCTAGAAGGGATTTGTTCTGGTTTCCTGGTGTTAGAACACCATTCCACCTCTGCTGGGGTTGAGTTACCTCTGTGAGCATTTGGGGGAGAGAGAGAGGGACCCAAAGGCACTTACTCAGGTCACCACCTTGGTCACCTCTCTCTCTCTATCTTTGGAGTGACCAATAGTCAGATGCCTAAATGCAAAGAAGGAGAGGCTCTGGAATGTGAGAAAGGGTCAGGAAACAGTATATTCCTTCCTTCTTGACAAGGCAGGAAAGATCAGAGCATGTCTGCATCCCTCAGATCTTCAGCTGCTTTTAATCAGAGCTAAACCTCTGGATGGAAATAGCCATAGGCCAAATTTTCAAGACCGATATTGTGTTAGCCACCAGATTCTAGCAAGTCTACCTAGCACTTGGCAGTTGTTTGGGAAGAATCAACACATGTATTTTTATCAGAACATGAGAGAACCAGCTATTTATGAAAATTAAAATATATATTTAGTAAGTAGCCAATCTAATTTTCTTTTTTCCCCCTGAGTTTTAAAATAAGTTTATTAAAGAATGTGATTAGGTAGGCATTGATGTTTGATTATTTATTTTTAAAAGTTCTGTTTCTCCATGCTGTTCAATAAAAGTAATATAAGAGGCTAGAGAGATGAGCTTCTTTGTATTTAATTCCCTGATAGTATAGCACAGTGCAGTCATTTCTTCAAAAAGTCTCTTCTACGTTTCTTTTTAAAAAACAATGAATAATATCAGAGGTCGGTATAACAAAGCCATTTTCCTATTCATTCTGTAGTACTGGAGCCAACATTTTTACCGTCACAAGCTACAATTTTCATTTTATCCACTTTAATAAGTTCTGGCACCTCTCTGCATTCGACATCATTCAATACAAAAATTCACACATCATCGCAGAATCTGTATGTGTTTAGAGAGCCCCTGAAGTTGACTGACCCTCTGAGCCAATGCTGAATTTATAGCCTTATCAAACTGAAGCAGAACTCGAAGGGCAAGTTGGGGATGATATGTTGAGACTATCAGAGCTCATCAAGGCTTTCCTGAAGACTGTTTCCCAAAGTGGTATTTCTATATGACTGATATGCCATGGTTTAGGAGGAAAAAAATTGTTTTTCTTATTCAGTTTTGCATTGATATCTTGTGAGTAAGGTGCTTCCCTCTGCAGAGCAGACAGAAACAGCACAGCCAGGAGCCCAGCCAGGAGGTACTTACTCCCCCTCCCCCACCTCTTCTTCCGCCCTCGGAAACTGCAGAGCTTGGCCATCGACCCCTCGAATTTTCTATGGGGCAAAAATCAATATAATGAACTTAACTTGGTCTCAGAATTTTGGAATCTTGTTGTTTACCCCCCCCCCATCTTAAACACGTTTTCCTCCAAATGAAAATAGCTTTATTTAATTTTTTTCTTGTAAGATCAATCCATGCTGACGGGAGCAAATGAAATAAAACTGAAAAAGATATTTAGAAGAAAATAAAATCTCTATTTCAACTACCTGCTTCCTTATCTGACAATCCACCCTGTATCTATTATGCAAAGGTCCACAAGACATGAGAAATGAGCATCAGTGGCTGAGTGGAGTAGATTCAAGAACTGGGTGCTCTGAGACAAAAAAAAAAAAAGAAAAGAAAAAATTCCTCAGAGATATGCCAATGGCCAGTAGCCCTAGGAGACGATGCAGCCCCTCCCTGATAAAACAGAACATTTACCACAAGGAGAAGGGGCCACAGTAGACCTCTGGGATTAGCAAAGACCTAAATGAGCGACAGAGCCTCAAGCGGTGAGGGGAGGAGACCAAAGCGGGCCGAAGCGGAAGGGGGCTAAGTTAAGAGAAAGCAGTGGGCTGGCTCCTGACGCACTTTATCCTGCTGGGAGGAGAACTAGGGACCCGAGCCCACTGGTGACGTTTTCCTCACGTGATCAGGAGCGGACGGGTGCAGCAGTCCCTCTCCTCCAGGTACCAGCTCCCTATTTCTGTGGAGGAAGATAGATTTCAGACAGGGACAGAGGGGCAACTTCCCTCTAGCCCTGCAGGTCTGTACATGGCGAGGGCGGGGGAACCCCTGGGTTTGGGGTGGTAAGGGACAGAGGCTACAGAGGATCTGGTGTTCTTTCCAGATGCCACCTCCTTCTCACACCCTTTCATTCTGGAGCAGAAAATTGAATGAGTACTGGGGGAGAGGTCAGGGTACTATTTCTTATTTCTCTGGATAAGTTCAGGCTTATTGCAGAAAGAAATGTGAGGAGAAGGAAGCATCTCCCTGGGAATGCTAGAAATCCACCGCAGCCTATGAGCCCCTGAGGTGGGGGTGGCAGAGGGCAAAGACCAGAATGGGTCCAGGACTGAATTCTTTCTGTTCCTCCCCGGATGGCCATCGTTTGGTGCAAGGAATAGAGGGCTTGGTGGAAGGAGGTGGAGAGGGGCTAAGGATTGAGAATGGGTACCAGTTCCAGTCTCCTAGGAGGCAGGATAATTGGGCTATGTCTGTTGGAGGGCTGAAGTGGAGGGGGGAGGATGGTGAGGAAACGGCCTTATCCCTGCAGAGCGGCTGGAGGAGGGCACAGCCTGAGATTCCGGGATGAGAGTGGGCAGATCCTGCAAATGGGCCAGGACTAGGCCCTCTGTATCTCTTCTCCTTGTTCTATACATTTTGGAACCAGAAATGGTGGGCTGCAGGGGTGAGGGACAGAAGTTGTCTGGAGACCAGCTCCCTATTGGGGAGGAATGGTTTCTGAACTAGGGAGGATTGAGAGGAGGAAACATAGAGCAAAATTTTTACCGAGTTTGGAAATAATTTGTCTCTTGCATTGCAGAAAAACATTTATGAGAAGATGGAAGGGGTGGCAAGAATGCTCTGGACATTTCTGCCCTGCCCCCTGATTCTATCATTACCTTTTTCAGAGAAATGACGGGCTTTGTGTTATCTAGTTACCCTGGGGTAAGGAATTTGGAAGGCAGAGACCTGAGCCCAGCGGGATCTGCCTTCTGAACATTACTATCCTGAACCTCACTCATTTTAGTGCAATAAAAAGTGAAAGAAACATTTAGGAGGAGGATTCAGAAACATAGAAACACTTTGAAAATAATCTTTCTCTGCAATTGCCCATTGGTAGAAAAATAGAAGCTGTTAGGGAGGGGCTATAGAGGGAGATCGAGATGCAAGGAAAACGTCAAGGGGTGGCAGGAGTTGGGAAAGTTTTGGCAACTAGAGTACAAAAAGAGTCAGTGTCCTTGGCCCTCATTCACCATCTGTCTTTGTCTCTCTATAGGTCTTTGAGTCTGTGGTTATAAGCCCCAACTCAGACAGGAAAAGGGAAGATCTCCAGGATCAGTGAGGTCAGTGGGAGAGGGCAAGAGCCCCAGAACCCCTGGGAGTAGGAGTGACGTAAGCCTGAGTAGAAGTTGGGGAGGCCACTACTTACCATCCCTCCTCCTAGCCTTCTTATTGCAGTCTCAGAATACATGGCTTCTGTCAGGACCCTATGGCTGGACCCAACAGGTTTATGGCTGATGAGGGTAAAGCAGGGGAAACAAGGATGTGAGAGTTGGAAGTGTGGCATCTGTGAAGCCCTTTGAAATCTGAGAACTAATCATTGTTTTGCTGTGTCTGTCGTTTTATAAGTCTTATCATTGCAGGCAAGGGAAAAAAGAAACCAGCCAGGATTCTTGTATGTCAGTGTAAGTTCGGACTACCCAACTAAAATTGTTATGGACATAGACAAGGCCAGAGTAAAATTCAGGCACAAATCTTCTCTTATACACTTCACAGTACTCCTCACTTAAATGTAGGGAGACGTACCTGTAAAAGTTGCTGCAAGGTTGGCTCATGCAAACATTTATGATGAACTGGGAAGGAAATGAAAAAATGTATGGGTGGGAGTGCACCTGGAAGTTAGGAAAGAGTGACAAAAGATCATAAAGGCAAGTACTATCAAGACCTGTATTCCAACACTTAAGTTCTCAGTCTCCTTTGTCTCCTTTTAGTCTCCTAAGACCGGCAAAGGAGGGGACATCTCAACATGGAAAAGCCCTACAATGAAAACGAAGGAAAGCTGGAAAATGAGGAAAAGCCAGAAGATGAGGTAGATACAGAAGATGAAGGAAAGTCGGATGAGGAAGAAAAGCCAGAAGTGGAGAGGAAACCAAAACACAAAGGAAAGCTCCAGGATGAGGGGCAGTGAAATGATGAGAGAACAAAAGAAAAGCAGGGCAAGTCTGAAGATGAGGGAAAAGCATGCGGTGAGGGAAAGCCAGAACCCCATGCAAAGACAAGGAGCAAGCACTGGGCTGCTGAAAAGCACCAGGCTGAAGATTATGTGCCCCGGAAAGCAAAGCGAAAAACAGACAGGGAGACAGATGATTCCCCCAAGGACTATCAGGAGGACTTACAGGAAAGGCATTTGGGCAGTGAGGAGATGATGAGAGAGTGTGGAGATGTGTCAAGGGCTCAGGAAGAGCTAAGGAAAAAACAGAAAATGGGTTGTTTTCATTGGATGCAAAGAGAGGTACAGGATCCATTTGCCCCAAAGGGCCAACGGAGTGTCAGGGGAGTGAAAGGCGGAGGCATGGGTCAGAAGGACTTAGAAGATGTTCCGTATGTTTAATGCCTTTGACCTTTAAATCTGATTTCTCTGCTGAGAATATTGTGGACCCTGCTTTCCCTGGTAGGCATTTGTCAGGCTATGTGCTTTGACTTTATGCTGATACTTTGCTTTAGGTGTTATTCTTGTCACCAGCAGCCTTTTGATTCAACTACAGCACTCTGTCTTTCAGCAGGGTATTTTCACCCATGTGCATGGAAGAAATGTTCATTATACATTATAAAATAATAATAAAACAAGCAGTTTTCAGAACCGCACATACAGCATCAGCCCATTTTTGAAAAAAAAAAAAAAGTTATGTAATGTATCCATGCACAGGGAAAACTATGAAACTGGGTAGACCAAAAGAGAAATAATGGTTTTCTCTGTGTGGTTATAGCAGAGGAAATGATTCTTTCTCTCATTTGTACATTTTTCCCTTAAAAAAAATGAATTGCTTTTGTCATAAAATAAATAGATTTTTAAAAGTAGGAAAATAAATACAAAGCAATCAAAATAACGGTTCAGTGAGTTTATGAAGGCAATGGAGACACTTCAAATTCCTGTTGTAAGGATGTGAAATTATGTATAAAATTCATATTACTTTTGAGACTAGAAGATGGAGGAATCAACCAGGTAGTTATTATGAATCTATTGCTGTAAGGGACAGTCTTGTCATCTGTGAAATGGGGATAAAACTTACCTTCCAGCGCTGTAGAGATCAAATGAGACACTGAGTGTGTGACCTGTGTTGGTCTGGCTCCTACCTCTCCCTTGCACTAGTAGAACCCAGGACCCCTGACTTTTCCCTGTTTTTGATGGTCGAGAGAGAGCTGAGGGAGCTCCCATTTGTGTCCAAGAATAAGTCCAGAAAGCTGAGAGGTAGGTGCTACTGTCTCTTGAGTAATGCTATGTCTTTTGCATACTGTGCCCTTTCTCATGGGCCCTGCACCTTCCTAACAGCCTCACTGCTCCTGGTGGGCTGGAATTCTCAAGGTAACAAAGCCCCTTTGATTTTCTTGGAGTCCCTAGTGAGTTGCGGCCCCACTATGTTCGCTACCAAACTGTGGAGAAGGTCCTTCTTCTCTTGTAGTTTTATTAATCCCAAAATATGAAAAAATGCTTTGTAAAATCTTTATTAATATATTTTTCAGGCATTATAATTACCCCGCTAGATTTGCCCTTTTCAAAGCAAAAGATTTATCTTACTCATTTTGGTTTCCGCAACACATAATAGAAGCTTAAAAAAAATCAATATGTTAATTATTGAGTCAGAAGGCTTCAATTCTTGGCCCAGTTCTTAGCCTGATTGAGTACATAGGCTTTAGCATATAATTTCATTCTTTAGCAACTGAAACTTGCCACTCCAAAAGGAACACAGCAAATTTTACCAAAATTCATTGCTAAATGATATTAACATTGGATATAGTAGTGTTTCTGGAAGTTTTCTAGCAGATTAGAAAACTAGCGGATTACCTGGACCCAAATCACCTACTGATCTTGAAAATGCAGCATTTTCTTGTCCTAGACATTCCATTTAAAAGGAACCACACAGTATATCGCCTCTTCTGTCTGGCTTCTTTCACATAGCATAACATTTTCAAGTTTTATCCGTATTGCAACATGTATCATTATTGAACAGTCATGTACATTTTTTTTTGCCTTTTAAAATAAATATTGATAGTCAAAATATAAAATTTACAAGTACGGAAATGATGGTTTTACCTTAGTTTATTGTGTAGATGACCTCAGAACATGGTAATGATTATGTCTAAAGTGCATTAACTTTGAATGCTTTGATTTCTTCTATGAGGAGGTACTCTAAATTTGTTTTGTGTCTGGTTTAAAGAAAACACAGGTGTGTAGTATTTGACACTCTAATTAATCATTTCTGTTGGGAGAAGCAAAGATAATTTTTTCAATTTTTCTTTTTTTAATAAAATTTTGTTTCTAGTTTGATTGAGATAAAACTGACATACATCACTGTATAAGTTTAAGGTGTATAGTACAATGGTTAGATTTACATATATTATGAAATGATTACTGCAATAAGTTTATTTTATTTATTTATTTTTTCGCAATAAGTTCAATTCACGCCCATCATCTCATAGATACAGTAAGAAGAAAAAAATAAAAAATAAATGTTCTTCTTGTGGTGAGAACTCTTAAATTTATTCTCTTAACAACATATATGTATGCATATATACATATATACACACACATATATGTACATGTATACATGTATATAATACAACAGTGTAAACTTTTTATGTGTAAATATGTTCTCGATTTTCTTAGGTATGTATTTGGGTATATACCTACAAGTAGAATTTTGGGTCATGTGGTAACCCTATGTTTAACTTTTTGAGGAACTGCCAAATTGTTTTCCAAAGCAACTGAGGCATTTGACAATTCTACCAGCAGTGCGCAAAGGTTCTAGTTTCTCCACATTCTCATCAACACTTGTTATTGCTTGTAGTTTTTATTATAGCCATCTTAGTGAGTATAAAGTGGAATCCCATTACAGTTTTGATTTGCATTTCTTTAATGGCTAATGATGCTGAGCATCTCTTTATGTGTGTATTGATCATTTGTATATCTTCATTGGAGAAAAGTCTGCTTAAATCCTTTACCCATTTTTAAATTGGGCTAGTTATCTCATTATTGTTGAGTTGTAAGAGTTCTTTGTTTATTCTGGACACAAGTCCCTTATCAGATGTATGACTTGCAACTGCTATTTCTTGACTTGCTAAGTTCAGTCATTATCTATTGACTTTCGGATATGATAATTGAGTAGTTCTCTCTTACCATTATAATTCCTACAATCTATTGCCTGCTCCCTATATAGTTTTGCCATAATATAATGTGTATTTCAACAAGCATTCTAGTGATTCATTTGCTTAATTCTGAGGACCTTTGGGTACATTTGTCAGGTTAGCCTAAGTTTATGCTAGGATAGCTATCAACTCCAAACATCAGTGCCTTAACACAACAAAGCTTTATTTCTCAAACTTCCTGAGGATTGGGGATGGAGAGGTTCTACTCCCCTTAGTTTTCCATAGATCCAGACTAATAATGATAATACTGCTGCAGAGGAAAAGAATACATGGATATTTCACACTCATTGTTCTACACTGTGGTCTAGAAATGATATAAATCACCAATATTCACAGTACATTTTTTCATATTTCTATCTCTTAATTCTGACAAGCAATTCTAAAAAAAAGTGTTATTATGCTCAGTATATAGGTGACTGAATTGAGGTTCAAAGAGTGTAAGTGATTTATGCAAGGTCACATACTAATAAGGGGAAGAACCTAAATTGGAACCTAGGCTTATTTGGCTCTACGCTGATAATTCTTAAACAGTTTGTTTCCTAAACCCAACGACTTGAATTTTATTTTCACCTTTTGCCCAACCGATGCTTTAGGATATCAGAATAGTGGTAATGGTTCTTCAGGTGACAGACCTAACGGGTAAGTCTCACAATGGAATTGTTTCTTCCACCATTAATATCTTAAAAAGGCATTTTATGCCAATTAACAGCTTAACTGCCTTGGCCCCCAAATAATGAGTTTTGCCTACAGTGCACATGGGTATTCAGATGGGTGATGATACTCTTTTTCTCCTGAACTGGAGGACCACGTACCTTTGCAAGCTCTCTTTGCCTCGGGTCTCCTGTACTTTTGGGTCTGGGCTGACTCAAACATCAGAAACACTGTATCAGGCAGATACAGACCTGAAGTCATCATAAAACCACCAAAACAGGCCTAGGTACAATTAAGGTCCTTCTGGGAATATAAACAAGGTCGGTTGGGGTCATTATCTTAGCCGCATCCTTACCCTTATTGTTCTGGAGGCTATTTCCCTGGACTCTGAGAGAAGGGCTCAACACTTCTCCTTTAAACCCAAATTATCTGGTCAAACTCAGGCTGTAGCTGGCTCTAAAAGGGAATAATTCTTTAACTTTTTGTGCTATGGAGTTTTATCTCTATCCAACAAGATTCTCCTGTATACCCCAAAGGGCAGAAGGAGTAGAAAAAATTGCAAAACTTTATGACTGACAATGAAGAGAATTGTGGTCATTGGAAACTATTGAACTTATCACCTATTCATATTGAGTCAACAGACAATGGCCAATGTTGCTAAGGATGGCAATATAATATCTACTTTACTTCTCTCTCACTATCCTCCCAAGCACAAGAAATACTTTTGGGATAAGGAGAGAAAAAAATGTTTTTACTGCTTATGGGAAACCAAAGGGAACTTTAAATCACATGTTATATTTAAGTTGTAAAATGAACAAGATAATTTGTGGTTTCGGCTCCAAATGGAGAGTTGAAATGAATGCCACTCACACTTGTAGCAGTAAAAAAATGTTGGAGAAAACTGCAAAACAACAAATTTTCTTAAAGTCGTTAGAGAACTAGGTCACAGGGGAAACAATTATCCTCAATACTAGAAAGAGACTTGTAGAGGGAAAATAGGACCTAAGCATTTGCTTATCTGGGAAAGACACCACAAAAACACCACAAATAAGAAAATTAGTTAGAAATTGCTAATGAATTTGTAAAGACTGACTGAGGGCTAGCATGAGAGTTTGAAGTCCCTGAAGGCCACAGTTATAAAGGGGCTTGCACTCTCTTTCAGGAGTTACTCCAGAAGCTCCACTAGGTATTCCAGATACAGGACAGGGCAATTTTCCTTGAGTAGGGGAGAACTCAAGCTCTGCACTGAGAGAGAGTTCTTGGCTGAGTGCAAGAAAGAATTCAAATGCACCCCAGAGTTAGAGTCAAAAGGAAAGTTTACTAGAGAAGAGATAATACACTATAAACAAAGCATGGTCTCCCCTCAAAGGTAGAGAGTGAGAGAGCTTAAGAAAGACTCAGAGGGACAGAGAGAAACAGAGACAGTGACAATGAGAGGGACAGAGTAAAAAAACTGAAAGGAACTGAGAGAAAGGCAACAATGCCTTAAATTTTCCTGCTGTGGAGAGAAAGACACTGAGTGGGACCCTGAGTGTTCAGGGAATTCAGTTTATATATCATTCTTAGTTTCTATGAGTTACAGTTTAAAAACTTTGTTTATCCATTTTCTTTTGATGTTATGGGCACCCAGTATGAAAGGATAAGAGTATGTAGCAAGAAAAGGCCTACTGGCAATTCCCAGACTTTGATCCATAGGATCTCCATGGTTTTAGTCATAGGGAATGAGTGATTTTATTTCATGTAGGATGTAACTTAAGACTTTATTTTCCCTTTAAGGTATGGGGAAATAGTTTGTTAGAAATCTCAGCAGAAATCTTCCTTTGTTCTACAGGTTTTCCTTGGTTTGGCTATAGGGTTGATCAGCATATTGCAGTCTCTGAATAGCTTGATTTAACATTTGAGTTCTTTTGCTTCCTCCCTATATTATTCCCATGAAAGATCAAATAAAATCTGAGAAAGCTTGCCACATAGTGCCAGCTAAGAGAGCCGAAAGCAGTCACTGTTGAAATTCCAACTAGACCTACTTCTCCTAGTAAACAAAAGACGTAATCTGCAAGAAGGACTACAAAACTCATATCCTGAAGGGACTCGTAGAAAATTACGCAGCTAGGGAAAGGAAACAGAAAAAACGAAAATCTCTATGGGTATGTGTGTGGGGGGGCGGGTGTAGAGGCAGGCATGCATGTTAAGCTCAGTATTATATCTGGAGGAGAAGCATGAACACATGCAAAAGTTACACAACCAAAACTTAGGTTCACGTGCTTGCCTAAGATGAAGACCTGATTAAAACATCAGATAATGCCTGTCCCTCTCCTTAACGAATCTTCCATGATTACCCCGTTTACCCACCTCCATCCCCTCAAAAGCTACCTTTGGAAAGGAACCACACTTAATTCCATGATCCTGTGGAACAACATATGTCCCAGTGCATTGTCAAAAACAATTGAGCAATCAACCAGCTATTAATGGAGCTTAATAGCCAAGAGTGCTCAGAGATAGAGACAGTAAAAAGAGGATTGCCAAAACCACTGTCATTCCCAGAGAGACTGTGAATACTCAGTCTCTCAGGGCGTACTCAGTGCTGTGGGCATACTCAGTGCTGTGCCTGCTGAAGAGCAACATAAGAGGCTTCAATAACAGGGAGGAAAAACATTACTAAAATAATCCAGCCAGTCACTAAACAAACAAGAAAATGACAACAATAACAAGCCCCAGAGGGAGAAAAGTAATACTCAGAGTTACTAAAATATATTATCTGAAAAAATTGAAGACATGCAGAGAAACAGAAGAGTAGGAACCATACCTGGGGAAAAACTGCCTGTGAGAGTGACTGGATGTTGAATTTAACAAAGACTTCAAGGTAGCCAAAATAAATATGTTCAAATATAAAAAAAACCTGTGATTCAAGAAGTAAATTCAGGTATGATGACAATTTCACATCAAATAGAAAAAAATCAATAAAGAGATCGATATTATAAAAAGAAATGTATGGCATTTGTCTTTCTTTGTCTGACTTATTTCACTTAGCATAATGCCCTCTAAGTCCATCCATGTCATTGCAAATGGTAAGATTTTATTTTTTATGGCTCAGTAATATACCATTGTATATATGTACCACAAATTTTTTATCCAGTCGTCTATCGATTGGCACCTGAAGAACAAAATAAACAAACAAAACAGAAACAGACTTATAAAAACAGAGAACAAATTCATGATTGCCAGATGGGAGGAGAGTTGGGGGACTGGGTTAAAAAGGTAAAGGGATTAATAAGTACAAATTGGTAGTTATAAAATAGTCATGGGGATGTAAAGCACAACATAGGGAATATAGTCGATAATATTGTAATAACTATGTATTGTGCCATGTGGGTACTAGACTAATTGGGGGATCGCTTAGTAAATTATGTAAATGTCTAACCACTACGCTATACACCTGAAACTAATATACAATAATATTGAATGTCAAATCATTGAAAAATAAAAAGTAAAAGCAAAAACAGATAAAAAGAAACAAATGGAAATTCTGAAAAGTACAAAGATTGAAATGAAAAATTCACTAGAGGTGCTAAATGGTAGATTTGAGGTATCAGGAGAAAAAATTAGTGAACTTAAGATTGATAGATTTTATGTTATCAGATGAAGAGGGTGAAAAAAGAATGAAGAAGAATGAACAGAGTCTCAAAGAAATATTGGAAACCATGAATTGTACCAACATATACATAATGGGAATATTAAAAGGAGAGGAAAGAGACAGAAAAGAGCAGGAAAAAATTCAAAGAAATAATGACTGAAAAGTTCCTAAATTTGATGAAAAATATTCATCTACTTATCTAAGAGGTTCAATAAATTTCAAGTAGGATAAATGCAAGAGACAAACAGATAAAACATAGCAAAAATGCTGAATGAAAAAGACAAGAAGAAAATGTTGCAAGCAGCAAGAGAAAAAAGATTCTAACTTACAAGAGAGCCCCAATAAGATTAGCAGCCAATTTAACATCAAAATAATGAATGTTGCAAGGAAGTAGAACAACATATTCAAACTGCTCAAAGATACAAACTGTCAACCAAGAATCCTGTGTTCACCAAAGTTATCTTTAAAAAATAAAGGCAAAATAAAGACAATCCAAGATAAACAAAAATGAGAAAATCTGTTGCAAGCATAGCCAACTTACAAGAAATACGGGGAGCTCTCTAGTTCTGAAAGTTCTGTCTGAAAGACAGTACAAATGCATATTTATTCCCCTTATCTTAACTGGTTTTAAAAATCAGCTGTTTAAAACAATACATTTAAAACATATTTTTGGTCTATAATGTAGAGAAAAGAAAAATATTTGTGAATAAAAGCATAAAGGAGATGGGTGGGAACAAAGCTGTACTGGACTAAGGAAATAAATCCAGAAGGTAACTAAAATCTCTCAGAAGGAATTTAGAGAATCATAAGTGATAAATAAGAAGGTTGACATAAATTCTATACATATATACTTGTTTTCCCTCTGCTTTCATTTTCCACAAGACATAAAGTTATATAAACCAATAATGATAACAATGAATGGGCTTACAATATTTTTGATGTAATATTTTTAACAATAATACCACAATAAATAAAAAAAGAATAGAACTACATAGAAGTGATGTTTCTATATCTCACTGGAATTAAGTTAGTATAAATCTGAAATAAATTTTGATAAGTTAAGATATATATGTCAAGTCTTAGGACAATCACAAAAAAAAATAACTCTAAAAAATAAAATAAAAAAGTCATTAAAGAAATTAAAGTCCTTCATTAGAATATAAATTCATTTAAGTGAAAAGAAGGAAAGAGGACTAGAGGAACAAAAAAATACATGAGACACATGACAGACAAAAAGTAAGTTGGCAGAAATAAATCCAATTATATCGACAATAACTAAATGTGAATAGATTCAACAATTCAAACAAAAGGTGGAGATTGTCAGACTGGATTTTAAAAAAAATCCAACTATATGCTGTTTATAGGAGACATATTTTAGATTTGAATATACAAATAGATCAAAGGCAAAAGGATGAAAACATGTATCATGAAAACAATAAACATAAGAAAGTTGGAGTAGCTATACTGCTACCAAACAAAATAGAATTTAAAATAAAAAGTTACTAAAAATAGTGATATTTTACAATACAATGGTCTATCCATTAGGAAGCTAAAACAATATTATAAATATATGCAACTATCAACAGGGCTGAAAACACATGTAGCAAATACTCTCAAAATTCATGGGAAAAAATAGACAATTACATAACAGTTGGAGAGTTCAATATTTCGCTTTCAATAATGAATAAAAAGTAACATAGAAGATCAACGAGAAGATTTAAAGACTTGAAAAATGCTATAAATCAACTAAACCTAGCAGATATTGATAGAACACTTCACCCAGCAACAGTAGAATACACATTATTCTCAGCTACGCAATGAACATTCCCCAGGATAGTCTATTTGACAGGCCATAATAAACCTCAATAAATGTAAAAGGACAGAAATAATAAAAAGTATATGTTTTGACCACAATAGAATGAGATTGGAAATCGGCATCAAAAGGAAATTTAGGATGTACACATATATGTAGAAATTTTAAAACACACTCCTTAATAATCAGTGAATTAAAGAAAAAAATCAAAAAAGGAAATTAGGAAACATATTGAGATGAGTGAAAACAAAGACACAATGTACCAAAACTTATGAGGTGCAGATAAAACAGTGCTTAAAGGGAAATATATAGCTATTAATGATTATATTTAAAAAGAAGATCTCGAATACTTAAGTTAAACTTCTACCTTAAGACACTGGAAATAGAAAAGCAAGCTAAATGTAAAGTGAACATAAATAAGGACCTAATAAATATTAGAGTGGAAATTAATGAAATAGATAAGAGAAAAAAATCAATTAAACCAAAAGTTCATTCTTTGAAAACATCAAAAAAAATGACAAATCATTAGCTAGATTGACTCAAAGTACTTAAATCAGAAATGAAAGAGGGACATTACTACTAACCTTTCAGGAAAAAAATGATTAAAAGGAATACTATGAATAATTGTATGCCAATGAATTAGATAACTTAGACAAAAAGGACAAATTCTTAGAAAGAGACAACTATCAAAACTGACTCAGGAGAAAACTGACAATCTGAATAGATCAATAATAAGTAGAGATTGAATGCATAATTTAAGAAAAACTACTTACTTAAAAAAAAAAGCCCAGCCCTAGATGACTGTGTTAGTTAATTTTACCAAGCATATAAAGAATTAATACAAATCCTTAACAAATGTTTCCACAAATAAAGGAAGAAGAAACACTTTCCAACTCATTATAAGAATTGTATTACCCTGACACTAAAACCAGTCAAATACATCACATGAAAAAGGAAATTTTGGTCTAATAACTGTTGTAAATATGGATGCAAAAGTGTTCAACAAAATAATAGCAAATAGAACCCAACAACGTATAAAAATAATTATACATCATGACCAAGTTTAATTTATCCCAGGAATATTAGGTTTCTTTAACATCTGAAAATCAATTAATATAATTAATATACTATATCAATTGAATAAACAAAGATAATTCATGATATTCTCCATAGATGCAGAAAAAGCATTTGACAAAATTCAGCACTCTCTCATGATAAAAATATGCAACAAAGTAGGACTAGAAGGAAAATTTCTCAGCCTGATTAAGGGCATCTACAAAACAACCACTGCCAACATCACATTTAATTGTGAAAGACTGGATACTTTCCCCCTAAAATATAGAAGAAGGCAAGGAACTTCACTCTCAGCACTATTCAACATTGTACTAAATGTTCTAGCCAGGGCAAGTAAGTAAGAAATTGAAATAGAAGGCATCCACATATCTATAGATTCAACACAATCTCTATTAGAACCCTTGTTTAACTTTTTTTAGAATTTGACAAACTAATTCTAAAAGTCATATGTAATTGCAAGGTACCCAAAATATCCAAACTAGTTTTTGAAAAAAAATCACATTTGTGAATTCAAAACTTACTACTAAGCAACAGTAATCAAGACAATGTGGTACTGGCATGAGAATGGACATATAGTTAAATGGAATAGAATTCACAGTCCAGAAATAAACCCATAGTTCTATTGTCAATTGATTTTTGACAAAACAATTCAATGGGAAAATATTAGTCTCTTCACAATTTTACCTGAACAACTGGATGTCCGTCCACATGCAAAAGAGTGATACCATATACAACCAAGATGTTCTACAATTGGTAAATATATAAAGAAACTATAGTATATCTGTACAATGGAATACTACTCAGTAATTGAAAGGAACGAACTTCTGATTCACACAACGTCTATACATCTCAAATTACACAGCACTACAGATCCCACAGACATCAACAGATATGAGGAACTCCTCATGAAGAAATAGAACATGTGAAATGTGAATAGTCCTATATCTATTAAAGAAGTTAAATACTTTATATCCAAGAAAATTCTAGGCCCAGATTATTTCAATGGTCGAATTTAACAAATATTTGAAGAAGAAGTAATACCAATTCTACATAACCACTTCCAGAAACTAGAAGAGGGATAATTTTGTAACTTATTCAATAAAACAAACATAACCCTAAATACCAAAATCAGACAATGACATTGCAAGAAAACTAGACCAATATTCTTCATGAACTTAGATGAAAAACTCATCAGCAAAATGTTAGCAAATTAAACCCAGCAACACATAAAAACATTAATGCATTATGATTAAATAGGATTAATCTCAGGAATATAAGACTAAATTAACCTTTGAAAATCAATCAATGTAATCGCCTTGTTAACAGACTAAATAAAATCATATAATCACATTAATAAATGTAGAAAAAGTATTTTACAGAATTTAACATCCATTCATGATAAAATCTCTTAGCATGCTAAGAATAGAAGGAAACGTCCTTTACCTAAAAAAAAGCATCTATAAGAAATTACAAACTGAAAAACCAAAGAGCACTGCAGAATTATTTAAATAAAAATGCATGTCTTCCATTGGCAAAAAAATGTGTGTGTGTGTGTGTGTGTGTGTGTGTGTGTGTGTGTGAAGAACTACCTTTATACTGAATGGCAAAATATTCTTTAAAACCATGAACAAGATAAGGATATCCTCTCCCACCACTCTTATTTGGCAGAATACTGAGCTGGAAGTCCTAGCCCATGCAGCAAGACAAGAAAAAGAACCAAAAAGCATACATATGAGAAAGAAAAGAAATATGTTCACAGGCAACATGATTGTCTGTGTAGAAAATCCTGAAGAATTTTTGAAAGATTCTAGAATTAATAAGTAAGTTCAGCAAGGTCACAGGATACAAGGTCACTTTGTCAATTATGTTCCTATATACTGGAAATGAACAATTGGATTTTGAAATTTAAACAATATCATTTACAATAGTGCCCCAAAATTGATCGCATAGGTGTAAATCTAACAAAATATGTGCAGGACCTGTTTTCTGAAAACAATAAAACACTGATAAAAAGAAATCGAAGAAGATATTTTAAAAGAAAAACATTATGTTCATGGATTGGAAGAACCAATATTTAAGAAGTCAGTACTCCTCAGTTTGGTGTATATCCCAGTGAAAATAAGATCAATTGTTTTTTAAATTTTTATTTTATAGATATTAACAAGCTATTTCTAAAATTGAAACTAGAATTACTAAAATAGTCTGATAAATAAGAAAATGTTGGATGACTCACACTACCTAATTTCAAGATTTACTATAAAGCTACATTAATCAACAGTGTGATAAGACAGAAATAATAGATACACAGGTCTATGGAACAGAAGAAAGAGCCCAGAAATAAAACCACACGAATATAGTCTACTGATATTTGACATATGTGCAAAGGCAACTCAATGGAGAAAGAATTGTTTCTTCAACAAATGGTGCTGGAACAATCAGACATTCATATGCAAAAATAAAATAAAATAAACCTACACCCATACATATATATTACACAAAAAATAACTTAAATGTATCTTAGACTTAAATGTAAAATATGAAATCAGAACACTTCTAGAAGAAAATATAGGAAAAAATCTATATCATCTTGGGTTTGGTGATGGTTTTTCAGATATAATACCAAAAGCTAACGACTTGAAAATTGTACATCAGAAAAATTAAAAGCTTTTACTCTATGAGAAACACTGCTATGAGAATAAAAAGATGAATCACAGACTGGAAAAAATATTTGCAGATCACATATTTAATAAAGGAACTTTCATCGAGAAGATATAAATAACTTAAAATTTAAAAATAGAGGGTGGCTCCATAGCATAGTGGTTAGCATGTCTGCTTTACATGCAGAAGGTCCTGGGTTTGCACACCAGGTGGAGTCATGGACCTTACCCTGGATGTGCCAGGCCCCGGGTGTGTGCTGCGAGCACATGGGAAGAGACACCCGACCTATAGAGATCCAGTTCATAAGGGGAGATGGCAACGTCTGTAGATGGGGGGGGAGGGAATTTAAAAATAGAAAAACAATGCCCCCAAGAGGGATAAGAGACAAAGATATGAACAGAAACTTCATCAAAGAATATATGTAGACAGAAACTACGCACATGAAAAGATATTCAACATCATTGGTGATCCAGGGAATACTACTATACAGTTATTAGAATCATTTAAAAGAAACAAAAAACCAAGACAATAGCAAATGCTGGTGAACATTTGGAGGGAAAGGAATTCTCATTCATTACTAGTGGGAATGCAAAATGTTACAGCCATTTTAGAGAACATTATGGCAGATTCTTATAAAAGTTAAATATACAATTACCATATAACCCAGCAACCCCACTTCAAGGGATTTACCCAAGTAAATGTAAGACATGTTCGCACAAAAACCCATACATAATATTCATTGAAGTTTATTCATAACTCCCAAAAGCTGAAGAAAACCTAGATGTTCTACAACTGGTGACTATATAAAGAAACTGTGGTACATCTGTACAATGGAATACTATTCAGTAATAAAAAGAATTAAACTTTTGAATAAACTCATGCAACAATATGTATGCATTTCAAATGTACTTTACTAAGTGAAAAAACTAGACTCAGAGGATATGTATTGCGTGATTCCATTTATATGACATTATATAGAGGCTAATCTAAAGAGATATAAAAGAGGCTTCAGAGGCTTCCAGTCAAGATGATGGAGTAGCCTTCTCTTACAACTACATCAAAATTAAAACTAAACTACAGAACAGCCATCATTGGGTGTTGCCTGAAGACTAGCTGAACAGAAGTCCTACAACTGAGAATATATAGACAAGACCACCTTGAGACTGGTAGAAGGAGTGGAGATGTAGAATGAACTGATTCCACACTCTGTGTATCAGTTGAGAATTGGGAGGGATATCTTGGCTGTGGATGTACCCCCAGAGAAGTGAGGGGTCCTGATACCACACCAGGCTCTCCAGCCCAGGATTTTAGTGCCAAGAAGAGAAGTCCCGACAACTTCTGGCTGTGAAAGGTAGCAAAGATTGTGGCTGAGTGAGACGAAGGGTGTCTAGAGTGGCAGACATTTCTCTTAAAGCACCCACACATGGACTTACTTGTTGATAACTCACTTGCTTTGATCTCCAGCTCTGGAGCAGCACCTTGAAAGATGCCAGGGACATATAGGGAGAAACTAAGTTGTCTAGCTTTGGGGCAAGGGCTGGAGGAGCAGCCTTCTCCCAGACAGAAGTGTTGGCAGAGGGCATTGTTCCTTTGTTGCGTTCTCCCTCTCCAGATGTACAGGCACAGGCAGACACCATATCTGTGTCTCCGTCAACCTTGCTAACACTAGTCGCCCTGCCCTGATAATTCCTTGAGACTCCACCCCATCCAATTTGTGGGCCCACTCAAGCTGCTTTTAGTAGCTTTTTCATACAAGTAGCCTGTCTCGGTTCATGAGGACTTTCCTAAAATCTCTCAAAGTTTTGCAAAACCCAAACAAGTAGCAGCTGGCCTTGGCATGCCTCGTACCTCTTCCTGAGCAGCCCCAAGTCTGGCACTGGTGGTAACGAGCCTCGTTCATGACTTGACTTCTTGAGGCACCTCCAAGACCAGCACAGGTGGCAGCCATCTGTGGATTGCTTTGCGACTCTTGCCAGGTGGCCCCAGTAAGGGTACAGGCTATGTCTGAACTTGGCCTGAAGTGGAGCCCCACCAAGGATGCCCCAGGGCTGACATGCTTGGCAGTAGGCTTCAGACTGAACAGAAGCACCACCTGGGGCTGCATCCAAGGATGACATACCCAAAGGGCAGACTGGGCAGGCACCAGTGCTCTGCTAAAGAAAATCCTGCTTTGTAGGACCAGCCCCTCACCATCCAATCTTCATGACCGATCAGCCCAAATGTCAGTCCCTTCCATTGATGTGCAAACAGCAACCAAGGCTCAACTACAACAGGAGGCTACATACAAAGAACACTCTTGGAGCACCTGGCTCAGATGACCAGGGAAGACTGTGCCATTGGCTTCCACAGGACAACTATAGGGTGAAGCCACTCTACAAAGACCAGGAGGCATAGCAGACCTACCTAAGACATAGAAACAAACAGAATTAGGCAGCCAAAGTGAGGAGGCAAAGAAACATGTCCCAAGTGAAAGAACAGAACAAAGCCCCAGAAAAAAGAACTAAACAACATGGAGACAAGTGATCTACCAGATGCAGAGTTCAAAACACTGATAATAAGGATGCTCAGTGAACTCAGTGACAACTTTAACAGAGAGATAGAAAACATAAAAGTAGAGATAGAAAACATAAAGAAGAACCAATCAGAAATGAAGAATACAATAACTGAAATGAAGAATACATTAGAGGAAATCAAAAGCAGATTACATGAAACAGAGGATCAAGTTAGTGATTTGGAAGATAAGGTAGCAGAAAACACCCAATTGGAACAGCAACAAGAAAAAAAGGAATCCAAATAAATAAGGGTAGTTTCAGGGGCCTCTGAAATGTCAAGTGTACCAACATTCACGTCATAGGGATACCAGAATGAAAAAAGAGGTAAAAAGGAATTGAAAACCTATTTGAAGAAATAATGACATAAAACATCCCTAACTTGGTGAAGGAAGTAAAAATATAAGCCTAGGAAGCTCAGAGTCCCAAGCAAGATGAACCCAAAGAAGCCCACACCACGACACATGATAATTAAAACGGCAAAGGTTAAAGACAAATAGAGCATCTTATCAGCAGCAAGAGAAATGCAGTTAGTTACCTACAAGGGTGCTCCCATCGACTGTCAGCTGATTTCTCAACAAAAATTTTGCAGGCCAGAAGGGATTGTCAGGAAATATTCAAAGTGATGCAAAGTACGAACCTACAACCAAGATTACTCTACCCAGCAAAAGTTATCATTTAGACTCAAAGAACAGATAAAGAACTTCCCAGAGAAAAAAAATGCTAAATGAATTCATCACCCCCTAACCAGTATTACAAGAAATATTAGAGTGACTACTTTAAGAAGAAGAAAGAGGAGGAGAAGGGGGAAGAAGAGGAAGAAAGATTTAAAATATTAATAATAAAATGGCAATAACTACATATCTAGCAACAATTACTTTAAATGTAAATAGATGCTTAAATCAAAAGACATAGTGTGACTGAATGGATAAGAAAACAAGACCCTTACATATGCTCCCTGCAAGACATTCATTTCAGATTGAAAGATGCACACAGTCTGGAAGTAAAGGGATAGCAAAAGATATTTCATGGAAATAAAAAATTTTTAAAAAGCTATGGTAGCAATACTTAGACAAAATAAACTTCAAAACAAAGGCTATAACAAGAGACAAAGAAGGAGCCGGTAATCCCATCTCTGGGTATTTGTCCAAAGAAAACCAAAATGCTATTTGAAGGGACATGCAAATTCACATGTTCATTGCAGCATTATTTACAATAGCCAAGGTATGGAGGCAATCGGAGTGTCCATCAATGGATAAATGTATAAAGAAGAAGTGATACATATATGGGCTGTAATTCAGCCATAAGGAAAGAAATGGAATCTTGCCATCTGCAACAACAATGGATAGACCTTAAGGGTATTGTACTGAGTGATATAAGACAGAGAAAGACATATGGCATATGATTTCACTTACATGTGGCATCTAAAGAACAAAAGAAACTAACTAACAAGCAAAACAAACAAACTCATGGATACAGAGAGCATTTTGATGGTTGTCAGATGGAAGTGCAGTTGGGGGTGGGGGTGAAAAAGGTGAAGGAAATAAGAAGTACAAATTTGTAGTTACAAAATAGACATGGGGTGTAAAGTATAGCATAAGGAATATAGTCAATAATATTGTGATAACTATGTAAAGTGTTAGATGGGTAGTAGATTTATTGGGGTGATAACTTTGTAAGTTCTGTAAATGTCTAATCGCTATGTTGTACACTTGAAGGTAATAAAATATTATATGCCAAGTGCAATTGAAAAAAAATTATTTAAAAAATGAGGCTTCAGTGGTGGGGATGAGGGGAGTGATTGACTACAAAGGTGCAACAAGGGAAATTTTAGAGTCATAGAACTCTTCAGTATGGTATTGTGGTGGTTGATACATGGCTCTATGAATGTGTCACATTTCACAGAACTGCACACCACAAAAGAGAGCCCTAATGAAAAGCACACTATGGCAAATGAATCTCACTGTACTACAGATGTATGCCATAACCTTATTGAAAAGGGTAAGAAAAAACGCTACACTAAGTTGCTTTTGAAAACAGTGTTTTGACTGGGTATTGCAAGGCTCAAGATTAAAAGAACTGTATATAAGTGTTGTTTCCTGGTTGGGAAATTTATTTCTCAGAGGGGTACATGATAGAAATTATGATACTACTTTATATGCTAGTGTTAAATAAATAAGAAAATAAATTACACTCAAGAAGAACCAGGTTTCTCATTGTCAAAGATAGAAATTAAAAATAAGAGGAGAAAAAGCTTAATAGTTATCTGTGGTAATGGATGAGAGTCATATGTATCAGTATGAATTCTGTATAGATAGATAGATAGATAGATAGATAGATAGATAGATAGATAGATAGATAGATAGACAGACACAAGAAATAAATGTAGATATATGTATACATATATATACATACATATATATATGTATGTATATATATATATATATATATATATATATATATATACACACACAATTTAGTAAACATACATGTATCTTCTTGTTCTATCATCTGAGAAGTCCTAGAAGCAATGACACCCCAGTAGCCACCAGAACACCCTGTACTCAGATCTTAATTACTAAATATGATTATTCAATGAAAGTAATCAAGACTCTTCAGAGAAATGGCTGATTTTGGGGCTGGGAAAAGGAAAATACAAGATGAATCTGGGACTTCTTGTAGTGTACCAGAAAACAAGGAAACAGAAAAAGGATGAGGGAATGCCAACCTGAAAGATCTTCCAATGACCAAGGGTGAAACAATTTGGGCAAAAAAAAATAAACAAAAATAATGATCATATATGATTATAACCCTCAAAGTCTTAAAAATCCATGAGTCATACTGATAGAAACAATTGTATCAATAAATACATGGTGGAAGTGGGAATCTTCCTTACAGAATAATTTGAAATACTAAATGTAGAAGGAAATGAGGAATATAAAAAAATTACCGTCAGAACATCACATAATAATTACTGCAGGCAAAATGCACAGCATATTTGGATAGTCTCAAATTATCTGACCTCAAATATTTATTAATTACTGTAGTTTTTTTCAAACATATACCCATAAATTCTTTCATGCGTTTCTCTCCAGGAGGTAAAGTTTAATTTCCCTCTTATTTGATATGGGCTAGACTTAGTAACTTGCTTCTAACAACTAGAGTATGAAAAGGAAAAAATAGTAACTTTATACATAGAGAAACCTGGCAGACATCATCTTAACCAAATGATCAAAGTTAACATCACCAGTGATCAGTCATGTTGATGTTATGTAACCCTGACATTGTGATGAAAAGGGCACTTCATCTCTGTGGTACTCTTTTCCCAAACAGTAACCCCAATCTTATGAGAAAACATCAGACAAACCTAAATTAAGGAGCATTCTACAAAATATCTCACTCTTTAAAAGTGTCAAGGCCAGGAAAAACAAGGAAAAATTGAGAAACTGTCACAGAGTAGACTAAAGAGACAAGTTAATTAAATGCAACATTGTATCCTAGATTGAATCCCAGAACACAAAAAAAAGTATATCAGTGGAAAACCTGTAGAAATCTGACTAAAGTCTAATTCAGTTAATAGTATTGCACGAAAGTTAATTTCTTTGCTTTTGTACCATAATTATTAAGCAAAGCTGGGTGTAGGGTATAAGGAAACTGTAAATTTTAAAAATACTTCTTTTGAAATAAAATTATTTCAAAACAAAAAGTTTAAAAATAGACCATACTGAGTTTCAAGAACCCAAAATAAAACTCTCTTAATGAATGAAAGTGACTGAATAATTGAGAAAACAAACTGAAATGTCATTAAATGAATTCATTATTCAGTGAGAAAGACAAGATTTTACAGAACACAGTTGACAACAATTACTGGGAAAAACAAAAGTGTCCCATATTTATACAAGAAAATTGGAACTACTTTATAAACTAGTTGGATGCGTATATGCGTATGTATGTATTGTGTGTATGTGCATGGATTGATATTCTCTAAAAATCGTTCTGCCACTTTCTTCACTCAGAAATCTAACTCAGCTATGGCCATGCCACCCTAAATGTGCCCGATCTCACTTGTCTGATCTTGGAAGCTAAGCAGGGTTGGGCCTGGTTAGTACTTGGATGGGAGACCACCTAGGAAGACCAGATGCTGTAGGTATTAAAAAAATATGTGTATATGTATACACATATATATATACACACACACATATATAACTTATATATATGTAACTTAAATATAATTTGATGTCACTGTATGTGCATTATTTCATTCTTTTTTATATTTGCATAATTTCCACAGGATGGATGATTCATTTAATCATTCTCATATTAAGGGAAATTTAAAATGTTTCCACCAACTTGATTTTTCAACATTGGAGTGGTTATAAAGTTGAACCACATAAAGTTTTTGTCCTCATGACGCTTTCAGATAAGTGAAGGATACAAAGTAGAAAGCCAATGAAACAGGGTGAAAGTGTTAAAATGGGGTCTAAAGGATAATGTAGTACAGGCAAGTGAGGCAAAATCAAGAGGTCAGTGAAAATTTCCTTTCCATTATAAGTTTAATTTTTAAAAACACCTGGCCAAGAGCAACAGCACTATTTCCCCAATAGCTCTGCTTCTGCTACAGGAAAAAGTTTCCTGGCCCAAACTGTAGTATAGCTGAAGTGTGTTCTCTCCCCCATCTCCAACCAAGCAGATGCTCTACATAGATGCACACTGCAGAGCTTAAGTAAAGCAGTCTCAAGAATCTAGCTAAGGTGGATCTCGAGCATACTGTCACATATTAAAATTCCAAGCAGACCAACTCAGGGATTCCTATTACTGTGGCCAACATGAACACTGTAGGGACACTTAAAATGGCAGTGGTTATGATACAGTAATTCAGGTTCACAGCAATTCATAAGTATTATGCCCTATATAACTGGATATCTTTGCCACAATAATCTACAATGCGTACAGCATTTAGCTGTGAGTTCAGAAAGTGGACATAATTATCTGGAAGAGATGAGAAATATCATAGAAGTTGTGCTTTAAGTTAAGTCATTTGCTTGGATGTGGTCAATGGGTATTCTGAATAGTTTGTGGAACTTCTGAAACTTATCCATGTCTTATTTCCGAATGTCAGGGAATGAGTGACAGGAGGGATGGTAGAAGAGTTTACTTTCTGAAGCAGGTGCAATCTAAAAGGAAATCAGCCTAGACTCTGTGTACACCTCTCACATCAGAACATGAGTAGACTACCCTCAGTTGAGCAAAGTGATGGGATGTGTTGGGTCCACTTGTTCTCTGGAGCAAATCATCTCAGATAGCAATAAGTCTCTTGAGTCCACTCTATGCAGCCAAACCTTTGGATCTGGAGCAGATTCTGCTATACCGGGAGCATGCTAGAGAAATGAGGAAGAGCAACAGTTCCCTCAAGCTCTTCTATGGAATGAGCTTTGAAACAGCAATAACAAAATGTGCAGGAGGAGTTGCTGAATATAGAGCCTCAGAATATAAGACTATAGAAAGTGACTTCTAAAGGGAATATAGAAAACAATATTCTGGATATCATGGTCTTGTATAAGACCTCCTGGATGGTAAAATTCTTCCTCATTTCTCCTCCCCTCACACCACCTGGAGACTTTAACCTTTGGAGACATCCCTAGTGCCCTCTTGGTTCACAAGAACAGGATGTTGATTGGGTCAGAGGCTCAGGGCATCTACTCTCTAGAACTCATGTCTTCATTTTTAAAATAAACATGTGCACCTTTTTTGTTCCTTTTAAAAATATAGTTTTTACTTCAACATAGTGTTATTGTCTTAAAAAATCTACTTATATTTAAAAACTACTGTGATTAATTTAATTTCAAAGGTGGCTGCGTATTATACTGATTCACTGAAATTGTTTAGGGACAAGGATAAAAGTGAAGGCTTGTATCACCTGGCTCTTTGTCAGGTGTGTACCAGTGAGTTGACTGATCTCTCTTTTGTGAGTATTTGGGAAAACAGAGTCAATATCCTCTGGCATATCCAACTTCATAAAAATGGTTTTAGGGTTGCTTTAATTACATGTAAGCAGAACAAGCAGAGGAAAGGGCAATGAAATTTCTGTTCCAATTTTTATGTAGTCGAGAAAAAGGTTTCTCTGTGAGCCAATTAGCAAACAGCTCTTTCTGAAATGGTGATATTTCTGGATGATGCACCATTTAAAATTACAAGAGCAAAAAAAAAGAGTGAGTAAACAACATAAAAATAAAATAAAATAAAATAAAATAAAATAAAATAAAATAAAATAAAATAAAATAAAATAAAATAAAATAAAATAAAATAAAATTACAAGAGCCACTCAAGCATCATGAAAGCTGGATCCTGACCTCTGCTTCCCATTCCCAATCTACATCTGATCACCTACCTGGTTAGATAACCCTTCCTTCTCCACTCACTCCCCGCCACCTCAGACAAAAACACACAAGAAAAGGGAAAGGTGTATAAGGCAACCTTTACTAAGGGCAATATAAGGGGTGCAGACCCTATGGGCAGCATCAACAGGTGAAGGAAAGATCACTTCCAGCTGGGGTGGTTTTAGAGGCTGGATGATGAAGGCTGGGCCCTCACGAATGAGCAGGACCGAGATCTAGGAAGAAGAGGGCAATCAGGAGGAAGAAAATGGTGTGCAAGGACAAAGAGAGAGAAGGAAGAATATTTTGGGCACAGTGAATGAAAGTACATTTTGGATGGTGCAGAGAAATGAATGACAAGGCTGAGAATATGTGTTCCAAGGCTCAACTCTGATCAATGCTGAATGTCAGGATAAGGAAAGTAGGATTTACTTCGAGGATGGTGGGGTTACCATCCAGGACCTTCGGGCAGGAGAATGACAAGTTTAAAATAAAGAAGAGTGAAGTTTAATTAGATGGTAATGTGCAAAGTAAATTGGGATGTGAGAAGGAGGTGTGGAAGGCAGATAGGTCAGAGGAGTGTTGCCAGTGTGAAGCAGTAAGGACCTAAACCTGTACACAAATGCTTATGGCAGCTCTTTTCATAATTACTCAAAACTGGGAAAAACCTAAATGTCCTTCTGTGGGTAAATGGACCAATAATCTAATACATCCATATAACAGAATACTGTTCAGCAAAAAGAAAAGAATGAACTACTGATACATGAAACGGCTTAAATGAATCTCCAGGGCATTATTCTGAGTGAAAGAAGCCTGTCTCTAAATGTGACATATAGTAGATTTAATTTATATAACATTCTGAATAAGGCAAAACTGTAGGAATTTGGAATAGATCAGTGGTTGCCAGAATTTGGGAAGATGTACGATGTGACTACAAAGGGGTAGCATGAGAGAGCTTTTTGCGAGTAATTGAACTGTGTATCCTGATTGTGTGGTGGTTACACAAATCTATATACTTGTTAAACTTCATAGCACTGTACACCACCCCCAAAAAGGTCAATTTTGCTGTATAATACTTTTGAAAAAAATACCAGAGTTGTCTTCCATTACATGTAACATCTAAAAGAATGGAAACATTTCGTGGTAGTTAATGATTACATCTTTATAATTCCCTAGCTATATTTACATTAAAAACTCTTCCTTAGATAGTAGAAAACGTATCTCTCAGCTGTAGAATAACCCTTTCATGCTTAAATATAAATTATTAAACATTATAAACAGCCAAAATGCTTATTTTTTTTTCCAACCCTTCCTTCCCCATGGTAGGTTCTGTTGCTGTCTGCCACATCTCTCTGTAGCCATCCTAGCCAAGCGACCCCTTTCTACCTCCTTTCCCTGTCTGTGCAGCTGGCTTCACTGGCCAGATTGCCATTCCCTGCATCACCGCACCTCCAAGCACCAGTGGATTCTGGATTATGGGGATTATCAGCTTTCTCTTTTAACTAATATATTTTGTACAGCAATGATGTTCCCTCTGCTTTCTGATTACGACACACATCTTGACTGTTCTCTTTTTAATGGAACAAAGTGAATGATACCAGAATAACTCAAGTGTGCCAATGAATAAATGAACATTTTACCTACAAATAAGCCTCACACCAAATAGTGAGATATAGGGAACTCTCTCCTTTCTTATTGTTACATGAATATATGAGAGTTATTTTCCAACACATTTCCTTGAGTTCCAAAATAAAGTTCACTCTGTGGAAAGCAGAGTTTTCTGTGGACTCATTTGATTAACGAGACACTGGATCCTACAGAGGACAGGAGGAGGTCTGTCTGAAACCTCCATCTGAAATCCAAGTGGTATCATCCACCACTCATCAATGAAAAGGACATCCAACACTTGATAACTTGAGTTCAGCCAAAAAGAGAAAAAATAGTGAATTACTTACGTAAAATTGCTAACAAGAGAAAAGTGGGTCTCTTAGCACCGATTAATTTGGGAGAGTTTTTAAAGTCGCTGTTTCAGTAAGAGTTAAATTTCTTTTTCTAACACATCAATATGTTGTGAAAACCATCATCTCAATTGTAGCCATTAGAAAACTTTTCCCAAGTCTTAAACATTGATGTAACAAATTTGTCCTTAATGTGTCAGATATTGCTTGCGTGGCATCTTTTTTCGAAATACTTTTAAAGTATGCTGATTGTTTAAAACAGGGGTCCTTGACCCCTGGGCAGTGGATGGGTAACTGCTTTGTGGCCTGTTAAGCGGGCAGCACAACAGGAGGTGAGGGCGGCAGGCGATCAAAGCTTCCTCTGTATTTGCAGCCGCTCCCCAGCGCTAGCATCACCATTGCCTCAGCTCCACCTAGGAGCATCAGGCATGAGATTCTCATAGGAGCACCTGTCCCTGGTGCCAAAAAGGTTGGCGGCGGCTGGTTTAAAACATTAAACAAAGCAGAAATCTATTCAAGAAAAAACTATTTTTGAAAAGCCCACACCCTCACTCCTAGGTTATTTTCCAGTCCTACCCCCATCTACCACCTTTGCCCATTTTAATGTTAAATAGGATTCCAGGGGAACTGGTTGACCGTAAGGTCTTGGGGGAGGAGGGGAAGTGGTTGAATTGGAAGTGGGTGAGTGAAAGAGATGATTTCCCAAAGAAGGATGATTGATGATCCATTAATCCCAGGAGGCTGGTCCTCCCTGGTAGTCCGAGAAAGGCGAATAGAAATTGCAGGGAGAAGACACCAGTTTTATTGTCTCTGATTGGCGAATACGAAAAAAGATTGACAGTATCAAGTGGAGGGAATGCAGAGGAGGCGGGCTGCAGAGTTAAATGGGAGGAGTAACTGAGGACTCGAGCTCATTGATGACGCGCGAACCTCACGTGACCAGGAGTCGACGTGTGCAGAAGTCCTTATAGTCCGGGGCCTGTTTCCTTGTAGCAGCTCCCTATTGCTCAGAAGGAGGAAAGTGCCTTGGAATCCTTTCAGGTCGGTATGAGGTGGGCGCTTCCTTGGGGACCCTGGGGTCTAGGAGTCAGAAGGCAGAAACCAAGCGAGGCCGGCACTGCTTTCCCAACACTACGGTTCCGCCAAACTCCCATTTTTATGCAGAAAATTTGGGGCTGTTAGGTTAGGGGAGGGTGAAGAGGGAGAAGGGTAGCCAATTAAGGGTCGTGCGTGAGAGACATGGAAGCAATTTGGAAATTAGCTGCGTCTCCCATTCCTTGCTTGCGGGGAACCGGTGGGGACCGAGGTGGGAGGGCGGAGTTGCCTTAAAAGGAGAGGATGAGGACGTGGGGAAACTTTAGACGAACAAGGCCTAGACTTGTGAGAGGGACTCGTGAATCAGGCACTGGCCTGCTCACCAAGCACTCCTGTTGGTCTCCAGGACTCTTGGACTCTTGGGCGCGACACAAATCGAGGGAGGAGAGAGAAAAATCCCGTGGATCCCTGCAGGTCAGTGTAAGGGTGCAATTGCCCCAGATCCCTTGGGGTGGGGGTGGGGGTGGGGGTGGGAGTGTGGATGACACCAAAGCACCTCCCTATCCAGAAAAAGTGCTAGAGGCCTTTGCAGTCCCTGCGGCGGAAAGGAGGTGGGGGCGGGGGGGAGGGGAAAGCTGAAGAAGCTTGCGGGGGGAGGGGAGGGGAGGCCAGAGACTGGACCAGCAAGTCTCAGGTGAGAGGCAGGAGGTTGGGATGGCTTGGGAAAGCCAGAAAGGGCGGGAGTGTTAGAGAGCAGCGGAGAGGAAGTGGTTAATTGCTTCCACGCAGCACGCATTTCTGGCCTAGGAGAGGCCTGTAGCAGGGCTTGCTGGGAAATGGTGGGCTGGAGCGGAAGGAGAGAAGACGGAGCTGGGAAGAGAGGGGGAGGGAAGGGAGGTGGAAGAAAGGGTGGAGTCAGGGGAGTACGGAGCCTGAGGATCTAACCTCTATTTGGGAAACTTAGACTATTAGGGACCTGAATGTGAAAAGGCCAGTTTCTATGGGAACGCATACTCTGGCTGCTGGTCTCTTTGCCTGGCATCTAGTCATTTTTTTTCTGTTTTCTAGGATTAATTTACTCAAAAAGGAAATAATAGAAAAATACTCAACATGCAAAAGTCGTGCGAAGAAAATGAAGGAAAACTACAGAGCATGCCAAAGGCCGAGGAAGACCGCCCTTCGGAAGATGTGCTACAGGAGGCAGAACGAAATCCTCAACCTTCGGAAGAAGGTGTGAGTCAGGAAGCAGAAGGAAACCTTCGAAGCGGGCTGATTCAACCTGGCCAGGGATTTAAGGAGGACACTCCTATTAGGCATTTGGACCCTGAAGAAATGCTAAGAGGAGTAGATGAGTTGGAAAGGCTTAGGGAAGAAATAAGAAGAGTAAGAAACAAGTTTGTGATGATGCATTGGAAGCAAAGACATTCACGCAGCCGTCCTTATCCTGTGTGCTTTAGGCCTTGAATGTTTTTGTTTTTGTTTTTTTCGTCTGATAGTAAAATCTGGCCCCTGCTTTCTGTCTGTTAGCATCTTCCAATGTATCTCTTACCTTTGCTTTACTTTTAATCACCTGGTGGAATTTCGTTTTAGGTAGTTTCTTGTTACCAGCATCTCACTGGATTTTGTATTTTGATCCATTCTCCAGGTCTATTTTTCAGCTGGGAAGTTTTACACATATGCATGAAAATATGTTTGTTCCATATTGTAAAGTAAAACATAACAAGTTACAAAGCATATTTAGTATCAGCTCACATAATGTAGGTTAAAATCCCAAATTGTGTGTGTGCGTGTGTGTGTATACATACATATATCAAAAACTGTGCTTATATTTCTGCGCGTGAGTTCTTTTTGCTTATATGTATTTTTTAATGAACACATGTCACAGAATTGAATTTTTTAAATAAGAGTCAAATAATTTGCAACCAGCTTTTAAGGGCAATGGGGGCACCTAAACTCTTGATGAAATAGCTATTAAGATGTAAACCTCAAATCACCTCTGGATCTCTAAGCCAGAGAAATAAAACTGGCAATGATTACAGATACACTTGTTTAAGACCTGATCTTTTCATGGGGAAACATTTGCCTCACAAGGCTGCTGTGGGGAAGAAAGGCGGTGACTCTGAGCTGTGCTTGGCTGGCTATTATTCCCACCTGTGCACAGAGAACCCTAACCCACCACAGAACATCAGTTGTTTGAGGGCGGGCCTGGCATGACTCAACCTGTGCTCAGAAACAGGTCCAATAGGCAGGGAGGTGGGGGCTTCCATGCTAGTCCTCTGCTGGTGAACTCCACTCCGTTTCCTTCCTTGGGTCCTGCCATGCCCGTTGGGCACCACTGCCTCCTCTCCTGGGTCCTGTGCTCTCTGCTAGCTCCACTGTTGCTGGGGCACTGGAGGCTTCAATGTCAAAACCCCAATGAATTCCCTGAATTTCCCATGAACCCCACTCTGTTTTCTAAAGCCTCTTTCTTCCCTAGAATGACACTTAACACAGGTGGGGACTGTTCCAGGATTGCTTGGGCCACAATGTCTTGCAGAGTTTTAGCAAAACAGCCCCTTCTATTGTCTGGACTTCTCCAGGAGTCAGACATGATGAGTCCAGTTTTGGAGTTGGACCAGGGTGTAAGTGTGAGTGAAAAATGCTGTAGTCAGAGTTGCTGCCCTAGGTCTAAAGACAGATTTTGTCTTCTCATGTGAAATCTGTCCCTTAAGGCTCATGATGAGCCTGCCCTACTGGTTTAGAATACTCAAAATATGCATAAATTGCACAAAGCAATGCAAGGCAAGAAACATCTAAGGAAACAGTCTCCTTCACCTCTACCCTATCCTCAGTTGAAATGTGAAAAAAAAAACTTCCAAAAGCTCTAAGAATTTTAGAAATGCATCTGAAGTCTAATGGCTACTATGTAAATGTTACAAATTATATTTCCTCTACAGATCAAACAAAGGCTATCTTTTCCTTCTGATATCCCCACATACTTGTGTTTAACTGACACATCATGTTTTAATATTTCATTGATTTTTTTCATTGATTATTACCAAGGAGCTAGCAGGTTTGTCCAAATTCTGCTATTGGCTCAATAATCTTTCACAAGACTTTATTTCTCTATATTGTGATAAATAATTCCAAAAAATCAAAAAGAAACTACATGGAATGGATTGCACTCTAAATGTTTTATCAAAGTCTTGCGTAATCGCCTGTATCAGAATCACCTGGGGAACATTTTTAAAATTATTTTTTGGGGCCCCACCTAAGACTCCCTGACTAATGGTGGACTGTAGAAGTAACAGTTCATAAGCTCCTCCAGGTGATTATGATACATGCTGAAGCATGTGGACAAGTGGTGTATACAGTATGCTTTCCATTATCACAAATATGAACCAAAAAATAATTAGAAGAAAATATTGGTGAATGTTTATTTAAATTCAGGATTTACAGGCCTATAATAGCATTTATTTTTTAAGCATGAACTTTTAAAGGAAACAATTGATAGATTTATATACAAACTTTAAAACAATTTCCTTCAACAAAGACAAGATAAAAAGCCAAGAGAGGGACTGTAATGTAAGATGCTTTTTTTTGACTGTACACTATGTTGAGCCATGCATTCACTTCTTCCAATGTCAGTAAAACAAATTCAGGTTCTCTTCAAGGTTACGGCAGCCTGATGGTTGCTGGCGGGGCTGGATTCCGGCTGGAGTGAGATGAGAGTCCAGGGGCTCACTGTGGCAGTTTTACAGACAGGATGAATCCATCTCTCCTGGTGCTCTAATGAGTAGCACTCAGGCAGGATGTGGAAGGGATCACCCCAACCACACACCTTTCAGGGTGGTCTGACTTTGATTTCTCTACTCTTGGCTGCAGCAGGCGCACCAGATCCTTCTAGGCTGATGGCAGCACTATTCTGGACATACTTACCTGGAGTCCAACGACTGTTCCCACTGCAGGTCAGAACATTTTGCCTTTCCCTCATTTTCCTTTTCTCTTTTGGGGAACTTTTTTAAGGGACTAGATCATGCCCCCAAAGATTCCTAACTGGAAATATTGGTCATGGTAATATTTGGCCAAGCAGTTGTCTGAACTGGGTCTGACCAGGTACTTGGAGTTAAAGCATAAGGGACTGACCCTTTTCTCAGAGTCCGTTGAAGTAGTTCCCAAAACAATTGTGGTGGAAATGGGGGTAGATCTCATAAAAGACCTCCCTTTCCCCTCTCTTACCTCGTTCATATTCCCAGAAGGGCCTTGGATGTGCCCCTGCCTGTTTTGGTGGTGTAGTGACTTTAGCTCTGTGTGTGCCAAGTGCAGTGCTTCTTATGTCTGCCTCAGCCCAGGCCCAGAGGCAAAGGAGACCAAGGTGAAGGGAGCTTGCAAATGCACGTGGTCCTACAGCTCAGGAGAAAAGGGGTGTCACCTCCTGTGTAAGTATTCTTATGCACTCCAGGCCCAGCCACAACTTGGGGGCCAGGACAGTCAAACTGTGAATTGGTGTGAAGGTGTTTTTGAAGGAATTGATGATGGAGGAAGCTATGCCGTTGTGACCTTTGCTCTTTAGTTCTGTCATCTGAAGAACTGTTACTTTTTTCTGACATCTTAAAGGACTGTTGAGCAATAAGATGAAGATGAAATTCAAATTCTTGGGTTTAGGAAGGCAAGGTGGTTGGGTATATGATGTAAGAGCCAGATAAACTTGGGTTCCAATCTGAGCTATTCCCTTTACAGTATGCTACTTTGCATAAATCATTTATCTTCTCTCTTGGAGGAAACATACTGTTTTGGAGACTAAGCCATTAGTGGAGTCCCCAAATATAAAACTCTTAGATAAAAGGGAAAATTTCCTCTCCTCCACCATCATTGCTGTTATTGTCATAGTCGTCGTCGTCATCACCATCATCATCATCATCATCATCATCAAGGAATGGTATTGAATGAATACTCAGTGGATTTCTGTTGGGCACAGGCCACATCTGTGAAGGTTTTAATAATCAGTGTTCAAGCCCTAGAAATTCATTATCTGAAAGAGTGAACATGGTATAATGGTAAAACACTTGTATTCTCTGCTTATAAGAAGCGTGAGGCCAGATTGTTTCATTCATGTATAAAATGAGTATAACCCTATAAAAACCCATAAGACTGTTGTAGAAAGTAAATGCAGAGAATTATATGAAATTCCTGGCATATGATAGGCTGTAAGAGAATGTAGATCTTTGATCATTATTATCATCAGTGTTGTCATTATCATCATCATCATCATCATCGTCATCATCAATCATCATCATCAGGTGATATTGACACAATATTCAAATAAGAACTCAGAAAATTTGTGCTTCCTAGGCTCCACATCACCCTTCTAGAACAAAGTCTATGCTTATTCCTTTCATCTCATCTTCTCCCTTGCATAAAACAAGCAAATAGTATGTAAACTAAATGGAATAACTGTCATTCATTTGGAATTATAAAAGAAATAATTGAATTCTATCTACATTTATATCATTTATGCACTCTGGTGCCATTTCTGTATTGTAAGATGAGAAAGAAAATTCCCTCCATGTTTCCATTTTATTTTGTAACCTACTGGAAAATATAAAATTATGAGAAAAATCTTACTGTCATGAATTACAAAATGTGATGTAGATATATAACATTGACATGGAAAGCTGTTCCTGACATACTGTTTTGTGAAAAAGCCAGGTGCAACACACACACACACACACACACACACACACACATAAAGGATAAATATCAAAACATTTGAAGTAAATATTTCTAGATGGTGTTTTCATAGAAAATTTATAACTTCATCTTAAACCTTATATCCAGTTTTAACTTTTTCAATGAGCATGTGGAGTTTTTATGATTAGAAAAAGTAAAGGTGAAAATAATATCATTCTGTTTCTCCTTTCTCTTAGCCAAGATAGGGATTATTGGCTTTTCCAGTTCCTTATTTGTTTTCTGTTCCATCTTACTTCTGAGAAGAACCTGGTATAAGTGTCAAAGTTCTGTGTGTCCTGGCTGAGGAGTTCCTTTCCCTATGCCACCTCCTTATCACCCTCCTTTGTCAACTAAATTTATACTGTATTTCTGTCTTTGATCACATTTCATAACTACATATCCTCCCATAAAGCGGTATTAATTTTTCAAAAATAAAATAGCAATAAACATAACTTTCAAAGAACATTATGAAACTGATTCCTAATTCTGTTTAAAAACATACACAGGTAAAGAAAAATACTGGAAGGATATACCCTCAGTCACATTTGCTAGAGATTCACGAATAAACATTTCATTTATTTATTCATTCAACAAATATTTACTGGATGAAAACTGTGTGTCAGGCTGTGCTAGCCAAAATCAATTCATCCGTCCCAGACTTTTCTCCTGAGACTCTATTCAACTGCCTCCTCAGACTCTGAAATCCTTCTCTAGTTTGCCATGCGCTGTCTCCAAGTAGGCACTCTCTTCGATCAAAGGGAACCCCAATACCCTTCACCTGGCTGTATCCTACCTGGGAAGCCCTCCTCACAATTTTTAGGCACTAACTCTCTACGATGAGCCACTCTCCCTGGATGAATGCCTTTCTCATCCTGCTCAAGCTGACACAGCTCACTTCTCTCCTTTGGGGAAGACACCTATCTTGCTCTTCCTCATCTAATGGTGTTAGGACTGAATTGTTTGGGAAGGGAAGGGAAAAGAAGGGATGAGAAGAAGGAACACAACTTTTTAATTCTGTTTTTATAACTGAACTATGTGAATATATTACCAAGCTAAAAATATAAAATATGTTGTGTTTAGGTAAACCCAAAGGTAAATAGAGCTTATGTGTTGCAAAATTGCTCAGAAAACAGTACTTGATCATAAACAGGTCACCATCTTCATACCCAGTTGAGACTATCCTGTCAGTAACTCCATTAAGATGATGTTAAGGTTTCCTCTGACTACATGTAAACAGAGTAAGTAGAAAAGGGGTCAATAAAATCTCTGTTCCCAACTTTGAGTGCTCAGAAAGAAGGTATTTATGTGAGCCAATCAGCAAATAGCTTCTTCTGAGCCTCCAAGTTTTCTGGAGATGCACACTTTAAACATTAACAGAAGTCACTAAAGCAGAATGAGAGTGGGCACCTGTATGCTACCTGGCACCTAACTGCCTGAGAAGATAACCTCTACCCACCTCATGCCCCCAAACACACACATAAAGGGAGACAGGCCATCTTTTGTTAAATATCACAGGAGTGATGGAGGACCCCTGTGCTGCACATCAATGTCATAGATGGGAGAGACCACTTCTAGTTTGCATGGTCTCAAGTATTGTGTGATCAGAGCTGGGCCACATGGAATAAACAGTACAAGGTTCTAGAAGGAAGAGGAGGCCAAAAGAGGCAAGGGGAAAGATGGAACTCTAACTCACATTGCCAAGACTTTCGACCTTCACTGGGTCTTCCTTACTTTGACTTGGGTGAGGGTGTTCCTGCTTTGTTTGAAGACCTATTAACAACTTACCTGAAGGTACCTTGCAAGGGAGAACAATTGTTTTCATTCTCTCTCTCTATTGCCCCACAGACACAATCATTTTCTCTAAATCTGTAATTTAGATTTACATGCTGGGGTGGTGGGGGAAGAGAGGTAGGAGGACACTGCAATTAGAAAAATTAAATGGCCCACACACCAGATGAATTACAAACTTTTAAAGATATATATATTGTTATATTAGGAAATAAAATATTACCTATTTCAGTTTCATTCTGGGGTGAGGTTGTCCCAATTCAATAGGTACCAATGACTTCCAAATTCCAAAGTATAGAAAAACAAGTGTTGCAAAGGACTTGGATGAGTACTGACTTGGTTCCTCTTCCAGCCGACAAAAGACATTTGAGAGGCTAAGAAGATTGTTTGAAGTTGGAAGAGGATTTCTAATGAGAACTGTTGACATTTCATGAATACTTCTACCACAGAGAAGGAGTAGGGGCTCTTTGTCACCTTAAGCTTAAGGCAAAAAAAGCTTCATTGAAACTAATCAGAGCCCCCTGGAACTTTGTAGCACAGTCGGTATCTAACTCATTTCTGAGAAATCTTAATGGCAAGAGACTGATTAGCCAGTTGATTTGAAATCAGAGTTAAGAAAGTTTGGAGAGAGACTAGACTTCTTGAATTTGGGAGTTAAATTGAGCAAAGGATATATGAGTGGTTTTTGGAAACATAACATGGGCCATGCAGGAGATAGAACATGTCTAAGATCTAGATCATGATGATCTTCTGGAGAATCTAGGAAACCTCATCAGAAATAACCTAGAGGTATACTATTGGAAGCTTAAAGGATAAAGGAGTCAAAAATGACTAGACCAGGGATACGTATTTGCCCATTTCAATAGACAGCAGGCGAGAGCTCATGAACAATGGGCGATTCCTTACAGAACCCACAAAGGAACCATATAAGGGAAGGAGTCAACCTCAAATACCTTTTGTTTTTATATACCTAAAAATAAAAAGCCAAAGTGAGAGGCAACAAGTGTTTATTTGAGATCCAAAAGAATGGTTATTCAGTAAGCACTGATTCAGGCAGAAACTCAAATAATGTTCCAATTATGAGGTGAAAGCAATGAGTATTTACGAGAAAGGAAAGGGAAATAATGACATAAATAGATGGAAGGAATTCTATGTGAGTTAATAAGGTAAGGGAAGGATTTCTATAGGTGCAAATAAGCTAATATAATGATGCTAATTCTGAAGAATGTCTATAATTTTCAGTTGGTAATAGAATTTCTGCTTTCCTGTTAGCTTTGCAAACAGTTGTTTGGAATAAAATGCTGTTTTAGGCCCAGTCCAAAGGTTATTTTGCCCTGTTTAAACATTCCAAAGGTTTGAGGAGTAAGATATGCAAGGCAGTTCTTCTGGAATGGCGGCTCTGACTCCATTTAGAAGTGGCTCCATTTATATTATTTTTCACAATTTCCAGCCTGGAAAATGCCAATATTAGATGGCCATAACAATACCAGTTATATAAAACATTATTATTATTATTATTATTATTATTATTATTATTATTATTTTACTTCTTTTCTGTCCTTGTTGAATGGGAACTCTTGTTACTAGAACTGACAGAGATTTTTTACTTTACAAGAACAAGAAGGAAAGTCATAAGCTATACCTTAGATTTTACCTAAGGGACAGGAGAAAAACTAATACCAAAGGGCAGGTCTGCATGGTTAGCAGAAAGAAAAATTTGTTTTATTATTGCATTAATCAAGTTATGCTTTATGTATAATTTTTGGGAGGACTGTCAAACAATTTTCCAAGGTTACTACATGGTTATACATTCCTACCAGCAAAGTTTGAAGGTTACAATGCTTTACATCCTTGCCAACAATTTTTTTAATAGTCTTGCTAGTGATTGTGAGTGCCTAAGAGGCACATCCCCAATGGTTCTGCTCTTGTCTAACCTTTCTGCAGAAATTGGTCCTCCTGACGGATTTAATCTAGGACCAGACTCTACCAATTCACTTGGAAATGTTTGACCTAATGGTCAGAAACCACTCACATTTTATTGTTCTCCACACATGTCCTTTGACATGTGTGAGCATGTCCCGCAGCTTTCTGACAGGTAGATAGGTAGTTATGAGCCAGAGGGAAAAGGATCACGAGGGATTAAGGAAGCTCCAAGACCGGTTTATGGGTAAAACGCACATAATAGGACAATGTAGTTAAACACAAGATATCTTGTGGCTTCAGGCGACTGTCTAGTTTTCTCACGGTCACCAAGATTAACTAGGTCTAGAAGATTAACTCAAAAAGATAACTAGCGCCTTTTGGCGCCTCCCTCGTTCTCCCATAGTCAGTTAACTATAGATGACAACTATAGATGACCTTACGATGGGGGCGCTCAACCAGTTTGGGCAGAATTAGTTAACCGAGCATACGCCTATCCTCAAAATCCCCATGGCGCAGGCGTATGGCTTCCCACTTATGGGCAGAAAGTACGCATGCCCCAGCTTGGAGTAGGTGGGTCTAAGGCAGGAGCCGGGAATTCGGACTGCTCAAGGTGGGTGGGACAAAAGGAGAAAAAAGAGTCCTTATTATTAAACCCTCGACCCTCAACTTCTCGGCGCACTTGATTCTCTGTTGAGCTGCCAGCTTGAAATTTTCCCAAGTGTACTTTGCTTTGCTTTAATTAATAAAATCGCTTCTGCTTGCCGCTCTGTGTCTGTTCTTTCTTTGAGCGACGAACCTCCGCGAGTCTTTCATGGGGGATCCAAGGACTTGCACAACAGACATCTAAGCACTGGCAACACTTCCAAATGCAATTCCTGAGCCCTGGCATCCTTCTCAGATCTCCTTATCAGAAAGGATCTGAATAAGTCATTTATATGAAGCTATACTTGATTAACTGTGATGAGTGTGTGAAACTTCCAAAAATGAGAAAAAGCGAGAAGGCACCCTATGTGAAAGACTCAGAGTGTTCAGCTTCTTTCAGTTTATGAAGACCCCAGAGGCCTTGCCTTTGCCCTCGAGTTCTGTGACATGACTCCTGCTTTTGTACTATTTGAAGATGATGTGAATGCTTATGTAGAAAGCTGTAGGGAATCTACAATCAGCGACTAGAACTAATAAATGAATTTAACAATGTCGTAGGATACTAGGTTAATATGGAAAAATCAACTGTATTCTTATATAGTATCAGCAAACAATGAGAAATTAAATTTTAAAATTTCCATTTACAAGCAGCAACAAAACCCATAAAATACCTAGGAGCAAATCTAACAAAATATGTCCAGGACCACCAGAATGACAACTCTAAAACATTGCTGAGAGGATTTACTAAGATATGAATAAATGGAAACTATACCACATTCATATATTAAAAGATGATTAATACAGCTATTTTCACCAAATTGATCTAGATTCCTGATAAAACTTCCTGCACACTTAAAAAATAGATAACCAGCTAATTCTAAAATTTACATGAAAATGCAAAAGACGTAGAATATCCAAAGCAATTTTAATAGAGAAGAGCAAAGTTGCTGGACTTTCCCTAATTTCAAGGCTTATTATAAGGTTACATCAAGACAGTTTGATATAGGCGAAAAGGTAGACATATAGATCAATGGAACAGAATAGAGAGAACAGAAACAGACCTAAATATATATGAGCACTTGATTTTTGACAAAGGTACAAAGGCTATACAATAGAGGAAGAGAAGTCTTTCCAAAAAATAGTGCTGTATTAATTGCATATCGATATGGAACAAAATGAACACCAGAGTTTACTTCACACCATACACAAAAATTAACTTGAAATGGTTCATAGGCCAAAATGAAAAGCCTAAAAATATAAAACTATTAAAAGAAAATATAGAATATCTTTGTAACCTTGGATTAGGCAGCTCATGTCTTAAACAAAACATAATTATAAAAGAAAAAGTGGATTAAGTGAACTTCATAAAAATTTAAAACTTGTTCTTTGAAGGAAACCATTAAACAAATGAAAAGGCAAGAATAAGAACAAAATTCACAATGTATGTATCAAAGAAACTAAATGTAGAATTATGAAGAACTTTTGCAATTCAGTGTTAAGAGGACGACCAACTAAATTTTAAAATAAAATATTTGAAAGAATTATTAAACGAAAGAAGATATATGGATGGCTAATGAGTATGTGGAAAGATGCTGAACATATTAGTCACCAGGAAAAATAGAAATTAAAACCACAAGATAAAATTTTAAAATATTAACAAAAAGCCCTGACCATACTTAATTTTGGCGAGGATGAGGGGAAATTGGAACTCCAATATTCTACTGATGAGAATGTAAAATGGTGAAACAGTCTCAGAAAATAGATTCTCAGTTTCTTAAAAATTAAACTTAAAACTTCCATAATAACATAACCATTCCATTCCTAGGTATTTACCCAAGAAAAATGAAAACATGTATCTATGCAAAAGTTTGTATGTGCATGTTCATATTGGCTTTATTTGTAATAGCTCCAAATTGGAAAGTTCCTAAATGTCCGTCAATGTATGAATGGATAAACCTTTACCATATCATGGAATACTACTCAGCAACAGAGAGGAATATGCTATTATTACATGAAAAATTATTATCTTTAATGACTAAAGCCAGATAAAAATAAAACGTATGTTTTATGATTCAATTTATACAAAAACACTATGAAATGCAAAGTATAATGAAATAAAGTATATCAGAAGTTGCCTTGGGATGGGGGTGGAAGGAGAGATGAATTACAAATGGTAAGAGACTTTTGGAGATGATGGAAGTGTTTGCTATTTTGATCTTGGTCATGGTTTCATAGGCTTAAACATATGTAAAACAGATCAAATTGAATACTTTGGGTACTTTTAAAACTTTAATTATACCTTAACATAGCCAATATGCTTACTCATGAGTAGGTAACAGACCGAAAGGACTGAAAATGACAACCTTTGTTTTGGCGTTTTATTCTCGTGATATTCGGTTTATTTGTTTTTCCTTTTTTTCATTGTAAGTTCATTTTTCCCCCTTGCTTGCCTCTTTAAAGACTCCCTCAGCTATATCTCCATTTTCTGTAATTTGAAGACAAATAGTGTATGCTACCAAAAATCTGACTCCCCTTATCAGAGCTCTCTTTTTCTCTTTAATTACTAGGCTTCTAACCCAAACCTTACTTCAAAAATGTATTAAAACATACGATTTTCCCCAATAAACTAAAAATTACAAATATGAATGTATAAATGACAGATAGGGATGAATGTGTTAGTCCCTTTTGTTGTTCCTAGCTGATTCGCCTTTTTTGTTTTCATAAGAGATTCATTTTATTTTCTTATAGGCCTCTTCGGAGACATTCCCACTGACATTTATCATCACCTTAAAAAGTCAGAACGTTATGCCTACCAAAATCAGGAAAATCTGACACTCCCATGGGATGCATAAATTAATGTTGACTGTGGCAACTCAATTCTCTTTCAGTCCCCTTCTGACTTGGCCCCCTGAATTTTACTTTTTCTCGGAAGTCTTGTCCTCACTTCTCCACTTTTGCAGCAACACCCAGGAAAGGGTGCTTCTCTCAGATGCCTTCAATCATATTCTACCAAGATCCCTGAATTTTGCTGCCTCTAGAAGGTTCTGTACTCACCCCCCATCAGAGACTTTCCCAGAGGAGGGGGTCTTAATTTGGTTCTTTCTACCTATCGCACTGTGACCTCATTACCGGAACTTCACCACTTCCCAAAAGTTCTGGCATCACCCCATTCCCTCAGAAACACCAGAGGGAATTTAACGTATTCTGAACCCCAACATTGACCCTTACTTCTCACAGGGAGTCTGTGCTTATCCCCATCACCGTCCAAAGACGCTGGTGAGGTTTCCTTCAGTTATTCTACTAGTCAAGTTGTGATTTCACTCTCCATCCCAATTATTTTTAAAATTGAGGATACCTTGGTGTATCCTCATTCAGAGGGACCAAAAGCCCCTTCATGAACAATCACATAATCTTGAAGAAGTGACCGAGTTTATCACCTTGCATTTTCAGATCATACTCTCCATCATCCCCTTCCTTTAGACTCCCATGGGATGTATAAAAGATCATTCTAGGTACAAAATGTTGTAAGGGGCACAGAGCTCTCCTTAAACGTTTCTCAACTGAACATGCAGGGACTCTAATGACTAAAGTGTAAACATTAAACAAACCCATTTTTGTGTAAGTTCTGTTTGTTCATACACACCACTGACAATCAAAACACACTGCAAGCTTCTCAAATCAGGCCTTGTGGAAGCACTGTGGTGAGACAAGCACCCTGAACTGGGAACTGTGGTCACAGTTCTACCACTAACTGGCAGTGCGACCCTAGGAAACTATTTTCCTACCTAGTTTGTGAAATGAAATTTGGACTGAAGAAGTGACTTTAAATGTTTTTTACCCAGTGAACTACAGTTAGAAATACATTTAAAAATACTTTTATAAGGTGAAAATATTTCCTACATGTACAACTAAAACAAGTTTATGAAAATAATCCTTAACTACTCAAGTGGATTGTTTTGTTCTATTCTTTTTGAAATGGCTTGCTGTGACCCACAGAACTGATTTCAAGAGCCGTAATAGGTGACACTCTTTACTTTGAAGAACACTGGACGGCATTTAAGATTTCTTTAGGCTGTATTCTAAAAACTGGTGCTTGCATTGGAAATAGATAAAACAAAATATAAAAAATAACCTGTCTTGCTGAGTCTTCCTTGACCTTCCTCAGCTTGTTACAAAAGTCATATGTTCTGCATCTCCAGATGACAAAGTCCTATAGAAAATGGTCCCCTCCCAAGATATACAGTGGGTGGTAGCCCTGGTACTTATTATCTCTAAACTCTAGTACCCTCATCGGTCAGTCACTATCACTTAATTGATTAGTGTATTTTATGATCTTGTACTTTTCTAATGTTCTTATCCATTGAATTAAGTATCCATCCTGTGTTATCAACTTGTTTATATTTCATGGCAGTCCACGGACAAATGTATGGACAAATGTACATACGCACATACTCAATAGTGACTTCAGACTTTGGTATATGTAATAATTATCTAGGGAGCTTATCTAAAAGGGGATATTCCAGAGCCCCCACCCTGTGGACCTGGAGGATAGGAGCCAGAGGCCCTACATTCTCAAAACATTCCCCTACCAAGGTATTTTTATGCAAATGAACTCACATTCTTTGACAAACAGTTGGAAGTACATCCTTAAAATGGTTGAGATGTTGATCTTTCCTTACTGACTGGTGGGGGAAAAGAGAAAAAAAAAGTCCAAGTGGATTGAAATTTTGAATCTAAGTAGCTAAGCGAGGAAAGGTAATATTAACAAAAACTAAAAACTAGGGTGGAAGAGGAAAATTGCTTTTTAAATTGCTTTATTGATTTCACATTATGAAAAGAATACTGTTTTTCTGAAAACTAGGTGAAGTTGCCTGCTGGACAGAAAGTGCTATACTGAGACAAAACTACACTTAGGTAGAAACTGATAAGGGGAAACGCCAAAAGGTTTACAGAAAAGTAAATCACAAAACTACAAGCTTGTAGAGCAGAGGTCACATTATTAACCTCAGAAAAAATCTTAGAATTCAAGGTATAAGGCAAAAGTCATAATGATTATCAGGTTCAGGAGTTTGGAAGCGCATGTGATGTCTCATTTGCTGCTCCCTAGTCCTTCTCCTGATTTCCATCCGCTGCACTACGATCTTTTCTGCATCATCTTCCACTTCACTGTGATCAACATGCCTGTTAGGTATGGCCCATCGAAAATTAGGTACAAGGCGCCTAACCCACCCCAGCCTGCCATTTCTGCCAGGCTTCTGGCCTTCGCCCCTTCCCAAATGGCGTGGTTCCTCTCCATTCTGCACGGGGGCCTGGTCTCCGCCTTCGTTTTCCTGTTGAGCATTTTCCATGTTGAGACTTTTTACCGCCTGTTCCTCTTTCGACGCCATCACTCCTAGGAGACAAGAGACATGAGAAAGAACGTCCCCCTCCCCGCCGTGGACTGATCAGCACCGAGGACAGAGGCCCTACTACGCACCTTTGCAGATTCAGAGGCTTGGATTTCCAAGGCTTTTTCGAATTGCATGCTTCCCACCTGAGAGGCTCCGTACGCCCTCTAGGGGGCCCCCAGTCTCATTTCTCCCCCTTCCCTCTGGTTCCTGTCCCCTCCCTCATCCCAAACCCACCATTTTCCCTGCCGATCCATGTCCGAGCCTCTGCAGGCACCAAAATGGAGGACGCGGTGTGGGGAAGGACCTGGGGTCTCAGAGCTTGCTTCCCACGCGTTCCCCACCCGTGCCCGCCACCACGGTCCCTCGCACCCACCTGGGCCTATCCTTGCCGTCTCCTCCGCCTCCCGATCCTCGCCGCGAGTGCGCCGCCGCGACACTTGCACCCGCAGACCTGCGGAGGGCCGGGGTGGGGGAGCGGGGACCACTGCTGCCGAGCGCCGGGCGCACCACCCGCCGCCGCCCCCGCGCTGACCACTGTTTTCGACACCACGAAGGGCGGGGCGGGGCGGGGGACCCAGAAGCAGGTGTTTCCGAAGGGCCGTCGCCTCGGGCCGTCTAGCCCCAGTCCCCCCGCCCCCCAGGAAGGCCCACCATTTTCCGCGGCCACGCGCGGGGCCGCGGCAGGGCGTGGTGGCTGCGGTCTCTGCACTGCTTCGCCCCGGGGCAGCCCGACGCCCCCGCCCCGAGGGCTCCACGGGCCGGGGCCGCTGCCACACCAACCCCGGGGAGCACCTCGGGGTCCTTTACCTGCTCCCCCTCCGCCTCCGCCGCCGCCTCCTGGGGCCGCCCCTGGCCCGCACGCCCTCAGGGACACCGCGAGCCGACGCCGAGAAGGGAGCGAGCGACGACCGGGTCTGACGCTGGAGCGAGGCGCGCGCGAGTCGGCGCTGGCGGGTCACGTGAGCCTGTCGTCAAGGCGAGCGGCGACGCCCCCGTCCCGCCCCCCTCCTGGCCCTCGGGGTCTTGCGGAGCCCTCGGCCCGCGTCCCCGCCCCTGTCCTCGCGTCCCTTTTAAGGGCGCCAGCCTGGGGCCTGTCGCCGTCCCTTCTTTGTGTGTTCCTGGACCTTTCTCTGCCGCCAGGGAAGGGCAGTATCTTCTCGGGGGCCCGTGGGCCATCCCAACTGTTGCTCTGGGGGCTCGCCTCTTCCCTCCCAAGCTCCCAGATACACCCCTCCTCCCACCCGTACTCAGGCGTAAAATTTAAGGGGATGTGAAACATTTTAGTAGTGAAAATAAGTCTCATTTTAATGCAATATTTAAAAAACAAGATCAATGAAAGAATATCTGAGATGATCAAGATTCCTCACCCACTCCACTGCCGACCTCTGATCCTCCTTGCTATCAATGCCCACGAAAAAGCACGAGGAATGGGGGCGCGGAGAGGGGAGGGCGGGACAAGAAATGAGTCAAGGAGATGGAATTTTTTTCTGTTTATTCTTAATACGTTTGTTTGGTTTCTTTTTTGATTAAAATTCGTTCCTTTTATATAGTTTACATAAACTTTATATTAACTTTTATTATGGAAAATTTCAAACAAATGTAAAACTAATACAGTACAGTCTTCCTTGGATATCTGTGGTGGACCCCAGTGGATATCAATATCTGAGGATGCTCCAGTCCTTTTTATAACATGGTATAGTATTTCTATGGAACCTATGCACACCCTTCCAGATACTTTAAATCATCCTTAGGTTTCTTATAATATGTAATACAATGTAAACGCCATGTAAATAGTTCATACTCTATTGTTTAGGAAATAGTAAGAAAAAAGTCTACGTGTTCAGTACGGATGCAGCCATCCTGGGCCTAGCAATATAGTACATGTCAACAGCAATGTATTTTTTTTTCTGAATATTCTCGATCTGCAGTTGATTGAATCTGAGGATGAGGAACCCACAGATACGGAGAACCCACTGTATAAGGAAAGCAAAGGCACTCATTACCCATTGTCTACAGTTAACAACTCGTGGCCAGTCTTATTTCATCTATATCTTTACCCATTTACAACCCTTACAGATGATTTTTGAAGCAAATCCCAGACATAATATCACTTTGTGCATACATATTTCAAAGTCCATATCTACAAGGACTTTCTTTTTTATGTATAACCGCCACAGTAATATCACATCTAACAATAATAATCCTTTAATGTTATTTTATGTCCGATCTTTGTTTAAATTTCCAATTCTGTCTACGGCCATGCTACCCTATACAAGCTGGGTACTGTCTGATCTCGGAAGCTAAGCAGGGTCAGGCCTGTTTAGTATGGGGATGGGAGACCACCTAGGAAGACCAGGTACTGTAGGCGTAAAAAATAAGATCGTAAGCTGACAAAGTCCTTGCAATCTGTGAGGTCAACCAAGGGTTGCCTCGCCTATAAATAAATTAAACAAACAAACAAATAAATAAATTTCCAATTCTGTCATATAGTTTCTAAACAGTTCATTTGGATAAGGATCCAAATGCGATCTAATATCTAATGCTGCTTTCAAGATACTGTCTTTGTCTTTGACTATTTCACTATAATGTGTCTTGGTGAGTGTATTCTAATTGAGGCTCGATGAGCTTTTTGGATGTGTATATTTGTGACTTTCCTTAAATTTTGAAGTTTTGGCCATCATTTCCTCAAATAATCTTTCTGCTCCTTGCTCTCTCTCTGCTTTCTCTGCTCCCCAGTCTGGATAATTTCAATTGACTTATCTAAAATTTCCCTGATTCTTTCTTCTGTCAGCTCAAATCTTCTTTTGTGCCCTTCTAGTATATTTTTCATTTCAGCTACTGTACTTTTTAGCTCCAGAATTTCTTTTGGTTCCTTTTTATAATTTCTTCCTGTTTATCAATATTCCCTATGTGATGAGACATAATTCCCCTGCTTTATTTTAGTTCTTTGACCATGATTTCTTTTAGCTCTTTGAGCATATTAAAGACAGTTGATTTAAAATCTTTGCCAAGTAAATACAATGTCTGGGCTTTCTCGGGGACAGTTTTTATTAATCTCTTTTTTTCTATGAATAGGTTATACTTTCTTTGCATGCCTCATAATTTGTTTTGCTTTTGAAACTAGTTATTTTGAATATTATCATGTGGCACTTCTGAGAATCATATTCTTCCTTCTCAAGGGTTTGTTGTTGCTGGCTGTTGTGAATTCTTTGTTTTTGTGTTTAGTGACTTTTCCAAACTATTTTTGTAAAGTCTGAATTCTTTATCATGTGTGTCCACCGAAGTCTGTGTTGCCCTAGCTAGTGTTCAGCTGGTGTTTTGACAATTACTTTAAATGTTTGGAGCCAATAAAAGAAAAAAAAAGGGGGGGAGGAGAAACATTCTCCCAGTCTTTGCAAATTGATCTGTGCTGGGGAACTCATTCTATGCTTACTCAGGCCATTTACAACTCTGCATTAGTTTTCACTTCTTACTTGTACAGAGTCTGAAAGTCATCCAGAGGTGGGAGATTTGGGTCTCCTCAGCTCTTCACAGCACAAGGATCTCATTCTGGGCATATATGTGGCCTTCTCAATTACTCTGTACATTAGTGAACTTTAAAAAGCCCTTATTCCCCCAAATATCTCCTTTCCCAGCCTCTTCCTTCCGACTTTTCATTCTGTTGTTATTTGTTCTGAATGTTATCCGTTGCCCTAGGCTGCTGTGGCAAAAATTACTCCACTCCTGGGAAAGCTGAGTCAGAAAAACAAAGAGAAACCTTTGCACTGGTCCTTCAGGAGAACCTGCCAAACAGGTTGAAGCCTACAGCCATAATTTCTGGAGAATAAGGTCCATAATTCTCATTCAGGTGCTAGCAGTCTTCATCAGTTTATATGTTGGGGATGGTGGGCTGGCAGTTTAAAATACCACAGCATTCTCTTACTGCAATGCACGAGCTTCTCTCTTCAACAAGTTTTCCTCTGGTTGTTGTAAGTTTTGGATTAGATTCCAAAGTTCTGCAAAAGTTCATTCTGACAGTTTTTGGCATGGAACTTTTGAGTTCCCTACTCTGCCATTTTGGTGATGTCTTCACTTTATATGTCTTTTTTTTATTCTCTAAAATGTGATGGCTGCATACAATTGAAAAAAATTCATCTTTAAGAGAACAGTACAATATTATGCTTGCTTTCTCTCAGGAATTTTCAATAGAATCGTTGGTTAATTATGTTTAGTACTTTGTCACAAGCAATATTTGATATATTTGACTTGTTTTTTTTTTAAATCTTTTTAGCTGCTTTCTGAAATGTAGCTGTGGAAATTTCATATTTCCGAATATGTTTAAAAGTTATACGCATGGGGGAGGGTGAAATGGGTAAAGGGGATCAAATATATGGTAGCTGAAGGAAACTGGACTTTGGGTGGTAAACACACAATAGAATATACAGATGTCAAATGATAATGTACACCAGAAAATTATATAATTATATTAACCAATGTTACCCCAATAAACTTAATTTTAAAAAGTTATATGCAAAGTTAAAAACAATAGATGAACATCAAAAGGTAAAAGTCGATGTGCTCGCTGAGGGCAGTAGTGCAAGGGGCCATGCAGAGAAGATGTTATTGCTGCCTCTTTGTGGTTGATGTCTGAGGGTGAGGTCTCTCTGGGGTCAAGGTGTCACTGCCACAGACATGACAAAGGTCCTTGTTTTAGTAATCTGTACCAGAGAGAAAGAAAATGACGTGCCACAGTTTGTAAGTGCAAGAGATAATTTTGACAAATTGGTGTCTGCAAAGCTGAGAGAAATTTTGAACATATGTGGCCCATCTCTGAAGGCAGGCAAAACCTGAACTCTTTATTGTCTGCACAAGGATTTCCCCAGTGTGGTGATGATTGGCCTCCGCTAAAAGGCAACTGGAGTGGATGACCAGGCAAACTGGTATGAAGGCAAAGAAAACAGAGCAGCTATCGCAGCAAGGTGCAGGCAAGTTTAAGACCTGGCAGTCTCTTCCGTGGAGGTGGATCCCTGTGGAGATGACCAGGGGAAGGGGCAGTGCTTGGTCTTAATGAGTATGATGATGTAAAGCAGAAAATAAGGTAGTTGTATCCGCAAAGCTCCATGGAAGTGGGGATCAGGAGGCCTGGCAGAAAGGAGTCCTCTGCTTCAGGGCAGAACTTCAGGGCATGCCAGAAGATGGAGACTCCTGCCAATGAGGTGAGACCAATTAGATTTGCCAAAGGTATTGAGAAGAATCTCAAGGGTGCTAGTAAAACAAAAGTCCACATCAGATCCAAATCTTAGATCAAGGAAAAGGAAATGGGATCATTCCTAAGTGTGGCCAAAGGATCCAATGATCCTTCAGTCTTCTTGGAAATTCACTACAGAGGCAGCCTCGATGCAAGTGAACCACTCCTGGTGTTTGTTGAGAAGGGAATCACCTTTGATTGTGGTGGCATCTCCATCAAGCCTTCCACAAATTTAGACCTCTTGAGGGCTGACGTGGGAGGAGTTGTTCAGCCATTGTATCTGTAGCCAAGCTCAGTTTGCCCATGTACGTAGTAGGTTTGGCTCCTCTTTGTGAAAATATGCCCAGTGGTAAGGCCAAGCCTGGAGATGTTGTTATAGCCAAGAAGACTATACAGGTGGATAGCCCTGATGTCAAGGGCAGGCCCATCCTGGCTGATGTGCTCTATTATGCACACATCTTTAACCCAAAGGTCGTCATCAGTGCTGCCACCCTAACAGGTGCCATAGACATAGCTTTGGGGTCTGGTACCACTGGGGTCTTTACCAAGTCATCCTAGCTTTGGAACAAGCTATTTGAAGCCAGCATTGAAACAGGACCATGTCTAGAGAATGCCTCTCTTTGAACATTATACAGGACAGGTTGTAGACTGCCAGCTTGCTGATGTTAATAATATTGGAAAACATAGAACTGGAAGAGCATGAACAGCTGCAGCATTCCTAAAAGAATTTGTGACTTGTCTGAAGTGGGCACATTTAGTTCTAGAAGGTGTGATGACCAACAAAATGAGGTTCCATATCTGCGGAAAGGCATGACCAGGAGGCCCACCAGGACCCCAATAGAGTTTTTGCTATGGTTCAGTCAAGACAGTGCTTAGTTCAGATACCCTAAAATTCCTTCATTTTGTCTTAAATGGTCAGTTGAGCTTCAAAATATTTTGGAATGGATGAAAATCTTTTAAAGGAAACAAAAGATAGTATTTAAAAATGTAGGACAAAATGAAATTTGCATGCCTTGATTTTTATTTTTTCATTTTCAAGCAAGAGATTTGATAAGATAAAGCTAATATCTTGGCAAGTATTTTTAAGATATTCTATATATGGATGATGAATTTTTTAAAAAATATAATAACATTTTTAGAGTATATGTTTTTAACTGAGGAAAAAAATGTATTTCAGATTAATGATACGAGGAATACAAACAAACTAAAAGTTACTATACGGTTGTCCAAAACAAAAAATCCAGATTTTCGTGCTCTCTGGGGAACAAAAAGGTAACAAAAGTCTTGTTACCATTGTGAGTAGTAACTATTTGGGTACTATTTGAGTGTTTCTAAAAACAATAATTCAATTTAAAAAATTACATGTGTTCGAAAGAAATTTTCTTAAGTATGAAAGTAAACCCTTTTTTTCCCCTTTTACCTCATGCTCTTACTGTGTCTGCTGAGAAAATATATGCCTTCCCTCAAGTCTCTTAAAAATAACATAGAAAAAAGAACAGTGAACAAAAATAACTCATATAACAAAAGATCCAAAATTATCAAAATGCATCATTATAGAAGATAATTAGTCCTGGCAACATTGAAAAATAAAAAGCATCCGTGTTGTAACAACACCTCCCAAACACAAGAAACCAGCGCATTATACAAACACACTTGCTCTACAAGCCAGACTCAGTTGTTATCCAGAAATTACCAGTCCTCAAAATGAAAGAATTTGCATATTGAAACTCAGAGCTCTACTACTTAAAATATACCACATAGACTTTAGGAGTGAAGTTTCATTACATAAATGGCCAATTGACTTTACATCGCATCAACTTCATTTCCCAGCCATAACTGCAGAGAAGAGACTGAAATGCAAGTTTTCTGACTCTGAATTCAGTATATTTTTCACTACACAAGAATGCTTCTCAGTTCAATTCTCCGTATCACAGATAACTGGGATGAAGTTATTCTATATCCTTCAACATTCTTTCCTTGTCCCCTAATAGGCAAGACATGGTCTGTAAAACAACCTAAACTTGAGTCCACAGCTTTGCCACAACCCTTTCCACACATGGAAATATATGTGGAAAGATAAACATCAACTTAGGAATGTGCTTACCTGGGGAAAGGATGGAGTGAATGCAAAGGGAGGGCAACTCAGCTATATTCATATCATGTGATTACTTAAAAATTAAATGGAATACTTTTCATACATGTCATGGAATGAAGTAGCTGTATTTTCAATGACAACTATAGCCAAGACTTATTTTTAAGTGAAAATCAGATTGTTATACATCATGCAATTCCACTAAATGTATTTATAAATACATAATACACGTATTTCGATATATGCATAGTAAAAACTTTTAAGTCTACATACTAACTTATTACACTTTCTATATCATTCTGGTTCTCTATTGCCGCATATCAAAAAGGCCCCAAATTAGTAGCTTAAAACAACACTTTAAAAAAATATATTATTATTGTTATCATCATCACTATCATCATCATCTCTTATAGTTCTGTGGATTGACTGGGCTCATCTGGATGTTTTTCCCATGGCATCTCTTATGAAATTGTGGTTAAATCTCAGCTGGAGTTTTGAGCATCTGAAGACTTAGCTGGGCTGGATCTCCTGGCAGTGGATGTTGGCTGTTGGCAGGGAGCTCAGCTGGGGCGGTTGACCAGAGTGTCTACGGTGTCAACATTAAGGTGTTTCTGTTACCTATTTCCATGCAACAAACCACAACAAAATTTGGTGTGGCTTAAATAACACCAGACATTAATATCTTTCACGATTTTGAGTTGACTGGGCACAGCTCAGCAATTTTTCTGCTCCACGTGGTTTTGTTTGGGGATGTAGCAACCTGGAGGCTCAACTGATGAAATATCCAGAGTGGCTCACCCAGGGGTGACAGCCAGGGCCGGGATAATTTTGCTCTGCCTAATTAGTACATTTTCCACAGCAACAGAATTAGAAAACAGATGAGAAACACTATATACACTGTTTTGCCTTTTGCATTTGCTTTACATAATAACATATATAAAATGTCATTCCATACCACTATGCATACAATTACATCTTTCTCTCAAATGGCTGACATGTCTATGTATTCAGCTGGAACCCTATTTATGGACATTTGGGCTAAATCCATCTGCTCTGGGCTAAAGAGGACATTGTGTTGAACAAAATAGTGCCTAGGTACTTAGGGGCTTACATTCCTAGTGGTTTCTATACAGAGGGAAGCAGGCTATTACAAAAAGAGAGATAAGTCTAATGAAGTGAGAGGATTGCTTGTCCACAGTGGGTGGAACCCATAAACATCTATTCCACAGAATTCTGTTTTGGGCTATTAGACCCAAGGCTGGGCCTGCCCTGAAGAGATTCATCCTGGGGTAGCATCTTGTAGAGGAAAGAGCACTGCCGAATCATGTGACAAACAGCCTGGCTGTTAATTCTGGGCTCTGCCATGCAGTCACTGAAAACTCTTATTAAAGTTCATGTATTCTGAGCTCCTTAGTGCCCATTTTTGTCCACCTTTCCCTTTCACACCATGCTTTCTCCTTAGGAAGTCATCTCACCTATACCTATATCTTCAACTGCCATTCACTCATGTATGATTCCTGCATTTCTCTCTCTAGCTCAGCCTCTGATCTAAATATCTTGCTGCATTCTTAACATTCCCAGTAAGGTATACAGAGTACTGAGAAATCAAGATGGATCATCGTGTTCCCTCTAAAAAGGGTCCATTATGTGTGTTCCCATCTTAGTTAACATGCCTATCTATCACACAGATGGTCTGGTAAAACACCTGAGAATCACAGTAACACTTCCGTCTTATGCATCCCTACCCAATTCTCAAAACTTTCATGAGCTCATCTATTTGTTCTTTCATACATATGTCTATTTATCTAGGGAGAGGAGTATTGTTGGTTTAAGGGAGAAAGGAGATCATCACACAGTAACAGTCCTGAAATGTGTGATTCATTGCAATGAGAAGGGGCCATCTTAGGAAAATTCGTTACAGAGGGAAAGTAGGGAATATAGTTGCTGATTCGGGTAAGTTGGTAGGCTTGGTGATGGGAGCACATAGACAATCTGTTCTGTGATAACGTCTACTTTTCCTAAGAAACAAGAAGCCGAAAGAGCACTTGAGAATGTTGAGGTGTGAAAGAGTGTTGAAGGTTTGTACAGAGAATAGATGTTGTGCCACAGCGATCTCAGATATTGAGAAAGTATATTGACTATGTGAATGTGGTAAGATTGACGACCAGGCCTGGGTATTGCCCCATATCCTGAAACAGCTTCCCTTCTACCTTATCTCCCCACTTTTTCCACGAGGTTCCAGTCACACTGGTTTTTGTCTTTTTCTGGAACAAGTCATACTCACTCCTACTTCAGAATGTACTGTTCCCTAGTCTAATCTCAAAAGATATTCACACTCACACAGCTTTTTCTTGTCATCAAGGTCTCAGCTGAAAAGTCACATCCATAGTGTGACCTTCTCTAGTGATAGAGCATGGCATAACTTCAGGGATCATCATGCATGGTGTGGTCCAAGTAAGTGATGGTCTTTGAAGTTGTTAAACTGGGTGGCCATGGACATCCTTGACTGCCTTCTCCATAAATATTATTTTCTATCCCATTTCCCTGTTTTATTTTCTTCATGGAAATCTTCACCCACTGAAATTACATCAGTTACTGTTTATTTTATATGTATCCAAATGAGAATGTAAGCACCATAAAGCAAGGGGCCTTTCCTATTTTGTTGCCTAGTAGCCAGCCAACCTATGAGGCAAAGAGTAAGTACTACAGTAAACAAGTGCTACACGTCTGGATTGTTATCTACCAGAAAGACCAAAACAGAAACAGATACTTAAAACTGAGTGGCTAAACCAATTGACATTGGAATCAGAGATCACAGTATGCCAAATAGTTAAACATATCTTGGACATTACCTATTTAACAAATCTCAAACTATAGGAGACATCAGAATCTACCAGGGAAATACATATTCCTGAGCCTCAATCCCCAGGGAAGGGATTCAGCAGGTCTGGGCTGAGGTCTCAGAAGTTGTAGTTTTAACAAGATACCAGATGCTTCTCATAAAGGTAGACCAACCCATACTTTTAAAAATGATGTTTTACTAGGGGAAACTGCTTCTATATCATTAATCTATTACCTATCATGCAGAGTTCTATTATATCTTCAGTTTGACTGCTGGCATAATTACTGGGAAGCTCAATGTTCATCTAGGACCTTAGATCGATTGTTCAGATGGGATCTCATTTACTCTTTCTAACCATTTCCTAATTGTATATGAGATGGAGGCTTACTTCATACTTCCGATTTTAGAACCTGCTTGTAGAAGTTAGTTTAAAAATGTTTTTGCTTCGGCAATGTAAAATATGGACTTTGGGTGACAATGGATGTGTCAATGCAGGCTCATTGATTGTAACAGATGTAGCATTTTGAGGAGGGAGGTTGATAATGGAGGCAGACTGTGTGGGAACAAGGGGTATATGAGAACTCTATACTTCCTGCTCAATTTTGCCTTGAATGTAAAACTACTCTACAAAATAAAATTTATTTAAACAAACAGATATTGTTAATCCTTTGATTTTCTCTCCTTCCTAAAACGGTAGACTTGGAAAAAATTTAGAAAGTAAAGGTCTTTGCCACACTGGTGATGAGAAGTAAAATTGCAATTTGAACGTCACAGTTGCAGACAACAGATTAGGAAGGGATGAGAGAGAACCAGGGGTTCCTTAAACCCATCAGTTGGATTTTACTACATGTGAAATGTAGCGCAAGACCCTTTGCTGCCACTGCTATTACCTCTGTAGTCTCTGAGCCTCATGACAGACATACCCTGTCCTATTAGTAAAATTTGGGATGATGTTATACGTAGTTTCTAATCTGCCCCCCACACTTCATGTTTAGTTGTGAAGATATTTTCAGATAAGTAAATTTATCTCTGACATATTGTGAATAAATTTAAAGACATATTTCCACCTCCTCTTTCGAATGTTAATTTTCTTATAATTACATAAGTAATAAATCCTGGTTGTAAAGTAAATTCAGACAACATGAAAATATATAACTTCTGTATTTCTTCATAGCCCTAGAAATATCCATTATTTGTAGTTTGCTGTATGCCCTGCCACTTATATATTATTTGAATAGCTTTATAGTAAGACTTTTTGTGGGAGAAAGTCCTCCACACCCAGCACCCTGAATTGAATGTTTGCACATTGTTCTGGCAATGCGGAAGAGTCAGACACACTAAAAGCTGAGTGTTTCTAATCTTTATTTGAACGATTAGGCCTCAAACCCTCTATTTTATTTACTAGACCTTCCCTTTTCATCATTAATATGAACTTGTTTATGTTCACCTAAGCTTTATCTTCCTCTCTCTCATCTCATTTTTACAAACAACAAACTTCTCAACAGGGTTGGGGGAACTATAGTCACCGTTTTCCATTTTCCAAGCTCCTTGTCATTCCTCAATCCACCCTTGTCTATTACCTCTCCATTCTGCTGAATTCGCTCTCAACAAGGTCACCAATGGCATCATTGTTATAAAAGCTATATTGGTTCCTTTCAGCTCGTATCTGTAGTGTGAGCCTGTATTTATTTTGTTTCTGATGAAAACGATACATTTCTTTGTTGTTGTTGTTGTTGAAAAAAATTGCAAACTTGAAGAAAATTTGCTGGTGTAAAACAAAGAATCCCCCTCCACTTTCCCTGGATAATATGTAAGTAAGTTGCTAATGTGATGCCCTATAGCTCCCAAATAGTTTAGTGTGTATGTCTTACAGACGAGAACATTCCCCTAGATAACCACAAGACGACCATTAAAAAAGAAAATTGCCATTAATAATATTCACCACAAGCTAATCCTCAGACCCTGTTCAGATTTCACCAGTTGTCCCAATAATGTCCTTCACAGCAAAAAGATACAGGACAGAATCCTGTACTGTATACATTTATTATGTTTCTTTATTCTTATATAGTCTAGAAAAGGTCCTCAGTTTTGCCTTGACTTTCATGACATTGACACTTTAGATTGTGCGCCAGTTATTTTGTAGATTGCCCCTTGATTTGGGTTTGTCTGATGTTTCCTCATGATTTTATGTAGCAATAGTATAGAAGATGCTATGTTTTTCTCATTGCATCCTAGCAGCCAGTGTATAATTTGGATTTCCCTATTACTTATGATATTCTACTTTGGTCACTTGATTAAGGTCTTGTCTCCCAGCCTTTCTCACTATAAAGAAACTCTGCAATTAATAAGCATTTGACACTATGCAACTATCCTGTCCCTTATTAAAGTTTTAAATTTATTTACTAATAATACATTTATATCATGGACTCATGTTTTCCTGTGTAATTGAATTGGCTATAATATATTCTATTGTTATTTTTTTTGATGCTAAGATTGTTCCTCTTCAAGTTGCTTTTTCCTGTCCTTTGAATATGCTCCCAGTCTTCCTTGAGCACTTCCTTACTATCTGGCACAAAATATCCGCAAATAATCTTGTACTTCCCTTGTTCTAGACTTGAAATTAAACATTTCTTCAAGGAGCCATGGTTCGTTTTAATTAGGAAAAGTATTTAGAAAGCAAGATATAGGCAGCAGGTGGCCCCACTGCTACTGGAGTTTTGTTGCTCCCAGTTTTTCTCTATGGACAGAGCTAGGGCATACACACTCACAGACACACTTTTTACATCTAATTTTTTCCCCTAGATCTCTTTAAACACCTTGGAAATTATTGGTTTCCATTCGTAATTGCGATTCCATTCCAGCACTCAGGCTCATTCCAATTTTTTCCACTTTCATATTTGTAACTCCCTTCCCCAACAGTGAGAAAACCTGTTTCCCAATTTCCTTAATATATTTACTTATGTACCGATATGCCTTTATGCAACCACCAATCACCTGTATGTATGTAGATAATTTCTCATTGCAGATACTATCTGTTCTCCTCCACTGAAGACCTTTTCACCTCAATCAGGCTCTTATACCCTGACTAGCCAATGCCACCTTCCTCAAATTTCCTGTGCTCTGACAATCCAAGCCAACCTGCCCCCTGAATGAAGGCCCTCTTCCTCTCCCAACTTGAGCTCCAAGCAGTGGTGACTGACCATTGCAGTTTTCCTAAAAATTGTCTTGCCTTTAGCACTGAAATCTTTGCACAACAGGAAATCCCTCCTCAGAATGCGAAAAGTTATGGTTTTGGCAATGGATTGAGGAAGAAGCACAAAATCTATAAGGTGGAGAAAAATTAGGAAATAAAAGCAACATTGTTTTTAGTGTCAAATGTGTAAGGCATAGATTATCCATTTTCTCTAGACCCTGTTGCTAGTTTTTCTCTACTACTAATGTTGGAAATTATATTTTATGTTTCAAAATCATGGATCATCTATTGTTGCATCACTTCAAATGTTGTACCTTAAGTGTGCACTGTAATAGTGAGCAATAACACTCTGTCTTTAACTCTGCTGGTAGATTAATTATGGTGCTTTTTTATTGAGATAGTACTATTTAATTGTTATCATTTCAATGTACTGACTTTGTTTTCTAAAAGTTCATATCAGGAAAATGGGAACAATTGAAATAGCAATGGCTGCATGAACTATACATCACTAAAAAAGTAGACTAAATAACTATATTATTTTAATGACAGATAGTGGAAAGATCTATAAAACTGGACTTAGGAAGGCAAATACTAAATAGATTCCCATCCCCCAGGTCATGGACGGGTAACGTTTTGTGTTGGTTAGCCACCCGGGCCGCACAGCAGGAAATGAGCGGTGACTAGCAAGCAAAGCTTTATCTGGATTTGCAGCCTTTCCCCAGCGCTAGCATCACTGCTTCAGCTCCACCTCGGATTGTCAGGCATTAGATTCTCATAGGAGCACCCGTCCCTGGTGCCAAAAAATTAGGGGACTGCTGTACTAAAATAGAACATGCTGTACAATATACAGAAAAGAATTTTGAGTTAAGCATCGTGGAAGAAGTGATGTGGAAGCACATATGAAGACTGAATCTTACAATTATAGGATGAGACAGGCAAGTTTTTCTAAATCAGTCTTCCCCCACTCCGCCCCCATTCCATGAAAAGACACCATGCTCAGTTAAAAATAATGGCAGCTGAATTAACTTGGGCATGCTAAACAAATGAATTACATTACCATATAGTTATTTTGATTGCTCTATGAAACTAAGTAAAATTATATTCAGTGATATAGAGGATGCAACTAAAACTTCCTGTGGATGAATAGAAGGGGAAATCTTAATAACAAATGAGAAGGCCCCTTACAGTGTAGAACCAATTCTGTTAGATCTTACCAACAGTCATGCTTTCTACAGTAGATAAAATGATGCCTCAGATCATGGCCAATAAAACTGGGGGGAAAAATCCCTTTTAGTGCTTAGGAACTTTGGTTTGAAAAATGGAGATTTAAACTGTCTTTATTATTTCTATAATGATTTTAATGCAACCACAGAAAACATAAAACAAAATATGTTATATCTTGTCCAAATTCGAACTAGATTTTGATCACATATGTACACATTTGGAAGATGGCGTGAATGTAGAATTTGGCAAATTGAATTCAGTCTATAAACTCCATACCAAAAAAATGAGAGGATCTTACCTGTTAAATGCGGTGTATTATTGTACATAACATGGTAAAAAAAATATGTGATTTACTTACCTATGACTTTGAGTCTTTCATAAGGAAAGTTTTGGTCACTTTTCAGTTTCCTAAAAATGAGCAGAAGCTCTCAATGAGATTTTGGACTGTTTGGAAATGGAAAGAGATAGTCTCCTTAGGCATGTGCCTACCAGACACCTATCATTGTTGCTGGCCATAAAAAATATGTTAAAATGTTGTCAAGACAGGGAATTTAAAATAAATATGAGTGATACAGTAAAGTCTGTAGAAGAAAAGGTAAACAACATGCAAGAAAAGATGATGAATTTAAGCAGAGCATTAGAAACTATTAAAAATCAAGTAGAAATGTTAAAAGTGCAAAACAAGATATAGGAGATGAAGAATGCCTTCTGTGGGCTTGTCAGTAGTTTCAATGAAGTTGAGGAAAGACTTAAGGAATTTGTTAAATTAATAAAAAATCCAGCAACCAATAATGTTACAGTTATAATGTCTACAGTTCAGTCAAAAATTACAAGGCATATAAAGAAGCAGGATAATATGACAGGGGGAAAAAAATTCAATAGAAGCAGACTCAGAAATGACACAAAATTAATAGACAAGGATGGTGAAACAATTATTATACCTATATCTTACATGTAAAAGAAGCTGGAAGAAAGCATGAGCATGTTAAGGAGACTCATGTATGATTTAAAAAGAGACTCAAATCAAACTTCTGGAGAAGAGAAGTACAATGTTTGAGATGAAAAATAAACTGAATAGGATCAACAGCAAATTAGACTCTCCCTAAGGAAGAGGGATAAGGGTCAATTCAGGAGGAAAAGTTTATAGAGGGGTATGAGAAAACTGTCTTTTTGTGATGGATATACTCACTATCTTGAGTTTGGTGAAGATTTTACAGTCATATATAATGGTCAAAAGATGCCTAACTATATATTTAATGTGTGCAGTTTATTGAATGTCAAATATATGTCAATAAAGCTGTTAGAAACACAAAAGATATCACTGCAAACCTATTACAATTGCTAAAATAATAAATAGAGACAATACCAAATGCTATTGAGAGTGTGGAACAACTGGAACACTCATACATTGCTGGTGGAAATGCAAAATGGTACATTCTGGAAAATAGTCTGGCAGTTTCTTATAAAGGTAAACATTACATTTATAATGTGACCTAGCAACCCCATTCATAGGTATTTACCCCACAGAAATAAAAACTTATGTTCACACTAAAACCTGTATACAAATGTTCGTAGTGGCTTTATTTTTAATTGTCAAAACTTGAAACAACCCAAGTGTCCTCCATCTAGAAAATGGATAAATAGCTGTGGTTCCATTATACCATTGAATATTACTTAGAAATAGTAACGACCAAACTATTGATATACAAAAAATCATCATGCTAAATGAAAGATGCCAGACAAAAAAAGGTGCACATTGTGTGAGTTCATTAATATGACATTCTGGAAAAAAACAACCTCACAAAATTATAGGATCAGAAAACAAATTAGTGGCTGTTAGTGTCTGGGAGTAAGGGAAATCGGTTGACTGCAAAGAAAGCTGGGGAATTTTTTGGCAAGATGAAACTCTTGTATATCTTGATTGTGGTGGTGATTACCCAACTGTATGCATTTGTCAGACTCTCAGAATTAAACACCAAAAGGCATGAATTTAACTTTACCTAAGTTATACCTTAATGAAAATAATTTTAAACACATGGATTTTGTTAATTGAAAAATATAACTAGCAGATCAGTGTTATTCTGTGATTCCAATTTTGTATTTAAAAACAAATAAATAACCAGATTATAACCAGGGATAACCAGGCTCACCTCACAATGATGTTGTATTAAATTAGGCAATGCCTTTGCAACTGTGAATGAAAAAGTGGCCACATACGAAAACTGATAAGCTTAGGGGAGGCCAGCATGGTGGGCCCTACAAACTCAGAGACTAATATTAACCACATAGTCTGAACATATAAATTCCTAACTAAAAATGGGCCGAGGCAGGTAGTCACATCAAGACTGTAGCTTCCTTGACAAGGGTCAATCTTTACCTTAGGTAATCCTGTCTATTGTCTTTTTATATCTAAGATAACATACCCTTGGAACATCAGAGCAATCCTCCTTTTCTGGACCCCTCAGGATACAACCTCCACAGTAGAGCACAAGACCACAGGAACCCCTCATTGTTATTTTGTTCCCCAAATATTATCTCTATGTGCTGTATATGTTAATTATTAAATATCCTGTACTTATCAATGTAAAAAAAGTGTGTGTCTCTGTTTTACTTTTTATCCAATCCCAGAAATTTCCCTGCTTTGCTTTCTCCTGCCCCCTTAATCTACCACCAATGAATTTCATGCAACCCTCCTTATGTCTCCTCCTTTGAGTCTAATGTACAAAATAAGCTGCAAAACTGCCATTCTCTGGAGTATTTTCTCAATCTGTTAGGATTTTGCTTCCTGGCAATTGTTGTCAGTTTGACTCAAATAAACAAAAATTCTCTACAAGTCTCAATATTTCTTATGTTGACATAAGCAGTTGCATGAGTAACCCTGTTGTTTTTGGGAATCTATGAAATGTATCTGTGTTCACGGAATTTCTTATTTCCACCACCTCTTGCCCCCATTTTATATTCTGGAGGCTGTATGTATGAAGTAGCTCTCAGGATAGAGCTGTATGTGTTTCCAAAGGAGTGAGAAATATTGGAAACCCACACCTCTGTACCACTACTGCAGCAGACCTCTCCTACAAACCAGAAAAAGTCTCAAACTTAATCCCTAAGGTAAAATATTATCAGAGAGTACTGAGCTGGTGCACAGTCCTCTAGACCTTAATTGAAGAAATAGAACTCCTGCCTCTGATGAGAAGAAAGAAGGATGACAGATTCTGAGAGTGTAAGACTGCCTATAAATGGAAAGGACTGTGGGATTCATTCAACAGGATGAGGGGTATATTCTTCTTTATCTGTGACTAGAATGCTTGATAGAATTCTAAGATTCTGACTGAGATTCTGTAGGGCAGGGCACTGAAGAGAGTCAGGAGCTCTTCTAGGTCCCAGTGCCTCAGCCATCCCAGGGTCCAACTGAGCATTCATCACTCTTCACACCTCCAGTGACCCAGGGGCTGCAGAGGTTATGGTGATGGTTGCACGTGGTTCAGGTCCTTGTGGAATTTACAGTGACCTCTGTGGAACCTCCTTAATTAATTTATAAAGAGGAGGAAGACCTCACTAGAGCCATCGGACTCCTCAAAGAGGAGCTGGGCCTGGTGCAGTGGGAAGGACTAATAGTCAATAGTAGGGCTTCCAGGTGAGCAGACAGGGCTCAGAGGTAACTGATTGGTCTGAAGCCATCCAGGTTTCGGACAGATTGCAGAATTGTTATTTGTTTGCTTCTTTAAGATGTTATATGAGCTTCCAGGAAGTCTAGGTGAGATCAAAACCTCGCCTGACCTAACTGTTACGTGGCTTGAAGCATGTCCTCTTACCATTACTTCATCATCTATTTTTATGCAGTTTAGGGTGCCAAGAAGAGCCAGACACCACTTCTCTCTGCTTCATTTTGGAAGGCTGTCCAAGCTTGCCTGCTCTAGGTCTAACTTTTCTACCCTAGGAAATGGCTTTTGAGTGGGTGATGTGTTCACATCCAACCACTGCCTTTTTCCAGCACAGGGGTTACAGGATGGTGGGATCACCAGGGGCAGTGAATGGAGGGGAATTCTGTTATCATTAAGGGTATGATGCCACTAAAGGCTTATGAGAAGCCATGTGGGATAAATGAAACCCATATTTAGGAAGGTAAGCAGCAATTATACACTACTGTGAGGGTGGGGACCACAGGCAGAGAGTAGAGGTATTTGATCGGTTCTGGGACAAGTACAGGTACAAAATGTTGGGAGCAGAGAGTGATGAATGGGAGCTAGATGCATTCTGAGGGGAGGCACACAAGTTAGTTGGAGGTGAAAGATGGAAAAAGGCATCATTAAGGCCACTCCCTTTGGAGTTCCTGCAGCTGCTTCTGGGGCACCTTCCCTACAGAGGTTCCTGGGTCCTGATTGGGGACAGGAAGGAGTCCACCACCCATCTCCACCACTAGTCTTTGTAAGAAATGCACCTCATTGGAGGTGTCCATGAGCTTAATGTGTTTATACTTGATGGGCAGGAAGAGAAGCCACATACAGAAAATAATGCCTTTTTGCAGAGCTAATCCCACATGAATTCCAGAACCCCAGCCTCCCTGCCACCCTATTCCTTAGCACAGTGTACCAGGGCCCACGGAAATGAACAAGGAATCTGCCACTGGACCTCCCTGACTAAGACTTCCATTTGCTGCCTTCCATCCTAATCAATTCTTCCATGTTGATCTCCATACCATATCACAGACAACCTACCTGTTCCTTGGTACAAGCATCTACTGTGGACTCTGTGCCCCACAGATATTTGATCAGCATAGAGATTAGATTTGTGAGAAGAAGTAGTGATAGGACTTAAGGAAATCTGAATTGCTTCCCCGGTGTGGCCAACAAATTCAGGACTATCCTGCTGTCAGTATGCCCTAGCCAAAAATCACAAGGAATACAAAGCTGAACTTTTTACTCATTGCAGTGAGGCACAATGCACACTATGGAGAACCATGACGTGTTCAATAAGAGGGCATTAGGAATGAAGTATTATAGGAATTAAAATTATGTTAGGTGATTTTGAAGAGGGTTCAAGAAAGTGGGGGATTGTTCCATGTTAAGTTCTGTCAGTAGGTGGGAGAAACTCTATGATTGGGTATATTAATAGATTTTTCCTGAAAGGAAAGAAGAATATAGCAAGACTAAAGCTGTAATTGGTATAAAAAAAAAAGCATTAGCCACTCATTCATATTAAACAGAACCAGAAGAGGGTGTTTGGTCATTTTTGTCATTTTTATGTGGTTTTCATGGTGGTCTTGTTCTTCCACCCCAGATTTATTGATATATAATTGATATAACATTGTGTAAGTTTAAGGTGTACAGTGTGATGATTTGATACACATGCATATTATGAAATGATTACCACAATAAGGTTAGTTAACATATACATCAACTTATACATAACACATACATTACCTTTTTTGTATGAGAAGAATTAAAATCTACATTCTTAGCAACTTTCAATACAGTATTGTTAACTATAGTCACCATGCTGCACATTAGATCTCCAGAACTTATTAATCTTATAACTGGAAGTTTGTACCCTTTGACCACCATCACCCATTTCTCTCACCTTCAGCCCCTGGTAACCACCAGTCTACTCTCTGTTTCTACAAAGTATGTGTTTCTAGATTCCACGTATAAGTCAAGTCATAAAATATCTCTCTTTCTGTGACTTATTTCACTTAGCAAATACCCTCAGGGTTCATCCATGTTGTTCAAATGACAGGATTTCCTTTCTTCTCATGGTTGGATAATATTCCATTTTATATATATCACGTTTTCTGTATCCATTCATCCACTGATGAACACTTAGGTTGTTTCTATGTCTTGACTGTTGTGTGCAATGTTGCAATAAGCACAAGGGTGCAGATATTTTTTTGAGATGGTAATTTAATTTCCTTCAGATATATATCCAGAAGAGGAATTGCTGAACCATATGGTAGTTCTATTTTTAATTTTTTGCAGAACTTCTATATTGTTTTCCACAGAGGTTTTACCTATTTTCATTTCTACCAATAGTGTGCAAAGATTCTATTTTCTCCACATTCTTGTTAGCACTTGTTATCGTTTGTGTTTTTGATTATAGTCATTCTAACAGATGTGGGGTGATATCTCATTGTAGTTTAGATTTGCATTCTTCTGATTATTAGAGATATTGAACACCTTTTCATATACCTGTTGGTCATTTGTATATCATCTTTGGAAAAATAAATGTCTATTCAGGTCCTTTGCCCATTTTTAAATCAGATTATAATTTCTTTGCTATTGAGTTGTATAAGTTCCTTATATATTTTGGATATTAACCTCTTATTAGATATATGGTTTGCAAATATTTTCTACCATTCTATAGGTTGCCTTTATTTTGTTTCTTTTTCTGTCCAGAAGCTTTTTAGTTTAATGTGGTCCTACATGTCAATTTTTGCTATTGTTGCTTGTGCATTTGTGTCATAGCCACAAAAGTTATTGTCAAGGCCAATGTCAAGGAGTTTTTCCCTATGTTTTCTTCTAGGAGTTTAGGGTTTCAGGACTTACATTTAAATCTTTCATTAATTTTGAGTCATTTTTTGTGAGTGGCATAAGATAGGGGTCCATTTTTTTTTCTTTTGCATGTGAGTATCTAGGTTTCCCAACACTGCTGTGTCCAATGAGTGGTAAATCCTGCCATGTCTAGTGCAGCTCTGGAAAATATACCTGAGTGGGAACGGTGGGAGATGAAGAAAAGAAAGAAGACAGAAAGCTTGGATCAGGAGCTCCACTATCCACTGATGATGCAGTAGTGGTGCAGTTTTATTTTTACAAGTTGCTTTTGTACAAGAGCATACAATTGCTGGCTAGGATAAGATTATCCTTACCCAACTCACACTCTACTATGATCTTTTGCAGTTCTGTCTGCTTGAGGCTATGAGTGTACTTCCCTGGCTCAGAGTAATACCACATTTTTCTCCGATCAGTTCATATTTCCCCATCCTTAGGAGGGTTCATTGAGGTGAGGCAACCCTTGGTTGACCTCACAGATTGCAATGACCTTGTCAGCTTGCAATCTGCTCTCCGTAGAACACCACTTCTTGAAGAGACTATCCTTTCTCCACTGAGTATTCTTGGCTGTCTTATAAAATATTAGTTGACCATATATGCATGAGTTTATTTCTGGGCTCTCTGCTTGTTACATCAGTCTATGTATCTGTGTTTATGCCAGTATTATACTGTTTTGATTCCTATGATTTGTAGTATGAGGATGTATAATGCCTCCAGCTAGGTTCTTCTTTCTCAAATTGCTTTGGCTATTTGGGGTCTTTTGTGGTTCCATAAGAATTTTAGGATTTTTTCTATTTCTGTGAAAAATGCTATTGCTATTTTGATAGGGACCATATTGAATCAATAGGAGGTTTAAAGTACTATGGACATTTTAATATTATTGATTCTTCCCATCCATGAACATGGATTATCTTTTCATTTATTTTTGTCTTCTTCAGTTTCTTTTATCAATGTCTTATAATTTTCAGTGTGTAGATCTTTCAGTTCCTTGATTAAATTTATTTATAAGTATATTATGGTTTGTGGTGCTACTGTAAATGAGATTGTTTTCTTTATATCTTTTTTGGATAGTTCATTCTTAGTCTAAACAAACAACTGTTTTCTGTATGTTGAATTTGTATCCTGCAACTATTTTTATTGTGTTTTTTTTTCTTTTACTTACTTATTTAAAATGTATTTATTTGTTAATGGTGACATTGGTTAACAAAATCCAGTAAGTTTCAGGTGAACAATTTAACATTAAGGCATATGTGTGTGTGTGTGTGTGTATGTGTGTGTGTAGCATTGTGTGTTCACCTCACATAGTTAGATTTCTTTCTGTTACCATATATTTAACCCCTTTTATCCCATCTACCTCCTTCCCCCTACCTCATCCTCTGGCAACTACTAGCCTATTGTCCATGTCCATGAATCTCTGTTTGTTTGTTCTGTTCATTTGTTGTTTTAGGTTTATATTCCGCATATAAGTGATATCATGGGGTTTTCAACATTTGCTGTCTGGCTTATTTCACTTAGCATGATTATCTCAAGGTCCACCCATGTTGTCACTAATGGCAGTATTTCATCTATTCTTATCCTTGAGTAATATTCCATTGTATATATGTACCAGGGCACCTTTATCAAATCATTTATTGTAGGACACTTTGGTTGCTTCCATGTCTTGGCCACTATGAACAACGCTGCTATGAACATCAGTGTGCAAATATCTTTTCAGATATGGATTTTCAAGTCTTTGGGGTAAATACTCAGTAGAGGGATTGCTGGATCATACGGTAGATCAACTCATAGTTTTTTGAGGAACCTCCATACTGTTTTCCATAACAGCTGTACCAGTTTGCAGTTCCACCAGCAGCGTATGAGGGTTCCTTTTTCTCTGCATCCTTTTCCAGCATTTGTTATTACTTGTCCTGTGGATAACAGCTATTCTAACAGATGTTAGATGATATTTCATTGTGGTTTTGATTTGCATTTCCCTAATAGCTAGTGATGTTGAACATCTTTTCATATATTTGTTGGCCATTTGTATGTCTTCTTGGGAGAAGTGTCTGTTCAGGTCCTCTGCCCATATTTTGCTTGGATTGTTTCTTTTTTTGTTGTTATTGAGTTGTATGAGTTCCTTGCATATTCTGGATATTAGGACTTTTCAGAGGCGTTGCTTGCAAATACGTTTTCTCATTTGAATGGCTATCTCTTTACCTTGCTGACATTTTCTTTTGCTGTGCAGAAGCTTTTGAGTATGGTGAATTTAGTTCCTATGTTTTCTTCTATGCACTTTATTGTTTCAGGTCTTATATTCAGATCTTTAATCTATTTTAAGTTAATTTTGGTGTGCGATGATAGACAACAGTCTAGCTTCATTCTTTTGCAGGTGGCTTTCCAGTTTTCCCAGCATCATTTACTGAAGAGGCTTTCCTTTCTCCACTGTATGTTTTTGGCTTTCTTTGTTGTTGTTGAAAATTATTTCCTCATATAAACATGGATTTATTTCTGGACTCTTGATTCTGTTCCACTGGGCTGTGTGTCGGTTTTTCTGTCAATAACATGCTGTTTTGATTGTTGTCTCTTTGTAGTATAATTTGAAGTCGGGCAGAGCGATGCCTCAAGCCTCGTTATTTTTAATCAGGATGGCTTTGGAAATTCAGGTTCTTTTGTGCTTCCATACAAATCTGATGATTTTTTTTGTTCCATTTCTTTAAAAAATGCCGATGAGATTTTGATGGGGATTGCATTAAATCTGTATAATGCTTTAGATAATATGATCATTTTAACTATGTTGATTCCTCCAATCTAAGAACATGAAATATCTTTTCATTTCTTTATATCTTCTTTGGTTTCCTTTAATAGGGTCTTGTAATTTTCATTATATAGGTCCTTCACATGTTTTGTTAGATTTATTCCTAGGTATTGTATTATTTTTGTTGTAATTGGAAAAGGAATTATTTTTTCCACTTCTTTTTCTGGTGCTTCATTATTAGAATATTGGAATGCTATGGATTTTTGAACGTTGATTTTGTATCCAGAAACTTTACTGTATTTCCTTATTTTTTCTAGTAGTGTTCTTGTGGAGACTTTAGGGTTTTCTACATAGAGAATCATGTCGTCTGCAAATAGTGACAGTTTGACTTCTTCATTTCCTATTTGGATGCCTTTTATATCTTTCTCTTGTCTGATCGCACTCCCTAAGACCGACACTGTTATATTGAATAACAATGATGATACTGGACAGCCTTACCTTGTTCCTGACCTTAAAGGGAAGGTTTTCAGTTTTATAATGTTGGCTGAGTGTTTATCATATATGGTATTTATTATGTAAAGGTACTTTCCTTCTATACCAATTTGGTTAAGTGTTTTGATCATAAATTAATGCTGTATGTTGTCAAAGACTTTTTCTCCATCTATTGATATAATCATTTGATTTTTATTTTTTAATCTGATAATATGGTGTATCACATTAATCAGTTCATGTATGTTAAACCATCCCTATGGCCCTGGGATGAAGCCCACTTGATTGTGGTGTATAATCTTTTTAATATATTGCTGTATTCGGCTTATTAGTATCTTATTTAGGATTTTTGCAATTGTGTTAATGAGAGATATTGGTCTGTAATTTTTTTGTCTGTTATCTTTACTAGATTTTGGTATCAGGGTAATATTGGCTTCATAAAGTGAGTTAGGAAGTATTGCTTCCTCTTTGATTTTTTTGGAAGAGTTTGAAGAGAATAGGTATTAAATCTTTGAATTTTTGGTAGAATTCACTGATGAAACCATCTGGTCCTGGACTTTTACTTTTAGGTAGGTTTTTGATGATTGTTTCCATTTCCAAACTGCTGATCAGCCTATTTAGATTTTCTAGTTCTGTTTGATTTAGTCTAGGAATGTTGTATCTTTCTAAGTACTTGTACATTTCTTCTAAATTATTACATTTGGTGTTATATACTTTTTCATAATATTCTTGTATGATCCTTTGTAATTCTGCAGTGTCTGTCATAATATCCCCTTTCATCCCTGATTTTGTTTATTTGTGTTCTTTCTTTTTTTTCTTTAGTGAATTTTGTCAGGGGTTTGCTAATTTTATTAACCTTCTCAAAGAATCAGCTCTTTGTTACATTCATTTTTTTCTATTTTTAAAAAATTTCATTTATTTCTGCTCTAATTTTGATTATTTCTTTCCTTCTGCTGACTTTAGGCTTCATTTGTTCTTCCTTTTCTAATTTTTTAAGATGAAGTGTTAGGTTGTTTATTTGGGCTCGTTCTTATTTTTGGAGATAGGCCCGTAATGATATGAACTTTCCTCTTATGACTGCTTTTGCCATGTCCCAAAAGTTTTGATATGTTGTACTATCATTTTCATTCATTTCTATATATCTCTTGATCTCTCTTTTTATTTCTTCTCTGACCCAGTTATTCTTCAGTAGTATGTTGTTTAATCACCATATATTTGTGGTCCTTCCCGCTTTCTGTTTACAGTTGATCTCTAGTTTCAAAGCATTATGATCAGAGAATATGGCTGGTATGATTTCAATGCTCTCATATTTGTTGAGGCTATCTCTGTGTCCCAGTACATGGTCAATCCTTTAGAATGTTCTATGTGCACTAGAGAAGAATGTATAAGCAGTTGTTTTGGGATGAAAGGCTCTGTCAATGTCAATTATGCCCATTTGGTCATTTAAAGATGTTATTTCCATGTTGATTTTCTGTTTGGATGATCTGTCCATATCTGACAGTGGGGTACTTAGGTCCCTTACTATGATAGTGTTTTGGTCTTTTTATCCCTTTAGATCTGTTAATAATTGCTTTATATATTTTGGGGCTTCCTGATTGGGAGCATAGATATTAATAAGTGTTACTTCTTCTTGGTGTAAGATCCCCTTTATCATTATGAAGTGTCCCTCAGTATCTTTCTTTATCTTTTTTTTTAAATCTATTTCGTCCAATATTAGTGCCGCTACTCCCATTTTTCTTTGAATGCCATTTGTTTGAAATATCATTTTCCACCCTTTCATTTAGAGTCTAAATTTGTCTTTGGAATTGAGATGTGTCTCCTGGAGGTGGCATATGGTTCGGTGTTTTATGATCCAATCTGCAACTCTGTGCCCTTTATTGGTGAGTTGAGTCCGTATACATTTAGGGAGATTATTGAAATATGAGGTTTTCCTATAACCATTTTGTGTTTTGCCTTCTGGTAGCTAGGTATTCCCATTGCTTCTTTGTCCTCGTGTTTTGTTTTGTTTATTTTTGTTTGTTTGTTTTTTAATATCGGTTGAGTTTTGTGGGGTTTCCCTCTGGTCCTTCTTGTTTTATGTTATATACTTCAGTTCTGAATCTTTGGTATGTGGTTACCATTATGAATATGCAGAGGATAATTATATGTATATAGTAATCTATTGTCTTTCTCGTATGCCTTATCTCTATTCCCCTTTGTGAATTTGGATCTTCGAATCTTCCCCTTTTCAATCATTATTATCTCAAATTGTCCTTATGTATGCTGAACGTTCATTACTATCTTACAATAGCAAATCTCTTCTTATTGTTTGAGCTTATAATCCCTTGTTCTAAGTAAAGGTTGCACTCCTCTGCTTCTATGTGCCTGCTAGTCGCCTTACTCTTAATTATGTAATTATTTTTTGGTCACTCTGTTAGGTGAGCTGACCCCTTTCAGTAATTCCTGTAGTGCAGACCTTGTATTGGAGAATTCCCTCAATTTGCATGTCTGGCAAGGTCTTTATTTCTCTTTCATATGTAGAGAGTTTTGCTGGATACAGTATTCTTGGCTGGTAGTTCCTTTCATTTAATAATTCGAATATTTGATTCTACTCCTTTCTGGCTTGTAAGATTTGTGCTGAGAAGTCTGACAATAATCTAATGGGGTTTCATTTATAGATTACCATCTTCCTTTTCCTGGCTGCTCTGATAATTCTTTCTTTGTCATTCATTTTTGATAATTTTAATACAATGTGTCTTGGAGAAGGCCTTTTTTGGTTGGGATAATTGGATGTTCTGTTGAGTTCTTGAATTCCAAGTTCCAGCTCATTCCTTAAATTTGGAAAATTCTCTTCGACTATTTGCCTGAAAATGCTTTCTAATCCCTACTTCATCCCGCCCTCCCCTTTGAGAGTGTTCATTATTTTCATGTTTCTTCTCTTGATTGACTGCTAATTCTTGTATTTCTCTTTCATAATTATTCCCATTTCAGTTTTTCTTTTCCGATTTATTTCTAGATTTCTGTCTTCGATACCATTGATCCTTTCCCCCATTTGGTTGAATCTATTTCCCAAGCTTGCTATTTTATTTTTCAACTCTTTCAATGTGTTCTTTATTTCCAGAAGTTTTATTTGGTTCTTTTTGAAGGTTTCAGTCTCCTTGCTAAAGAACTCATTCTGCTCATCTAGTTTTTTTTTTTCAGTTCCTGAAATCTTTTATATGAATTGTTTTGGATCTCATTGAGGTTTTTTCAGAAGTACCCTTCTGAATTCTCTTTCATTTAAGTCCCATATTTCTATGTCTGTAAGCTTATTTTCCGGAGATTTTTCTCTTTCTTTCTGAGATGCCATGTCACCTTGGTTGTTCATGTTTTTTAATGGACTGTTTCTCTGCCTGGGAATTAATGAAGTGTATTCTCCCTCTCCCCCCAAACCCAGAAAAGTTTATTATATAAAGGTCTCTCTTTAGCCTGTTGCAAAGAAGGCGTTTTTCTTTTGGTTTCCAGTACGTAGTGTTCAAGCCTCTTGGATCCCTGCCGTGTATAATGTCTTAATAATACCTTTTTTCTTCTTATAGATATTCAGTCATGCTTGTTACCCTCTGTCTCAGTCCCTGTCAGTGTTAGCAATAGTTCGAATAGTGTTTGCTCAGATTCTCCTGGGGCCGTGTGGCATTCAGTCTTTGAGGATATGGGGGGAGGGGCCTTCTGGGTCAGGGGATGGAGGCTGTGGCTCAGTCTTGTGTTTTGAAACCGTGGTTATTAATAATCAACTGATTTTTCTCTGCTCTCCTGGCTTCTCTACCATCCTCACTTCTCTGCTTTCTACCCCGATCCCTTGGCACTGCCGTAGGCTGCGGTGGAGCTCACGGCTCTCCCAGGCAGGGTTGTTCAGGGAACCCACCACCCCTTTTCCTCTCCCCCTCCTACTGCAGGGAACTTCGACTGCAAGAGGCAGCTTTTCTGTTTCTCCCAGTCTACCATCCGAATCCTGGGATACTGACTGTGGTAGCTCCTATGCGTGAATCCCACACTTAGACATGCTGTTGTGTGATTTTGCCTTTTTTTTCTTGAGTTTTAGATGTACAGCTTATTGTTGATTCCAGGAGCGAGATCTGGGGACATCTCTCATTCTTCCATGTTTCTGGCACCCTCTACATATTTTCTCATCTGGATTCATAGTAAGCAAACTTAGGCACCAATGTGCTAGAAAATAATAGAAACAGAGGTCAAGTCCATGTCTGCTTCCCGTTCATGTGCATGTCCTTAACCAGTGATATTTGGTGCTATTCTCTTTTAAAGGAGAGACCAGCACAGGGAAAAAGACTCAACTTGCCCTGTGGCCCATTTTCATATAATGAAGTAAAGCGACAGGCAGATCCTAAATTGTGGCAGCCAGTAAAAGCTGAAGACCAGGTTCAAATAACTGAGATATGGTTGTTTATGTGTGTACAGTGCGCTATCACACACACCTGAGATTTCTACAGGGGAAAGCTTGTAATGTTACCAAGCAAGGGCTTGCTGTCTGATGCACATAGAAATCAATATTATGACATCGACTTTAGAGGGAAAAAAAAGCTTTTATTTGTGAGTCTACTGGTAAGGAGACGGGGAACAAGGCTCAAATATGTCTCCCTGATCCAAAGTTGGGAGGGATTTGAAGGGTTTCAGCACTAAATCTTCCTGGACAATGAACCCTTTGCTTTTGAAAGGGTTCTGGCATTCATGTTCTGGTCACGTCCTGATCCTTTGGTTCTACGGTGGGAGAAATTAACGGTTTACTTATAAACTTTATTTCCGGGTCTTGTTAGAAACAGGATAGGAGCAGTTTTAACTGGTCCTGCAGTTACAATGTTTGCTGTTTCCAACCTTTTTCTTCTCACATTCAGGTTAATGCTCAATATATGGTATGATGTGTACATTATACTTTCACCAACAAAAGTCAGTTCCCCTTCCATTGTTGACATTCACCTCTGCACTTTAACACCCTGTATTACCTTCTGCCAAACCTTTTATCTTCACAACTCCTGAAAATTGGTTGCTTCAATAAGAGGACAAAAATGCTTTGTATGTAGTCATATTTTTTTTTGACAAAGTAATCAATAGCACTTAAACTAGGTTCTGGTGCATCACCAAATTAGTCAGATTCAAGAATTTTATTTTTTTTTCAAAATACCCATGAGTCTGAGTGAAAGCATCTTAATTTTGACCTCAATTTTTATATTTTGAATTAGCAAAATATAGCAAACATATTATAATATGGATTTTTAAAATAAGCCACATTTTATAAGGCTTTAAAATGAAACTCTAATTTTGAGAAAGCAAGTTCTTTTTAAGAAACACATATTTCTACCTGATTTTACCAATGACATCCATATACTTTATTTTAATTGAGAAATATTATATATTTCCAGATTTCTTTCCCTGAAAAAAAGCATTGTTTGGGTTATATGTTTTAAAACGGGAGAATTAAGAGTTCCGGTCAAGATGGTGGAATAGGTAAACACTGTGCTGGCCTCCTCTTACAACCACATCAAAATTACAACTAACTTACAGAACAATCATCAGTGAGAATCACTTGAAGTCTAGCTGAACAGAAGTCCTATAACTAAAGCTATACAAAAGAAGCCACATTGGGACTAGTAGGAGGGAAAGAGATGCAAAATGGGCTGGCTCCAAACCCACGGGCAGTGGTTGAGAGTGGGAGGGATATCTTCACTGTGGAGGCCACTTGGAAGGAGTGAGGGGTCTCAGCCCCATACTGGGCTCCTCACCCTGGAACACCAGTACCAGGAAAAGAAGTCCACAGAACTGTGGCTGTGAAAACCAGCAGAGTTTGTGGCTGAATGAGATGGAGGGCTGCTGGCGTTCCAGGCACTTCCCTTAAAGGACCTGTGCGTGGACTTAATTGCTGACAGAGCTCCAGCACTGAGATGGTAGCTCAAAAGGTGCCAGGGACATTCGAGGAGGAACCGAATTGTCTGGCTTCAGGGCAAGGGCTAGAAGGGCAGCTTTCTTTTAGGCAACAGTGCTGGCAGAGGACATTGTTTCATCATTGAGCCTTCCCCCATCCCAGTGTGCAGACTTCAGGGGTGCTATATCTGAGTCTTCATTAACCTGGCTAACACCTTTCTCCCTGCCCTGTGTATTCCCTGAGACCTTATGTCACCAACTTGCAGGTCCACCAAGCCACTTCCAGTGTATTTTTCATACAAATTGCCTGTCTTGGGTCATGCAGTGAACTTTTCTAAAATCTCTCAAAGGTTTACAAACCCCAAACAAATACATCTAACCTCAGCATTCCCTATACCTCTTGCTAAGCATTCCAATCCAAGAACTGGTGGCAGCTAGCCTGAATTCACAGCTTAGCATCTCCCAGATACCTCTAAGCTCACCGTAGGTGGAAGACACTTTCAGATTGCTTAGTGGCTCATGCAAGGGGGACCCAGACAGAGCGCCAAGCCAGAACACCATTCATCCATCTCCATAAACAACACACACAAAGAGCAGACTGGATAGGCACCAGAGCCCAGCTAAAGTGAATCCTGCTTTGTGGGTCAACCCCTGCATAACAGCTCCTACACTGTAGTCATGGCCAGTCTTCACAATCAATCAACCTGAGGGTCAATCCCTCCCACTGATGTGCAAACAGCAACCAAGGCTCAACTACAACAAGAGGGCACACACAACCTATACAAGGGACACTCTTGGGGCACCCGGCTCAGGTGACTGAGGAGATTATGCCAATGGGTCCCACAGGACACCTACTACATAAGACCACTCTACTAAGATCAGGAGACATAGAAGCCCTACCTAATACATAGAAACAAACACAGGGCTACAGTTAAAATGGAAGACAAAGAAACATGTCCCAAATGAAAGAAGAGAACAACGCTCCAGAAAAAGAATTCAACAAAATGGAGACAAGCAATCTACCAGATGCAAAGTTCAGAACACTGGTTTAAGGATGCTAAATGATCACAATGAGAACTTTAACAAAGAGATGAGCAACATAAAAATGGAGATAGAAAACATAAAAAGAACCAGTTAGAAGGAAACAATACAGTCACTGAAATAAAGAATATATTAGAAGGAATCAATAGTAAATTAGGTGAAGCAGAAAATCAAATCAGTGATTCATAAGAGAAGGTAGCAGAAAACACCCAATCAGAACAGCAAAAAGAAAACAGAATCCAAAAATACGGGGATAGATTAAGGGCCTTTGGGACAACATCAAGTATACCAACAATCACTTCATAGGGAACCAGAAGGAGAAGAGAGAGGGGCAGGAATTAAAAGCCTATTTCAAGAAATAATGATGGAAAAATTCCTTAATCTGGCAAAGGAAAATAGACACACAGGCCCAGGAAATGCAGCGTCTCAAACAAAATGACCCCAAAGAGACTGACACCAAGACACATGATAATTAAAATGGCAAAGGTTGAAGACAAACAGGGAATCTTATCAGCAGCAAGAGAAAAGCAGTTAGTTTCTTACAAAGGAGCTCCCATATGACTGTCAGCTAATTTCTCAACAGAAACTTTGCAGGCCAGAAAGGATTACCCTACCCAGAAAAAACTATCATTTAGACTCGAAAGACAGATAAAGAGCTACCCAGACAAGAAAAAGCTAAATGAATTCATCACCACCTAACCAGTATTACAAGAAATGTTAGAGTAACTACTTTAAGAAAAAGAAGGGGGAGAAGGAGGAAGGGCAGGAGGAGGAGGAGGAGGAGGAGGAGGAGGAGGAGGAGGAGGAGGAGGAGGAGGAGAAAAATAACAGATTAAAAATGTGAATAATAAAATGGCAATAACTACATATCTATCAAAAATTACTTTAAATATAAATGGACTAAATGCTCCAATCAAAAGATAGGGTGGCTGAATGAATAAGAAAACAAGATCTTTAGATATGCTGCCTACAAAAGATTGACTTCAGATTGAAAGATAAACAGGGACTGCAAGTAAAGGGATGGAAAAAGATGTTTCATGGAAAAGGAAATTTTAAAAAAGCTGGGGTAGCAATATTTATACCAGACAAAATAGATTTTTTAAAAAGCTATAAAAAGAGACAAAGAAGGACACAGTAATCCCAGTTCTGTATATTTATCCAAAGAAACCCAAAACACTACTTTGAAGAGACATGTGTATCCATATATTCTTTTCAGCATTATTTATAGTAGCTAAGATATGAAGGCACCCTGCGTGTCCCTCAGTGGATGAATGGGTAAAGAACAGGTGGTACAGACATACAATGGAATATTACTCAGCCATAAAAAGTGAAATCTTACCATCTGCGACAACATGGATGGATCTAGAGGATATTCTGCTGCATAGAGTAAGTCAGACAGAGAAAGAAAAATGTTATATGATCTCACTTATATGTTTAATATAGAGAACAGGATAAACAAACAACAGAAACAAGCTCATAGACACAGAGAACATTTTGATTTTTGCTGGACTGGAGGGGTGAGGATGTGTGAAGGGGGGAGGGAACTAAGAGGTAGTCAGCAGTATTTAATAACTATGTTTGGTGCCAGATCAATAGTGGATTTATTTGGGTGATCACTTTGTAACTTATATAAATGTCTAATCACTATATTGTATACCTGAAATTAATATAATATTGCATGTCAACTATAATTAAAAAATAAAAATATAAAAATTAAAATAAAATAAAGAAGCAGAAATTGGCAGTCGCAAAATAGTCACGGGGATATAAAATTCAGCATAGGGAATATAGTCAATAATATTGTAATAACTACATATGGTATCTGATGGATGCAAGACTTATTGGGGGATCATTTCATAAGTAATATAAATGTCAACCCTTATTACGTATACCTGAAACTATATAATATTGAATATCAAATGTAATTGAAAAATAAATTTTTAAATTTTTAATTAAAGAAACATTAGAAATAAAAACAGTTGTTTCAAATTGTTACGGCAAATTGAAACTAGATTTTAAATTGTTTTCAGGTGTCGGGAAGGAAACTCAAAAAGTTAACTATGTTTATCAATGTTTTGTAGCATTGCCAATTATTAGCTTTTCCCCCTCCATCCTTGAATGTACTTTCTACGTTGTCCAAACTGAGTGTAAATTCCTGTTGTGGTCATGAACAAAGCCCATAAAAGTATATCCAATAATTAAGGCATCTCCCCTCAAAAGTGAAAGAGGCTAATCTAAGGCAAATCTTCAGGTAAGTATTTGACTATTTCGAAGTCTTTAGTCCATTCTCTGAAGCTACAGCCCATGAGAAATCTCGAACTCACAGTCTTTGGTTTCCCTTTACATGAAAAGTGTATCTGGAGATGATAAAGATAGTGGACTTACTAGATGCCTAATGGTAATCAAACCAGTAGGGTGTGTTTGAGGTTTCTCACAAGAAGTAAAGATTACTTAAAGTGAGATCTGAGGCTAAGGAGGGATTATCCAGCAGAAGAGGAAAGGGTGGAGACTAGCCAGATATAACAAGAATGTATATATAAAGTGGTTCATCTCTTGGAAAATCTATTATGGAAATCCATTACCCAGCAGTTTAATGTGCTGGGGAAAACTTTGTAAAAATTAATAGGACAATTGTAGAAAGTTTTGAGCTTATTTTGCCTTCTTTGCTCCCACTCTAGGCCTATAATATTCAGCAACCCTCTAAGAGGAGTGTGATGTTGTTACTATGATTTCTATTTGTGAAATCAAAGAGAAGAAGAAAATCACTAGGTAAAATAATTTAAGCATAATTTTATTTTACATGTTCTTCATGTTATTTTACTGCTCTCGATGCAAAATAACTTTTAATACCTTTTTCTTTCTTGTCCCAAATATCATTTTTCACTGGGGAAAATTCAGAAATTGGAGTCTGTGCCACTGATGAATACATCTAGAATAAGAACTTGGACATCACTTAGCAAGAAGCCTTGGAAAAAGGGGGTGGTGCAAGGTCCTCTTCAGAAAATTTCTGGAAGATTTTGTGGCAAATGAGGCATTAAGGGTGAGTCAGAGCCTGCATACTTTATATATAGTGGCAAGAACTTTTCTTCAGCACCTCTCTCCCAACTATGACAAGAAACCTATCTGTGTGTGATTGAGAAACAAAAACAATGTAAAAAATAAATAGATATAGCTATATACAGTTATACTATATACATACATGTTATTTTTGTAATAAAATTCCCAACCAGGCATGTACTGTATGTTATAAAATTTTACATCAGTTATTTTACTAATTTCAAATAAATATTTTTTTCAAAAACTTATGCAGTACAGGAATGTTTATTTGAAAAAAAAATTTTTATATTTTTTCATCTTGCTTCATAGCAAGATGTATGTCCTTGATAATTTATAGTTCCCAGATATATTTTTTGTGTGTACAGTACTATGTAATTACATATACATAAACATGTATATCCTTCTAAATTTCGATCACTATATATATAGTTTTTCATATATTATATGCATGTTTATATGTATATATGTAAATACAGTACACACATACATACAAAATACTTCTCTGATAAACATCTGGAAAGATGCCATACCACGTTAACTGAATAAATGAAAATCTGGAGATGACATAACAGGTGAAAAATTTAATTTGCAGGAAATTATTTGTGTGATTGCAAATAAAAAGTATATGTATCTACATCACCACACAAATCTTTTAATGTAGGTATACACATTACTCGAAGAAAGATACATCTATAAAAAGTGTACCAACCTATTTACATTGGATATCTTGGATATCTGTAACTGTGAGGGGATCATATAGATGTAAGGTACAGAATGATTTCATTTTAAAGTATACATTTTTAATGTTTAGCGTTTCGTGATTAGGCAAATTTGTTGAAACACTTGAAAATATCTAATAACCAATTGACAGAAAAGTTCACATATATTTATCATGTGATAAAAATGTTCATATGAGACTTAGTTTATGAGTATGTTTGCACATTTCTGTTTTACACTTCCTTCACCCCAAATGTTTACACTCTCATGCACAAATTTTTCTTCACCTCTCTCAGTGCATCCAGGAAGGAATTATAGACAAAGAACAGAAAATTCAATAAAGAAGGGGAAAATTCCAGAAAGTTCTGACTACCGCATTAAAGCTCAGGCTTCTCTCTACTGCCCCCAACTCCCTCACGAAGCCCTCTGGTTTGACTATCAGAGCCACATTTCTAAACACTAAGAGGAATCTATCTACATTGACTATAATTTTTTTTAAGGGAAGTACATGATTGGTCTCATAATAGTGACCAATCAAACTCTCAAACTCTGATTGCTATTTTTTTTTAGAATTTCCAGGTCTGTTTATTTTTTTCTTTTTGTATTATCTCTCTGGGTAGAGCTGTAGTTAATTTTGGCCATTTAATTATTTAGAAAACATTTTGTTGCATTGCCCTAACTTAAGATAATTGTACACGTTGCAGCAAGAATTTAGTAAAGCTATACATTGCACAGTCCTCCCCATTCCACTGAGTTCAATTCCAATTTCTGTTTCTCCATTTAGCATCTGAATGTCTCCAGACAAGCTAAAGCTCATCATTAAGCCTCAGCAACCTTGGAAAGCTGGTGATTCTGATATCAGAGTCTCCTTGTGAAGAATATATGAAAGAAAAGATGCAATGTAGCAAGTAGAGAGCCTTGTCTACAGCTGGTATTCAAAGTACCCTGGGTTTGCAGAATGAAGGAACACAGTGTAGTGCAGCTGACACAGAGCTTGGCATACAGAGTTCATTGTGTATGTAGCTACAAACACTTGTGTCCCAGGCCCCCTGACTTTAGTGGGCCTTCTCTGCAGGGGTGATTCAGTTGGCAACAGTTTCCTTGGCGTTAGATGGTAGGAAACTCAGGGGGCAGTGACTACAAGAAGTTTAGTCTCCTCTGGCCCCCAGAGCTTTCTACTCTATGCCTTTAAGGGAGGGACTTCCTGTAAGGACTCCATCTTGTTTGCGTGGCCCTAGCAAAGTGTTTTTGGATCAGCTCTCACCCACCTCGGAAGCCCTCCTTGATCTTCCCCAAACCTCCAGCTCCAGACCTCACAGGTTCTCTTCTGCAAAAGACAGTGGTGACAGGTCACTGCCTTCAGGACACAACATGGGTGAGTTGGTCAACAAGAGGCCTTGAACTAAGATCCCCAAATGGCAGGAAGGGTTCTGGGTCCCCTCCCGAACTCCAACCCACAGGACACCTAGCCAACCCCTCTTTAGAAGAGGCAAGGTAGCAAAGGCCAGGCTGACTCTTTTCCACCCTCTTGAAGAAATGGGCAAGATGGGCCCTGACACACCCATCCTGGTTCCATGTGGAAACCTTCCCTCCCGTGGAGGTGGCAGAGGTGAAATTGATTCCCTGCTTGAGGGGAAAGACCTAAGTCATGTGGTCCTCTCAGGTCCAGGGTTTAGAGGGAGAGAAGGGTTACCTCGGTTGTGGAGGGGTATATGGACATTCTTTGGATTCATACTAGAGGTGAAGGGAGGGGCAGAGAACCCACCATTACCCTTGAATGTTACATCGGCTATTCAGTGTAGAACGTATTACCCCATAGCATTTTATTAAGGTTTGCTTTGTGGCCCAGCAAGTGACCTATTATAGAATGTTCCTTGTTTAGTTATGTGCATTGTTCTATGTCAATTAAGTGAATTTGTTAATTTATATTTTTAAATCTTCATTTAGCTAAATTTTTGTCTGCCATTTTATATGTCACTCAGTGGGGTGTGTTAAATTTTCCACTATGACCATAGTTTTCTCTGTTTCTCCATCTACTTCTATCAGTTGTTGCTTTGCATATTGTGGCTCTACAGTAAGATATACACATAAATTTAGAATTTTGTAATAATATCTAATTATTGCATTGAAACTTTTATCATAATGAAATTTTCTTTTTTTCTCTAGTAATGTTTTTTCTTTAAATTACACTATTTCTTTTAGCATTATGATAAAACCAGCTTTTAGTAGGTTAGAGTGTAAAGATTATACATTTTGTCATTTGTTATTTCAAAGTTTCTAGCTCATTAGATTTGGCATGTGTTGTTTTTAAGGAGCATTTGGAAGAATGTTACTTATCTAGTCTTGTAATATTTGTCTTTTAATTTGGAATATTTAGTATGAAACTGTTAATGTAAATATAGATATAATTTGGTTTGTATATACTGTATTCCTGTACATTTATTTTTGCTTGTTCTAAGACTTTCCTTTCCTTTGAAGTGATTAAAATATTTAAATATTAAATTGTACCCTTGTTTGGCACGATAAACATTCTTTTGCTATGGTTGTAGTGTTTACAGTTAGATTAAAATTACATTTTTGCTTTTTCACAGTCTAACATAAATCAGTTCTTTAAAACTCCTCAGACAATGAAATGACCTTGGAACATTTTGATCCCATTAACGACCTTTCGATTTATTGTCATATATATACATATATGCATGCACACACATACATATATATATATATATTTAATTCCCAAAATAAATTATTATCATTGTGCTGTATAGTCAATACTCATTTAGATTTGCCTGCATAGTCACAAATGTCTTTAGTCTTTCTTTCCTGCATCTATGTGCCTCCATCTGGGATCATATTTCTTCTGCCCAAAGAAGAACCTTTAATATTTCTTTCAGTTTGAGTCTTCTGGTCACAGATGTTCCAAGTTTTTGCTACATTAACATTATTGTGAAATGTACATCTTTTCTTTAGGAACCTTTTTCCTTAAAGCATACTTTTTTCTCCTATTAACTGTCTTTATTATGCTGACTTGATATTACTTTTGGAAATTTCGCAACCAAGATCTCTTTAAATACTTCTGCACTGTTTCTTCTCCTTTCTTTCTGGGACTCAGATTAAACATGGGTTAGATAGATTCACTACATCTCCTTTCATTCTCCCCAACTCTCTTTTGATAGTCTCCATATTATGTCTCTCCAGGCTTCATTCTGAATATTTTCGTCAGACTTCTCTTTCATTTTTCTAATTGTTCTTTCAGGTGGGATCTCACCTTTGACTCTGAACTGTAACACCAAACTATCAGGGTAGATTTTATTATCCCTCTAGAGAATAGGAGTCTAGCGAGAGTTAGAGATGATAAACAACTTGTCCTAGGTCACCTAGCCTGAAAGGGGCAGAGCGGGGACTGACATCACAGATTAAACTCAGCACCCAAACATTTTCTTCTGTGCTTGTGGTCTTCGTGGCTGCAAATGCTCTCCACCTCTAATCTCCCAGGAAGTGGAACCTCAGTGAAGTCTTTCAACGTTTTTAGCACTGTGATGTACTTCACTTTAGGTTATAAAAATCGGTGGTATTTCCTCATTAGCTATGATATTTCCCCCAGGACTTTTTCTGGCATGGGGATCATTGATGTGGTGTTCTCAATTTCAGGGCACAATACCCAAGGTAACACCTTACAAAGAAGACCAAGATACTGGGGTATTTACCGAAGGAGATATAACAATTGGTCTGAACATGTCAGTCCCAGCATTCATCCTTCATCCCACCAGCAGCAAGATGGAGATCCAGCAACAAGTGATGCCTACGTGGACACCCAAGTAAGATAGTAAGTGACCAATCAGCATGGCTGAAATATACCAGGCAGTGGAATTCATAACTCTGTAGTTAAATATGTCATTCTTCTCTCCAACCTGGAGGAATGAGGAATGTTAGGATCAGGTTAATGGTTGAGCAAACTTTATTTTAGCCCTGGAATCAGTGGAATGAATACATATAGAAGACTTTCTGGCTGTATATGGACCACTTGTTTCTCTTCACTTTCCGGCACAGCACTCCATATGCCATTCCACACTATCACCGGAGAAGCAATTTTAAGAAACAAGACCAAAGCCACGTTAACACACAAAAAGAGCAAAAGTCTCCAGAGAGGGAAATGAAGGAGAAGAGGCAGGATGAGACTCCGGGAAGCTGGTTCAAGATCACTGTGCGTGTCCTGGAAAAATTTACCTAATATATAGAAGAAGGTGAATAGAGGGAGTTGTGTTAGACCCATGTAGAGATACTAGGACCTTTTCTGGGGGCAGAATATTTGGTAATCTGTCTTTTTATTACTAGGGATTAACATCCTAGATCATCTCAGGGCAGACTCAGAGAAACAATATAAAAATAACGGACCGACTGCAAGAGGAATGGGAGAGGTTGTCTAAAAGCAAAGGAGGAAACTGCTGCCAAGGAGATGGAGCAACTCCACACCAGAAGGCTCAATTTGGCCAAGGCTGAGTGTGGGAGGAGATTGAGTCTCTGTGGTCTTTGTCAGAGGAGCAGGCCAGGTCTGCTTTAGGTTGGACCTCTTGGAACTTTACAAGAGGAAATACATGTTAATATCATAAGTTGATTATCTGAGGAAACCTATTTGAGTGGAAAGAAAGGGTATTTAGGAAATCCATGTCTGGTACAAAAGTTAGAAGTAATGGATATTGTCTTACCTTAAAAAATATTTTAAAACCAGGAAAAAATATCTGGAAGGAAGACATAGTCAAGTTTTATCTTAACCTTAGGTTACGTCAATCTACTCTTTCATCTTTCCTATGGGTCCTAGATTCCATTTGGCATACGATATGATGAGAAGTGGCTGCTGAATTTGATTCAGAAGCAATGCAGTGTCCCCTTCACTCCAGTCGAAGTAAGGGAAGACAGTGGGGTGGATGAGAGGCAACAGGGCAGATGAGCAGTGGCTCTGGTCTCATATTCTGCTCCTCTTGCCGCTCTCCCTACAGTTTCACTACGAGAAAATGCAGGCCCAGTTCTTCGTTGAACATGCCAGCATTGCCTTTGCATTGAAGAATGTCAATGGCAAGATTTGGGACGACAATAATGAGAAGGTGTGTGTCAAAGGCATGACCAGCAGTAGCTGGGAATGAGGACAGGGGCAAGGCTCAGATTTCCTGATACTTACCCAGTCCCTCTTGTGTTCTGCACAGATATCTGTCTTTGTTGGCCCCTCTGATGCACCCCACTCTGTGCAGAAGGAGCTGAATTCAGAAAAGGTGGAGCAGACAAAGGTAATGCAGGCTCAAGACAAGTTATGCATCCACATCCAGACCCACCTCTTCTTCCCTCACCTATTACCCCCTTCACCACCTCAGACTCAGGGCCACTGAACCCCATGTCTAATTCTGCAGCTGACCATGAACAAACTATGTGATGTGTCTCGGGATTTTCTTGATGTCCAAAGATGCTGCTTTGACCCTGGTATGGTTACAGCAGTAATTCTAGGGCAGGTGAAGGCACAGACGTCTGTCTAGGAAGGAGCCTCAGGGATGGTAACTTAGGGAGGGATTGGTACTGGAGCTGTACCAGCTGAGTCCTTCTCATCCTTCTGATTACCTCCTCTTGGCTTTCTTGAGACTTGATGACCAATGGTACTGAAACAGCACCAAATCCTATAATCTGCATGGCTGCCTCCCTGCAGATAGATGAAAAGAACATGTCCAAGGTGAGGTCTTAGGTCCAGTGCTGGGATTGAAGGTGAGTGTGGGATAGAATACATAATAGAGGTAGATTTATCTCAGATATCTTCTGTTGGGGTCTTCACTAACTCTTTCCTCATCATAATTTTTCCCTTTTAACCTGAGTAACAAGAAGCCTTACCAGCTGTATGACCTGTCCAACACTATGCAGAATGCCTTAAACGTCAAGAACTTGAACCTCTCCAACAGTGAGGTGAAGTTTGGTACACAGACCCTTCTTCGAAGGGAAGTCAATAGGGCTCATGGGGTGGTGATAAGGGGCAAGGAAGTGGATTTGACAGAAAAGGTAGGGACCAGGGGTACATGTTGTCTTGGCTCCCTTCCTCTGGTCTATGTGGTTCCTCCCTATAATTATAGGTGAAATCTGCAGGGGAGTCGGACCAAAGCAAAGGGCTGGAGCCAGAAGAGATGAACGCAAACAGAAATCCCCTATGCACCACCATCTCAGATAAGTCAACCAACATAAGGTCAGTTGTACACTCTGTCACCCTCTGGGAGCCTGAGCTACCACTGACAATGCCTGTTTGCAGTAAGAAGCAGCCCTAATCCTCTGGGAGGGCCACAGGCCCTAAAATCTCCTCTCTTTGTCCCTCACTTGTGCTTTGAGGTCTCCTTTCCTTCCTCTGACCACCTCACTTGTTTGCCTAGCCTGAGATCTGTTTCCCATCCATCTGCATGTAGCCTTCTTCAGTGTGCTCTCTCAGGATTGTGCTCCAGGAAGCAAGGCATTCTTTCCTCACCAGGACCAGGAAGGTCCAGCTTTGAGCAAGATGCTGGTGCCCTGCACTGAGAAGAGTCTCTCAGCCCTGAGTCTCATGCTGAGACAGCCTCTCTATTCTGTGCTGAGATGGGGCTTCCCTTCCCTGCCTTTAGAGGGACCTGCTTTATCTTGTTCCATAAGGTCTCTTTGCCCTTTCCAGGCTGAGATGAGAACTCTCCCACCCCATGCTGAGGTCTGAGGCCCTGGGTGGCTGCCACCATGACATCTGTTCCTCTGGCCCAGTTCCCCAAGTTCGGCCCTCTTTGGGAGAAACCAGAGTTCCCTGAGTCGAGGGAAATGGGTGACCACCATTGAGCAGAGGGCCTCCCGAGGCAGCAGTGGAAGGCAGAGGGCAGAGGGGGTCGAAGAGACAGAAGGACAGACCTTTCAGAGCACTGCCCCTCCATCCCTCCACACATCACATCTTCTTGCCTGGTCCTTCAGAGGGTCCCTGAGTAGCCTGACACGGGTGATTCCTCAGGCAAGGAACCCGCTAAGATAGGTGCAGGTACATGGGAGCCATGAGGAGAGAAGGCAGTGATCATAGGAGGGGATCGCAGACCCTCTACCCCCCTGCTGAGCTGGGACCAGACCCTTTACTCCTTCTGGGGAAGGTCTCCTGCCCCTGTGGCTGCTGTGTTTCCCATGTCCTGGTTAGACTAAGCTCCCACAGGTAAGAAAGGGCCAACCAGCATCCAGTGGGCCCCCAGCCCAATAGGGGCATGTTTTGCATTCTTACCTGGTGTCCCAGGGTCAGGCAGGGGCTGATGAAGGACAGGGCTGCAGCAGGGAGCCATGTCCCCTGTCTTCTCTCTTCTTTCTTGACCCCCACCCCTGTGGCAGAACTTCTTTCCCTTCCTTTTGCTTTATTTTTCTCCCTTGTCTCTACTCCCCTATGTCTCTCCCATCTGCATTTCATTTCTGTCTTCATCCCCCTTCCTGTCACTCCCAGGCCCCTGAGCCCTCCATCATTCACTCCCCTACCTCAGCCTCTGTGATCATTTGTGGGGGGTGCCCTAGTCCTGGAAAAATGCTGGACCCTGAGCGAGGTAGAAGAGCTCTGGGCTCGCACCTCATTCTTTTGTCTCTCTGGATCTTTTAGTGAGGACTTGGAAGAAGGAAGATGGTGGGGGGAGGGAGGAAGGAAATCCTGGAGCCTGGGCTCCAAATGCTGCTTCCTGTGGCATTGAAGAAGGGATTCAGGGCAGTTTAGTTGGGAGCTACTGAGGAGGACAGAGAGGGAGCAAGGCATCAAGGGAGGGAAGGCCGGTGAGTGCTCTTCCTATGGGTCAGTCCATGGGGAAGGTGCTCAGATCCCTGGAAGCCTGGGACACTGGAGCATAGGTGGGATACACTGGACTGTGTGACTGGTATAGGTTGCTTGCTCCCATGAGGCACAGCTACTCTGCAGATTCACCTACTTTTTCTGTTTTGTCTTGATTTTGGCAGCACCATCCTGGAATTGTTCCCCAAGTTATTATGCCTGGTAAGTGTGTTCCTTGATCACTGACTCCTCTGAGTGGCACTGACACTGCTCACATGCTGCCCTGAACCCCTTTAGCCCAAATGCCCAAGTTACATTTTTAGATTGCATCCTTAATCCTCATTGGCAGATTGACCCATGTGGGAACCTGACAAAGGCTCTGGACCTTCTTCACACAAGTTCTCCATAGGCTTCAGGGACCCCATGGTGATGATCCAAAAGTAGTCCTGCTCATGGAATTTCCAAGGCCCTTTTGCACCTGACCTCAGATTCTCACCATCTCCTGGGCTCATTCTTTCCCCTAATCATCCAGGGCCACCTCCCTGGTCTCCACTGCTGACTTCCTCTTCCTTTTCCCAGGATGGCCAGGAGCCACCCCCACCAACTAACTTTGGTATTGAAGCCCACAAGAAGTTACCAACCTACAGGGTGAGGAGGGGGATCGAGCAGATTTTAGGTGGTACATGAGCAGGTGGTATCAGCTGTGGTCCTGAGGACTGTTTTTATTTCAGGGAAATGTCTTTGGATCTGACATGCTGAGTCTAGTCCTGCAATTCCTGCAGCAGTAAGCACGCCTGGGAATCTGAGGAAGGGGAAGGCTAGGGCTGGTGAGGCCACCCAAGCTCAAGACTGCTGTCTGGGTCCATTATGTCTCATTTGAGGCTCAGTTCTCACAGGCAGCTTGTTCTCTTGCTCCCTCACAGGTACTACTTGATTTATGACTCTGGAGACCGACACTGTCTCCTCTGTGCTTATCATGACAAGGCCTGCTTCTCCCTGACCATTCCCTTCAACCCCAAGGACACATCCCTGTGAGTATCACAGCTCAGACTCTGCTCAGGGGCCCTGTGGCTCCTCAGCAGACACTGGCCAGCTCATGAAAACACCCACACTGGCCAGACCACCACCTCTTCTTCCTCTTCTTCTCCTAGAAGCAGCTTGTTTGAGTACTTAAATGACAACAGGAATATGAAGAAGTTCAAGGACCCATGTGCGTGTGTGATGGGGATGATTGGGCAGGGAAAGGGGGCATGAAGGAGTCAGTCATGGGGCCCAGGATGTGGCTACCCTGACGCTCACTCTCCTTTCCCCACAGACCTGCGGGTTCAGCTGCTGAAGCATACAAAACACGACATTGTGTGCTCCCTTTGTGTGTTGCCCAAAACTCAGCATGATCTCAGCTCCTTCGTGGTGGACATGTGGTTCCAGACGGTGAGCACCTGCTTCCTCCCTCAGCAGGCCAAGAAAGACGCAGGTGGGTAAGCAGTGTAAGTGATGACCGAGCGCCTGGGCTCTTCCCTTTCAGGAAAGGATGCTCTGCTTCTCTGTCTATGGTGTGTTCAAGGAAGGTGAGTGTGTAGAGCCCCTCCCCAGATTTCCCATTGCTCACTCCCTCTGGCTGGTCTTCCTCTCAGAACTCTCCCAGCTTCTCTGATCCCTTTTTTATCCTTCCTGTTCCCTCTGAATTTTCCGGCCTCCACTCTGCCCCCAAACCATCCAGGTCTGACCTACATCCATGCCTGCACAACTCGGTGTCAAGGACATACACTGTGGAGTTTGAAGGCTGTCATCCTAGGAGCTTACTCTTAATGTTACTTAAACTCTTAAGTTTAATGGTGCAGTTACTTAAACTCTTAATGTCTTCATTTGCAAAACGGGTTTAATAATATCCATATCATGTGTAGCCGTGAAAAGTGAATCAAGTGAATTTGTGAAGTAGTGGTCCCAGGGCCCAGCACATTCTGGGAGCAGATTGCTCCTACTATTGCTCTCCTTATTCCTGACACACTGACTCCCAGTGTACAGTTGTCCCCTGTGGCATGAGTATCAAACCAGAACATGACTGGGAATGCTGTGTGAGCTTTTGAAGAAACATTTGGGACTCTAAAGGGCTGTTGTTTGTTGTTGAAGTGGAAGGAAGGTCTCAGGGTTCTGTGCGTGCCTTCGCCCGGACCTTCATCACTACCTTTGCCAGTAGTTCCAGGTGAGTCTTGTGCTGTAGGTGGGAACACCCAGCCCAATTTGGGCTCATGGGTGTGGGAATGTGGTGGTGCAGGTCCTCGGGGTTTCCTCAGTATTGTGGGAAGCCAACAGGTAGATCCAAGGAGCAGTCCAGCACAGGGGTTGAGAGCATAGTGGACTCTGGAGGTAGGGCACTGGGTTCTCTTCCTGACCCCAACACTGACTAGAATTATACCGTAGTGAAGTCACATCATCTCTCTGTGACACAGTGTCTTCCTCTCAAAATGGGATTAGAATGTCCTCCCCCTTGGGTTGTTTTATAGAGTAAATGTGTTGAGGTTAAACTTGCAATTTTAATGAAGCCGTTAGACAATCTTTCCAAAGGCGGGCTCTGTGGGAGGGGTAGAGCTAGCAGCCAAGGAATCTGGGGGACATGCATAGTCAGAGTATGGAAGAAATCTGGTTGATGAGTGGCAGTGGGGGCAAGATCATTCTCAGGGGTGTGGGGTGGTCTGTCCTTCCATTAGCTGTCTGAGGTCCCATTTTTCATCCAGTCTATGCATCATGAATGATGAGCTGTTTGTGAGGGACACCACCCCCAAGGAGTCTCAGAGTGAGTTCTCCATCCAAGTGCCTACACCCATCACCAGCTCCCTGCCCACCCTCACCCAGGAGCAGCAGGAAATGGTGCAGGCTTTCTCCACCCAATCTAGGATGAATCTCCAGTGGTCTCAGAAGTGAGTACTGGGTATGCATGGGGATAGGAAGGAGATGGGGGGAGCAGAGGAGTGAATAGTGGGAACTTGCAGGCAATTGTTTTGCTTGTTTATTTCCCTCATCAGTGTGAACGTTTCACCCTCAGTGAATATAAACCACGTAGTTGTTTTGAACATATGCATACTCCTTTATGAACTTCATGGGGCTCATTCCTTTAATGACCGACATTTGGGTTTCAGGAGTTATTCCCACTTACACTGTGCCACAGGGCTTATTCCCCTGCATATGTCACAGTAAACCTGGAGGCATGTTTCTGTCGCGTAGATTAAGCAATGGCAATGTACTGTCAGGGAGTGTCCACTTTGGTCCTAATGAATGTCACCTGCCCTTCCTCCACCCCAGATGCCTTCATGACAATGACTGGGTCTACACCAGAGCTGCAGAGGTGCTTTCTCTGCCCAAGGTGAGGTCTGGAATTCAGGCCAAGATATATAGTGGCCAGGCAGTCCTGGAATGGGACTCTGGGATCTTTGAAGTGCTGATATCCCAACTCCTTACCTTTGCTTCCTCTAGGCCAAGCACAAGATCCCAGACAAGGCCCTTCCACAGGCTGATCCAGGATCCTGAGAACACGGTCCCAACAAGAAACACTTAGGTGTCATTTAATCCTCATCATCTTTCTTGTTTTCTCTTCGGTCTGAGTATGCCCCTGTGATGGAGCCAGGAGGTCTGCTTGGAACATTGGACAGCCAATGCTTAAGTGACACTCATCTACCCAAAGGGCCAGTTGCTCTGTTTGTCCCATCCAGGATCCCTGATTCTTTTCATAATAAAGAATGACATTTCATGTTATGCCAAATCCCTGAAGAATACATTTGAGACAAGCATTATTATCACTGGTCTACAGAGGAGGAAAGGGAAAGTCAGAGAGGGTCAATGTGTTCTGGGGAACAGTGGGGCAGAGACCCAAATCCTGGAACTCCCTAAAACCCAGGCTCTGTGTGCTCCCAATGGCTATGTGACTGCCAATGTGGTAGTGTTCTGTTACCCTGGTAAACCCAAAGGTGGTTGCCTTTGTCCCTAGTGTATTAGTGAAAAATTTTTAGGCAAAGAACAGTAGTACTTTCTTAGCCATACAAATCTGTTTAAATTTTATAACAATCCATTTGGGGGAAAACAGCAGTAAAGAGAACATGAAAACCTGGGAAGTAAAAATTACACACATACACATGACATTAGATAAATATCCTTGACATATAAAGAAATCAGTATAGAGTTCAGAAATTGAAATTAACCTAGTATTGTCATTAAAAACGATAGGAATGACCCTCCAATGTATGAAAAGTTATCCGACCAAGTAAGTGTAAAAACAGAAGTGCAAATATTGAGATAAAATGCTAAATGAGGAAAGAAAGCTGAAGATTGTTATTTTCAGGAAAACACACTGTATGTGTGTATACTGTGTATATGAATTACATAAAGTCATTACTCATAAAAGTACAGTATGCCAGGTAAAAATATGTGGAAATGACATACCTCTGAGAGGCAGGCAGTTTCTTTTTTACCTCAGTGTCCCTTCTTTCTTGTGTGCAAGACAACTAAGATTTTGGAAGATAGAGAATCATTTGTATGAGGAAAGCCCCTCGGGGTCAGTTCTGGAATGTTCCGCAGGTTGACCTTCCCCTATACCCAGAAGCAAAGTGAGAGGACATGGGTTTAGATGGAGGGGCTGCCACGGTGGCCCTTGAAGGGGAAGGTGCTGATAAGGATTTAGCCCTTCAGTCTTGCAGCTCCCAGGCAGCTCTCAGGATGCTGCTGTCTGCAGCTGAGGACCAGGAGTGCTCTTTGGTCAGAACCTCCCCTGTTCATGAGAGGCCCAGACCGAGCCCAACACTTTTCTGCTTACTTCACCTCTATTCTCTATATTCGCTTCCTGTATTCTTCATCCTCAGTGGGGTTCACACCTAACTTTGTATTAACTGGCAGTGTCATCCCCACTCCTATCATACACACTCTGGATGGGTGGCAGGAATAATAATAATAATAATAATAATAATAATAATAATAATAAATAATACCAAAACAATAACAACAATAATAAGAGATACCAATAATTATAGTGCATATAGTGCATAAATTACTTGGTCAAGATCATGCAACTAACAAGTAATGGTTCCCAGAACCCAATCTAGGCCCTTCTGTTCTAAAATTCCCCTCCCAATCCCTGTTTACACATTGAGTGTTCTTCTTTGTTAGGCCAGAGGCCAGCACAGGGGAAGGGATTCACCCAAAATCCTGTGGCCAGTTGATGGATCTTTCACTGGGACACATGTTTGATGACTCCCATCTTCTGTCTCTCTAGCTCACCAGTTATTCTTTCTCTTCCGTACTATTTTTCCTTCTTGGGGCTCAGTAAGAAATGGCTTCCCCCCTGTCAAACTGGACAGAAAATGAGACAAGAAAGCATGAGGAAAAAGAAAATGAAGAGATGGGATGAAAGTTCACTTCTTGCTGCTACATTTCCAGATGCTGTTTCAAATCTTCTATTTAATGGTACAGAAGAGGCACAGTGAGCTGGGAGTAATACACCTCAAAGTCCTACTATGTGCCAGACATTCTTTTAGCTTTTCTCCCTTTTTTCTTACAACAAGTCTGTGAAGAAGGCACCCTTTAGTCCTATTTTACAGATAACCAATCTCAGACTCACAGAGGTGCATAAATTTTCCAGGGTCAAACATCTACCCCTTGCCCTCTGCACAAGCCATTCAGCGGCCTTCCATTTAAATGAAGGATTTCCAGGGTTAAGGACTGACAGTAGGAAACTCCCCTGATGTGAAACCTGGGCTGTCATGCTTCCATTAGGCCTGAAGAAGATGGTGGGGATGAAATCCTGCCCAGTGGACTAAGAGGCTTGCGTGTGGGAGTCATATGGACTGTTTGATTCCTGAGGTGTTGAACTGAATCCGGGAAGCTACATAAGCTATTGCCCTTTGGAAAGGGAACTTGAATAGTAAGATATTAATGTGTACAATTATTACATGAAAGGTATTTTACATTTTACCTCATTTAACAACTCCATCAAAACTAATAATTATTCAGATAAAGGAACTGAAGTTAAAAGGTAAGTAACATGACCTAGAGAAACAAACTTATAAATTGCTGTTACAGGACTCAAAACCTGAAATGACACAAAATATTAGGCTTTTATTCTTTTTGTCCTTTGAGCTTACATTTGCTATATCTCAAAGCATTATTATTCAGTTGCTCTTTTTAAAACAATGCACTGAAGTATTGTTTAAATGTTTAAAATCACCATAAAGTGTAAAATGGCATGTTAATAGCAAAAGTTAAAAATCAATTTGCATGTGAAAAGTTGAGGAAATTACTTACCACCTATATTCTGACATAGGACTTATATAATTGATGTATGAAAGCTTCTAAACAATAGAGATGGGTCAATGATAACAGGGAGAATGTACATATAAAGCAATATAAATCCACAATAAACACTTGAAAATATGCCAAATGAAACAAATAAAAATGAATTAAGTGAAACTGAGAACGTGTAAAATATAATGTGGAATATAATTTAATTCTGCAAATAAATATATATCAACATGAGTGTATGTGTGTAATTACACGTAGGTGCATTATACACAGAGGAAAGTTATGGAAGAGAAGCACAAATATATTAACAGATATATCTGTATTATGGTGGACAAAAAGGGGGCTTATAGGGGAGAATAATTTCAGTTTCTAAATATATATTCTTATATTATTTCATAATTGATGACCAGTACAAATTATTAATTGGTAATCTGAAAGGTTACTGAAATAAAAATTGGTAAACAATAAAATCTGCAAATCAAGTCACAAAATGATAATGCAAAAATACAGTTACTAACTTAGGAATATCTTAATATACAGCTGTGTAGGAATAGCACATTAAAAAAGTTTCTCAGATAATTAAATGTGTAGGATTTTTTTTTAAATTTCTATATTTGTAGAGTTTAAAATATGGAATTTCTAAAAAAATAAAAGATTAGAAATATAAATAATTGTAAACCGATTATAAATATGATGTCTTTATATTCTCTGCTCCGGAAATAATTTCACTGTGTTATGAGTAAAGGTTTTTTGGGAAAAGAAGCAGATCACAACAATTAATTTGACAGTGCTTCTGCGCGTGAGTGCGGGGGGTGGGTATCTGTGTGTTTCTATTTCTCAAACTTCTTCACAACAATTATTCACACACTACCTTGCACAGCTTTCTACTCAGTTCACTTACAGACTGAACTTCCAGCCCTAGAGCTTAAGATCCCAGGATGGACTTGAATATAGAAGGGTTGCTGCCAGTGTAGCAGAAAGCCCAGAAAACTTCGGCTTATACAATGGAATCCATGCATTTCTCACACTCCTTCCAAATCCCCTACACTTGACCAAGTTCCTTAGTTGAGATTTTCACACCTGCAATTCTGACTCTGATCCCCAGATGACAGCTTTCTTCATTTCTTATGGATTATTTTTTTCCCAATGAAGAGGCATAATTTTTAGAAACAGAAACAAAATATTTTCTTCAAGTAGATTAGAAAAAATAAGTACAGTGTGATCTCAAATCTCTTTGTAAAAGTCATATGTGTATAAAAAGACTGAGAGAAGATACTTAGTTTTGCTTCCTGCTTACCGTGCATCTACATCTCAGTTTATTAATGTGTATTGGGTCTACTTTATGCAAGGCACTGTCAGCCAATTCCTTATCTGCATCACAATCTTCCCTCTCTAGATCTGTAGACCTGCATAACTGGAAATATTCACAGAGAGCAAAATGAATAGTGTCCACCCCATAGGGTTATGAAGCATGACCTCAAATGGACTCCATATTAAGCAAGGTTACTCCAAGCCTGGAATCCCAGCATCAAAACAGCCATCTTGTTATTACTGTTTAATCATTATAGGTGTCAGTTTTTGAGTTCCTATTATATGTCAAGCACTGTGATAACCTCATCATATGTTATTTAATTCTCAGAAATATCCTGAGAGGGTGTTATTTTAATTTATAGATGAAATACATAAGACAGAAAAGGCTGGGTTATGCTGTGGTAATAGACAATCCTCCAATCTCAGTGGTTTACTCTTCACTTATATTACATGCTCACGGCCGGGACATGTCCATCACAGAATGGTGGATATTGCGAGGTCTGAGTGATCCTTATGGGAATGACTTAGAGGGCCGAACTGACAGAGCGGCCATCATCTAGAAAATTGTCAGTGACTGTGCCTGAGGGGAGGAGGACCCCAGAATGACTCAAGCCAACAGCCATACGTTCTGGCCCAGAAATAACACATGTCACACACAGCCCCATCCAAATAAAGGAGGTCAGAAAGTGCAGTTCTTCCAGGTGCCTAGAACAGGAGAGAAATGGAAACACTTGGCAAACAGCACTACTGACGACCACATGATGGAACTGATGCTCAGAAATATTGGGTATTGCCTGAAATCACATAGGCAGTAAGTGATAGACCACATTCCACACCTATGATTTCAAAAGTCCATGCTCTTTTACTTCCTTCTACGTTGTTTACTATCCTCTTAAATAAAGTTCATATATACTTATAACAGAAATTCTTTTACTTCAATGCTGCAATTCCATCTCCCTTAATCGCCTGATATTCCAGCAATTGAACTGAATAGGCATGACAGACTTGATTAAATCCCCAGTATTGGTAAACCACAGGTCTTTTCCAAGTAAATAAATTTATTGGCAATCTGGATATCCATGCTATTCAAGGATAAAAATTATAAAAGAAAAGCTGATGGTAGATGAAAAGACTGTTGGTTTTTTAAAATAATTAATAAAAATAATCTCATGCCTTTCCATATTGTCGAGGAAAAAATAATAATAAGCAAAAATTAATGAAATTGATAACATACAAAAGAGTCAAATAAAAATGCTGGGTGTTAGTGCTTTCAAAATATAAGAAAATAAAGAAACCTCTGACAAAATGAGTCACTTTGGGATGAAAAAGTTGTCATGCTTGCACTTATAGTAAAGATGTAAAAGAAGGTAATATGAAAAAGATATGCTGATAATTTGAAAATTTATATTAAATGAATAAATCTAGGAACAATATAATCTTTTTATACTGAAGAAATAAAAAACGCTCGTATTAAGAGTAGTCTTGATGAAGAATGCATAAAAAGACAAAATCACTGGTCAATCTTAACTATAGAAATGCAAAAAAATAGAAATAAGAAAATAGCAAACTAAACCTAGCAATGGCTAAAAGAGATGAGAGAGCCTGACAAAGTTGTATTTATCTCAAATTTGCGATGTTGGTTTAACATTAGGAAAGCCATGGTGTAATTCAACATATTAAGATAAAGGAGTAAGGAAAAGAAGGTATCACAAACATTCCAGAAAAAAGGCATACAAAAAATTCATCAACTGATCAAGATCAAGATTAAACAACAATAATAGCTCTCAACTAACCAGCAATAGAAAGATATATAATTTTTCTTTTTTGTTTGTTTTTTAATTTTTATTTTTCAAATAGAACTGACACTCGATATTATTTTTTATTAGTTTCCAGGTGTACAGCGTGGTGGTTAGACGTTAAACAACTTATGAACCGATCCACCCAATTAGTCTAATATCCACCTGGTGCTATACATAGTTATTGCAATATTATTGACTTTATTCCCTATGCTGTAATTTACATCCCCGTAACTGTTTTGTGACTACCAATTTGTACTTCTTAATTCCTTCACCTTTTTCACTCAGCCACCCAACTCCCCTCCCATCTGGCTATGACCAGTTTGTTCTCTGTATCTATGAGTCTGTTTTCGTTTTGTTTGTTCGTTTATTTTGTTCCTTAGATTCCATCATATGGCATTTGTCTTTTTCTGTATGACTTAGTTCAATTGGCATAATACCTTCTAGGTCCATCCATGTTGCAAATGGAAAATTTTCATTTTTAATGGCTGAGTACTATTTGTATATATGTACCACCTCTTCTTTATCCAATTGTCTCCAAATCTTGGCTATTGTGAATAGCTCTGCTGTGAACATAGGGGTGCATAGACCTTTTTGAATTAGTCTTTTGGTTTTCCTTGGATAAATACCTGGAAGTGGAATTGCTGGGTCATAAGGTAGTTCTGTTTTTAATTTCTTGAGGAACCTCCAAACTGTTTTCCATAGTGGCTATACTAAATTTCAATCCCACCAACAGTGCACAAAGGTTCCCTTTCCTCCACATCCTCTCCAACACTTGTTGCATGATTTATTGATGATAGCCATTCTGACAGGTGTGAGATGACATCTAATTGGTGTTAATTTGCATTTCTCTGATGATTACTGATGTTGAGCATCTTTTCATATGTCTATTGACCTTTTGTATGTCCTCTTCGAAGAAATGACTATTCAGATTCTTGGTCCATTTTTTAATTGGATTGTTTTGGTTTTTGGTTTTGAGTTGTACGAGTTCTCTGTACATTTCGGATATTAACCCCTTCTCGAATGTATCAATGGTAAATACCTTCTCTCATTCAGTAGGTTGTCTTTTCATTTTGGTGAAGGTTTCCTTTGCTGTGCAAAACCATTTTAGTTTGATGTAGTCCCATTTGTTTCTTTTTTCTTTTGTTTCCCATACCCTAGGAGATGTATCAGAAAAAAAATTAATAAGAGCAATGTCGGAGAGTTTACTGCTTATGTGTTCTTCTAGGAAGTTTATGATTTGGGGTCTTACATTTAAATCTTTAATCCATTTTGAGTTTATTCTTGTATATTGTGTAAGAAGGTAGTCCAGTTTCATTTTTTTGCATGTCTAAATCCAGTTTTCCCAACATCATTTATTGAATAGACTGTCTTTACCTCATTGTATATTCTTGCCTCCTTTGTCATGTATAAAATGACCATATAGGCATGGCTTTATTTCTGGGCTCTCTATTCTGTTCCATTGATCTATATGTCTGTTTTATGCCAGTACCGTGCTATTTTGAGTACTATAGACTTGTAGTATAGATTGATATCAGATAGCATGATACCTCCAACTTTGTTCTTCCTTCTCAAGATTGCCATCGCTATTTGGGGTCTTCTGTGGTTCCATATAAATTTTTGGATTATTTCTTCTAGTTCTCTGAAACATGCCATTGATGGTTTGGTAAGGATTGCACTGAATCTGGATCGCTTTGGGTAGTATGGACATTTTAATGATGTTAATTCTTATCCATGAGTGCAGTATATGATTCTATTTATTTGTATCTTCTTGAAATTCTTTTTTCAATGATATTTTTTTGAGTACAGGTCTTTGACCCCCTTTGTTAAATTTATTCCTGGGTATTTTATTTTTGATGCAATTGTAAATGGGATTATTTTGTTGATTTCTCTTTTTGATGGTTTATTACTGGTATTTAGAAATGCAACCAATTTCTGAATATTAATTTTGTATGCTGCTACTTTACTGAATTCATTTATCAGTTCTACTAGTTTTTTGGTGGCATCTTTAGGGTTCTCTCTATATGTATCATGTCATCTGCAAACAGTGACAGTTTTTCTTCTTCCTTTCCAATTTGGATGCTTTTTATTGATTTTTCTTCTTCGATTGCTGTGGCTAGGACTTCCGATACTATGCTGAATAGAAGTGGTAAAAGTGGACATCCTTGTCTTATTCCTGACCTTAAGGAAAATGCTTTTAGCTTTTCCCCGTTGAGTATGATGTTAACTGTAGGTTTGTCATATATGGCCTTTATTATGTTGAGGTATGTTCCCTCTAGTCCCACTTCGCTGAGAGTTTTTATCATAAATGGATGGTGGATTTTGTCAAATGCTTTTTCTGCATCTATCGATATGATCATGTGATTTTTATCTTTCATTTTGTTTGTTTGGTATATCATGTTCATTGACTTGCAGATATTGAACCAACTTTGCATCCTAGGAATAAATCCAACTTGATGATGGTGTAAGATCTTTTTAATGTATTGCTGTATTTGGTTGGCTGACATTTTATTGAAGATTTTTGCAGTTATTTTCATGAGGGATGCCGGCATGTAATTTTTTTGTGATGCCTTTGTCTGGCCTCATAAAAAGTTAGGGAGCTTTTCCTCCACTTGAATTTTTTGGAATAGTTTGAGAAGAGTAGGTGTTAATTCTTTTTTGAAAGTTTGTGAAAATTCACCCGTGAAGCCATCCATTCCAGGACATTTGTTTGTGGGGAGTATTTTTGACTACCGATTCAGTTTTATTAGTAGTAATCAGTCGGTTCAGATTTTTTGTTTCTTCTTGACTCAGTCTTGGGAAATTGTATGTTTCTGGGAATGTATCTATTTCTTCCAGATTGTCCACTTTGTCGGCATATAATTGCTCATAGTATTTTCTTATAATCCTTTGTATTTCTGTAGAGCCCGTTGTTGCTTTTCCTCTTTTGTTTCTGATTTTATTTTTTTGATTCCTCTCTCTTTTTTTCTTGATTGGTATGGTTAAAGGTTTATCAGTTTTGTTTATCTTTTCAAAGAAACAGCTCTTGGTTTCATTGAAGTTTTGTATTGTATTTTTAGACTCTATTTTGTTTATTTCTACTCTAGTTTTCATTATTTCCTTCCTTCTACTCTCTTTGGGTTTAACTTGCTGTTCTTTTTCTAGTTCCTTTAGGTGTGAGGTTAGATTGTTTATTTGAAATGTTTCTTGTTTCTTGAGGTAGGCCCGCATTGCTATACATTTCCCTCTTAGGGACTGCTTTCGCCATGTCCCATTGATTTTGAGTCATTATGTTTTTATTTTCATTTGTCCCTAGATATCTTCTGACTTCCTTCTTGATCTCATTGTTATCCCATACATTATTTAGTACCATGTTATTTAGCTTCCATGTGTTTGTGTATTTTCCAGTTTTTCTCTTGTATTTGATTTATAGTTTCATACCATCGTGGTCAGAGAAGACGCTTGATATGATTTCAATCTTGTAAATTTACTGAGGCTTGTGTTGTGACCTAACATGTGGTCTCATTGAATATGTTCCATGTGTACTTGAGAAGAATGTATATTCTGCTTTGGAATGAAAAGCTCTAAAAACATCAATCAAATCCGTCTGGTCTTGTGTATCATTTAAGGCCGCTCTTTCCTTCTTAATTTTCTGCCTGGAATACCTGTCTTTTGGTGTCAATGTGGTGTTAAAGCCCCTTACTATGATTGTATTACTATCGATCTCTCCCTCTCTGTCTGTCAATATTTGCTTTATATATTTAGGTGCTCCTATGTTGGGTGCATAAATGTTTACTAGAATTATATTGTCTTTTTTGATTGATCCTTTTATTATTATGTGATGTTCTTCTTTGTCTCTTAGTATAGCCTTTATTTTAAAGTTTATTTTGTCTGCTCTAAGTATTACTACCCCAGTTGCTTTTCAAATTTCCATTTGCATTAATTTTTTTTCCATCCCTTTACTTTCCGTTTGTGAACATTAAGATTAAATTCTCTAAGTACGGTTTATGTTGTTGGACTTATTATTATCTGAAATGAAATCCAGTAACACTAAGATCTGGGTAACATTATAAAATTTCAATTCACAATTCATAATCACCTACTGCTGTGTTGCACATGGGGGGGGGGATATAAGAGCTATAAAACAATATCTTCCTGATGTATTTCCTTATAAGTGAATTAGGCCGCAAAGATAAACTGTTATTTTATGATTTATTAAGCCAGTAAAAATTTTTGTGAATAAACTAGGCCAGTGTTATATCTTTTTAAATGAATCTGAGTCATGACAGGTAGTACAAAGACACTCCCTCCCTCTCCAAGATATGGATCTGGAATTTTTTCCTTTCTTCATACCTCTCAGTTTTAGCCTCAGCAAAGTGAGGATAAGTCGAAATCAGTCTTTTCCAGCCTAGATGCCATCTCTGGCTAAGGCATGACTTTTGGGCGATTATAATATTATTATAATCTAATCTGCATTGAAAATACTGCTTGCTCCCATCATGCACCTGACTCCATGACAATTCTTGAACCAACATATGAGGAAGAAAAAGCAGGAAATGGAGCTCCTCACCTACTAGGAGGAGACAAGAAGGCTGTATCAGTACCACGTTTCCCCCTGATCAGCCTCCAGGGAGAACAAAAAGTTCATAACCATCCATCTTGGCGTGACTCTCTCTCTTGAGCATGCCCACAGGCTCCCCCTTGAGTGTGTACTTTTGCTTTAACAACCCTTGAGCTTTCCTGTTTGGTGTTCACCTTGGCTTTGAATTCTTTCTCACAGAATAAGACAAGAACCTGGTAATTGGAGCTCCTAGCTTTCTGGCAACAAATCTTCTCCTTAAAATGTCGCACTTAATTGTATTGTTAAGTAAATTGTAATTTTTAAGTTCCAAAAATAAATTTGTTTTTTTTTGTAAAAACTTATCATTAAAATTTTCAAAAATACATAAAAAACAGTAAATATTTCTATGAAACGCCATATATTCATTACCCAAATTCAACAACTAACCTTAAACTTACACAAATTGTAATTTTCAAAAGGTTTGATTTCTAATGAGCAGCATTTTCCCTTCTCAAAAAAGAAAAAAAAAACTAAAGTAACAAAAGCTAATACAAAATTTGATTAATAAAGCAAGTCAGGGAAGACATAAGAAAAGAAGGATGACATTCAGAAAACATAAAATACAAGGAAAAAGATAAAATATATGATCCAAGTAAATGTGACTGTTTAATATCCCAATGTCCAAAGCAAATTACTCCCCTAGAAAAATGTGCAAAGAACACAAAAACGATCAAATGACAAAGGAAAAATGAATATCTAATGATCATGATAAAAGATTCTCAAGTATATTAAAAAAGAAATGAAAAGGAAAATGAGATTATTTTTAGTTAAATTGTTTTAATCTATCATATTTGTAAAGATAAAAAAGATTGATAATGTTTGGGCTGGTGAAGATGTGGAGAAATGGGCACTCTTAAGCTATGGACATGAAAAAAAATGGGCAAAGGATCCTAACAGATGTTTCTCCAAGGAAGATATACAAGCGATTAATAAGCATAGGCGTGATATTGTGATTATAATAAGAAATGTATATTTGGTCTTACTCCCTGTTTCTGGCACAGAGCTCCCAAAACCTTTTGAACAGCAATGAAAGCATCTTTTGTTATAATATTCAGTCTTTTATCCTCCATTGCTGAAATTTCTTCAGACCCGTAAAGGTGAAATAGATGTACTGTCATTCATAAAGTCTCTTTCCACAAAACTGAGTTTATTTTAGTGAGGTGACTTTTGAATATTCCCTAAAGATGGGGAAACCAACAAGTATTAGAGGGTTGGAAATTTCAGACCCACCCCTGATTTTCAGGGTGGGGAGAGGGACTGGAATTTGAATCAATCATCAATGACCAATAATTGATTCCATCATGCCTCTATAATGACGCTATGGAAAAATCCCTTAAAGGAGGGAATGATTTTTGTCAGAAACTGCCTTGAAAGCATTATGTTAAATGAAGAAGTCAGTCCCAAAAGAGTATGTGTATATTATATGATTTCATTTATATCAAATGTCCAGAATAGGAAAATCTACAGAGAAAGTATGTTAGTGGTTGTTTTGGCTTGGGGATGATAAGGGGATGGGTAAGTGATAGCTAAAGAGTTATTTCTTGAGTTTCTTTTTAAGATGACAGAAATGTCTTAAAACTGACTGTGGTGATGTATGCAAATATCTGTGAATACAGTAAAAACCACTGAAGTGTGCACTTTAAGTGGGAAGATCTTATAATATATGAATTACAGCTCCATAATGTTGTTTTAAAAAGATATAAAGATAATCTCAGCCAGGGTTGGTTATTAACTGAATATGAGGGACAATGAAGAGAGATTCAAGGATAATGGCTAGGTTCTGGGTTGGCAAATAGGTGATACTAAGGCAGAAAACAAAAGAGAAAGAAGCAGGTTTAAGGTGAGAACAAATTACTAGAGAGAGCGAGAAAGCATATAGAGAGACTGTTAAACTTTTTGAGGGGTGAAGAATCACAGCTTCTTTTGAGAATCTGCCAAGAAGTATAGTCTCTCTGCCCATGAAAAAAATGTGAATATATTACCACCCCCCCTTATACATACAGATAATTTTGCATAACATTTAATAGGTTCCACAGGCTTCCATGTTGAGAGTAAACTAAGGTGACTCAGGATGGTTTACAAAGTGTATTCCTCAGACCGTGGCATAAATGAGGGACTACCAGGGTGGGTATGGACTGCCAGATAGCGACCCTGTAGCAAGGCTGGGTTTTTCCTGAGTGCCCTGAAGGTGAGGAGGTTAAGGTGAAGATCCCAGAAGTCTGCACTTCCTGAGCTAGATGAGAGAATGCAGAGACTTCTACCTGATTAAGGTGAAAAAGAGGAGAGAGCAGGCTGACTAGTAATCACTTGTTTTAGATTCTTGAAATACCCTACCACAAAGGTGTAGAAGAGCCCCATCTGGTTTCCACTATGATAACAGACACCCGCCCACCCCCGCAGTGAGTCATTAGGTGGGAATCTGGGAAAAAATAGATGGAAGAAACCAAAATAATTTACTCAGGTCAGTACCTTGGTAACTTGTCCATCTATATTTTTAGAGTAAGCAACAGTCAGGATCCTGGATGTAGGAAATGAGACGCTCTGGAACGAGGCAGCAGAAAGATCAGCCTTTTCTCAGCCTCTCATCAAGGAAGGGACGATCTGACTATCTGCATCCCTCAACCTGCCTGAAAACCTTCATTGGTATTAGTCATTAAATTTCAACAGATGACTTCAGTTGTTAGCAAATGCTTTTCTATATTTCATGAATGTTTATTATAATAGAATAAAATATAAGTGTTTATTAACAAAACTTGAAATTTGTTCCGGAAGGAAAAAAGTAGGTTTTTTTTTTTTTTTTTTTTTTTTTTTTTTTTTTTTTTTTTTTTACACAAAATGACCAAAGTCTGATAACTGGACTTCTCCCTGAAGATCTATTTCACAGATCATTTTCAAAACACTAACTATGTTCAGGAATGTTTCTACCTTTTTTTCCATAAAATTTTGAAACAAGCTAGAATGTTTTAAAAATGAAGTTGTGTGGATACCAAAGAAAATACTTTCTGTGAAGTGATGGAGAATGTAAATAATCTGTTTTTTTTACTTCCCCAGTTTGAAGCATGTCTTTTAAAAATGAAATTTCATAGTTTTCAGTTTTTTGAGGCATACTGATTTTTTAAAGGAAATAAAGAAAAATCATGACGAAGCAGGTGTATACAGCCAGGGAGAAGAGGAGAAAGCAGAAAAGGCCAAAGCCAATGTCAGGGCCCTGGTGGTGGAAGGAGGGAGATGTAGACCCTCCCTGGTAAGCAGAGAACGCCCCAACTGCAGGCGGTGAGGCCACTTGGGGGCCCTCAGATAGAAGATCCGGCTGAGTGACAGGTGCACGCTGGGGCCCTGCGCAGAGACGCATGAAAAGGGAGTTCTGCGTGAGGGATTGGGGGAGGGTCCTGTTGAACTCCTCGCAGGACCCGCGCGGGAGAAGGGGAAGGGCGAGCTCGAAGGTGACGCGAGGCCCTCACGTGACCCGGAGCTGCAGAGCGACGCAGCCTTCGGTGCAGTCGTCACTCCTGTCTGGGTACCAGCTCCCCGCTGCCCTGTGCACGGCGGGCTGGCATCGGGCCCGGGGAAACCCGAGCAGGTAAGGGCCCGGGGCCGCGCGAAGACCGGGACGGCAGCCGCCCGCCAACCCCGGAGGCCGGCGCAGGGGATCAGCGCAGCGGTCCCCGCCGGCTTCCTCCACCCCCGGAATTCTTGAAATAGGGGCCCCCCTGGGGAGGGGCGCTGGGCCGGCAGGGTTCCGGGGGGGGCGGCAGAGCAACTCAGCAATGGAAAATCACCCCCGAGTTCCTGCAGGAATACGGTGAACCCCGAGGGGGCTGGGGTGGCCGGGGTGGGGGGGAGCCGGGGCGGAGAAGGGGACTGGCGGCGGCGGGTGCACGCCCGGTGCTCGGCTGCAGCGGCCTCGACTCCCCCACTCCGACCCTCTGCAGGTCTGCGGGTCTGTGTCAAGTGTCCAGCGGCGCACTCGCGGCGACAATCCAGAAGAGGAGGAGGAGACAGCGAGGGTAGGCCCAGGTGGGTGTGGGGGGACAGTGGCAGGGGGCAGGCGTACGGCTCAGTTTAAGACCACCCTCAAGTTCCCCATCCCCCGTTTCCCGTCCCCAGTCCTCCATTTTAGTGTCTGCTGAGGCCTGGGGATGGATCTGAAGGGAAAATGGTGGGTTTGGGGCCAGGGAAGGGAGAGAAATGAGAGGAAAGGAGGAGAACTGGGACTGGCGCCCCCTAGAGGGTGTAGAGAGCCTCTCAGGTGGGAAACACGAAATTAAAAAAAAAAAAACCTTGATATCCAGGGCTCTGAAAGATGAGTAGGAGGCTTCTGTCCTCGGTGCTGATCTATCCACCAAAAATTCAGTCCCTTCTCTCCCATTTTATCTCCTAAGAGCAATGGCGTCCGAAGAGGAACAAGTGGTAAAAAATATCAACGCGGAAAATGCCAACCAGGAAAATGAAAAAAAGGATGAAAAGGAGCAAGATGCTAATAAAGGAGAGCCCTTGGCCCTCCCTTTGGCAGCTGGTGAATACTGTGTGCCTAGAGGAAATCGTAGGCGGTTCCGTGTTAGGCAGCCCATTCTGCAGTATAGATGGGATGCGATTCAGAGGCTTGGAGAGCCACAGGCAAGGATGGGAGAAGAGAATGTGGAAAGGGTTGGGGAGGAGATGAGGCAACTCATGCAAAAGCTGAGGGAAAAGCAACTGAGTCACAGTCTGTGGGCAGTTAGCACTGACCCCCCTCACCATGACCATCATGATGAGTTTTGCCTTATGCCTTGAATGTTCATGTTTTCCCTGAAGTTAATAGAGAGACACTTGCTTTATAAACATACATGTTAGTAATTTACCTTTGTTATAAACCTTTGATGTCATTAGTTTCTGGTGGGTCTCTTTACTAGCTTCTTGTTGAATGTTGTCTTTTTAATCCAGTCTGTAAGATTTTGTTAGAAGAATTTTACCTATTGCATGAAAAGGTGCTTATTTTAGATTGTAAAGTTATAAAGCAGTTTTAAAAAACAATCTCTGTATTCTTTTTATTTCAAATCTTTATTTAATACTTGAAGAGAAAAATGCTGAAATTAAATATACCAAATGATTAATACAGGGACTCATTTTTGTGAGATGGATTAACGTGTTTTATATTATCTGTAGTTTGAGAAGAAATGGAAACTATTTGTAATGATTTTATGAAAGCAGGAGGGTCACTTAATAAACACTTGGTTATGAAATTTGGATATTTTAGCCAGATGAATAAACCCATGACTTCCTTATAAATTGGGTCCTACATTTGCTTCACATAACTGTGAAACATGTTCAGGAGTATGTGAGCTGGGTTTACCTATTTTTGGCCCGTTTCCACATATTAGTCAAGACCCTCTATCCTCAGATTTACCCTGCAGATTTTTAGCAGTTTCTAAAGATAGGTCTCATCCGTTCAGCATCCCTCCTCTCCTCACGACTGTGATGTCTGCTGGTCAAGCTGTGATTTCTGCTTGACAAGAGGTAGGCACTTAATAAAGTACAATTAATAATGATTGAGTCAGGAGCTCTTGAGTTCTTGTCTCAGGTCAGTCCTGGAGTAATATAACCTTGGCTATCTAATCTTCACTTTTCTAAAAAATTAATAATTCCTAAAGGAACTCTAGAGTCATATAATGTCCTAGTGTTTCTAAAAGCATGCTAATTGCCACTTTTGTGAGAGTCACTTGAGGACTTTCTTGAAAATGAGGACTCCTAGTCCTACCCTAAATCTGAATGGAGTTCCAGAACTTTCATTTTTAGCGAGTTTCCCTGATGATTCTGATGCACATTAATGTGTAAAGGGTTACTGGTGAGTATATATTTGTTACAATCTTAATTCTTAAATAGAAATCATAATAACTGGAAGAATGTGAAGGTAAATTTAATAGAAGCATTAAAGGCAAAGGATGAAAAAATTTTAAAAGACCTTTATATTTACTACATAATTAAAGTTGAAAATATGTACATTATAATTTAATAGTGGTTGTGAGATATTGGGTGATTTTTTTTCCTTTGTACTCAGCTACATTTTTCTTAAAGAGTATGGATTACTTGTGCTAAAAAGAAAAGCCAGTAATGGGTCCAGATCCAAAAAACTCTTCGGTGAACTTATAAATGCAATGGAGGCACTTCAAAATTCTCATGTCAGAACTTAGATATATAGATTTCAAGTTACCTTTGGATATGGTATTCATGCCCTGCTATAGTTATCCCTCCTATTGAATATGGGCAAACACACTAGCTCTTACTTCTAATCAACAGAATGCAGGAAAAGTGATGTGATGTCACTTCTGTGATTGTGTTACAGAAGACTGATTTCTGTTTTGCTAGGAGACTTCCTTCTCATTCCCCACACCCTACTGCCTTTAATGAAACAAGAGATCATGTTAGAGAGGCCCATATGACAAAGAACTGAGAATATCTTCCAACCAACAGCTAGTGAGGACCTGAGAAGCTCAGTCCAATAGTCCTTGAGGAAGTGAATCCTTGCAAACGAAATAAATGAGTTTGGAAGCAGATCCTTTCCCACTCAAGTCTTCAGATAAGATTCTGGCCCTGGCCAACATGTTGATAGCAGCTTTGCAATAGACCCCCAAGACAGAAGACACTGCTTAGCTACACCCAGACATTTGACTCACAGAATATTTGGGATAATTGATGTATGTGGTTTTAAGCTTCTTAATTTTGGAGTAATAGCTACACAACAATAGATAACTTGTAGGTATCTCTAAAGGATAATGGTACTTGTTAAACATAGCCAAAGTGCCATAATCGCACATAAAAAGGGACAGCAATTATTTTATGTCTAGTCAGTGTTCAAATTTCCAGTGGTCTCATAATTTGTTAGGTTGCAAACAACAAGGAAAACCTAATGGAAAGTTTTCTACTAGGAAGGTGACAAGAGCGTGTTTGAAAAAGTTTGATATCTAACATAGGCCTGGAGCTACAAACTGAAAATCTAGCAAATGCTAAAGGAAAAGCTGATCTGTTTTATGCAATGAAAATATAGGGTAGGATGAGATTCAGAGAGGGTCATCACGCATACAACTTCATGACCCAAAATGGTCATTTGACATTCTAACATCTGTATTTTGCAGAAGCCTCAGAAAAACAGTTGTTATATTTTAAAAATTTGCCAAAATAACCTTTTTACCTCTAGGGAAAAAAACTGGCTAGAAACAGTGTCTGCCTGGTTGACAATGTTGCAAAGGCATAAGCATAAATCAGATTACCGAGCACATTTGTGATTAAGTACTTTCAATGAAAAGTTGTACTACTATGTTACAGTTAGAGGAAGCATGAGACTGAGATAAGAACAAGCAGGCATATTAAACCATTTCATCATCCAGTTTGATTCAATAAGGCATGTAGTATGTCACTAAGAAGTCATTTTTTTCATGAAACAATTTAGATGACTAACGTAAGTACATGAAGGATATAATTTGTGGGTTGTCAGAATTTCGAATCTTGAAAATGAGGATGCCCTCAGGAGTTATAAATGGATAAATTTGATAAACAATGGACATAGTTTCCATCTCTAAATAACACAAGAGATTATCTGTAATATGATACTGAAAAGGTTGAGAACATCTAGTATTTTAATCAATGTCATTTGGGAGTTGTCTAATGGAAGCTGAACCACGGAAATGCTTCAGGAAAGAGAATAACAATAAAATACCCAAGTAAAGCAGAGTCTTGAAGATCCTTTAAGTTACTTGATGTTAAAATGGATAGAAGCCCAAGGAAACATTTTAGGAGATTTAAAGGAAGAGAACTATGAAATAGATGGCATAAATGTAGGTAAAAGGTGACAAAAGAGAGAAAAAAGTTACGGAAACAAGGCAAAAAATCAGTAAAATGAACTGAAGTGGGGTCTGAGTGTAATATCCAGCTGGCCCAGTGAGGATTATGCATTCAAAAGGCTATTAATTAATGTATATTCAAGGTACTAAAAATAAATCTTAACAAGAATTAAAAATTTCAGTTTATGCAGAACTGGAAAATAAAGTCTCTAAATGTTAAAGCAGTGAAATTCATCACACGCACTGTGAATCAATGTAAGAAGCTAAAGGAGTTAATTTTTAAAGTTTTGGTTCCAGAAAATAATAGTATTTACAAAAACAAAGGAAAAAGTAGATGGGCAGATATATAGGTAATCTACCTAACACCTACAGCAATCCCCAGACAGAAAATTGGATGTGTAAACAGTGCAAAAGCCAGCGGTATGCTGGCAAATGTCTAACGACTGGATTTCCAGCAAACTATTTGTAGTGTTAGACTATTTCCACTGCATAAATATTCTTATTACAGCTGATTTTCAGCTACCAACATGTCACTTAATGCAGAGTTTGAGAAGAAATATACACAATTAATTGTTCTGAGCCAGTAAAAGCCAGCTTCATCACGCCACTGGTTCATAGCCCTCCCTTATCAAAGTGATTAGAACAGAGACAATACCATGCAAGGAAAATGAAAGACAAGAATGAAAACAAGAAATGTATTTTGTAAAAGAAATGTAGGACAAGTATAAAGGAGAGAAATAAAAGAAAAAGAAACCAAGGCAGAGAGGCAGAGGCTCAATGCATAAATATTCTTGGGAATAAAAGAGTATATAAGTCTCTGTATGTATGTTTGTATGTATGTTCATATGCATGTGTGTGTGCATGCACACATGCATTTTTGAGATGGGGGTAGAGAGAGAGAGAGAGAGAGAGAGAGAGAGAGAGAGAGAGAGAGAGAGAGAGAGATTGGCAGATTACCTAGATATGGCTATTCCTAGGCAATTTAAAGGAGATTTTGTAGAAGCAAAGCCTTTAGAGCTTTAGAGTCAGGCAGACCTTAGTTCAAATATTGGCACCATCATTTATAAGCTTTCTGACCTTAAACAAAATGGGTAAACCTCCCTTAGTTTAATTTCTCTTATCTGTAAAATATAGAAAGTGTTAGCAAGATGCCTGTCATATACTAAGCTCTCAGTAAATGTTAGTTGTTAATGTTATAAAGCATGCAAAATGAAATAAGTTTTAGTTCGCTAAAAATGAGTGGTCTAATGTTCCAAAGTTAATAAAATTAGTGGATTTTTAAATGTAATTATTGTTCCCAGAAGTCAAAATTTGGCATAAAAGGGATTACATTTGGTTGAAAACATAATTCGTCCCACACAATGCTGTACAATTTTTAAATCATTGTTGATATTTAAAAATTGAGAAATTGCACATGAAAATACAAATTTTCGGTTGTATGAAAAAGTCAGTAGGTGTGTCAACCCTAGGCCTGCACTCCCATGTTAGACCAATCGACTAGAAGAAGTTTGGTGGCAGCTTCAATTCTTAAGAAAGACATGTGTTTCAAGTTTTACTTTTTGAACCTAGCTTTTCTTATTTGCATTATCCAGTTACCTCCCTGGGACTTAGAGGCACTTCAATTTATAGCCCCCTAATCCATATCAACTGCATTTACAAAGTAATTTGAAGTGATGGTTTAGAAAATGATTGCGATTTGGCCCAATTTGGGATTCAAAACTTTTTTATGTTCTAAATCTACAGTTAACAATATGTTAATCATGAGCCACAAGTGGCTTTTGAGAACTTGAAATAAGAGTAATGCAGTTCGATATGTGCAAAAATGCAAAGCACACACAGGATTTCAAACACTCAGAACAAGAAAAGAATGTAAAATATCAATAACTTTTATATTGGTTATATGTTGACATTTTAGATATACTGTGATAAATAAAATATATTACTTTTTACTTTTAGAGAATGTATTTACTAGAAAACTTAAAATTAGATTATACTTCTATTGAACTGCACCATTCCAAATCATTTTTAAGATATATTTCTTAAATTTAAAATTCTTATTTTTAACATTTTTAATAATAAAAATGATACATATACATTTGGACAACACAAAGGAGCATTAAAGAGGGGAAAAAATCAATCATTTGAATCCTGCTAAACATTGTTAAATATTCGGGTTTCATTTCTTTTCGTCTTTTTTTCTAAACAAAACATTCATGAATTGAATCATGTTCTATAAAAATTAGGTCATATTGTGTGTACTATTTTGTATCTTCCTTTTTCACTTAACATTTTAAGATTAATCTTTTTCCACTTTCCTTAAGAATTATTTGAAACAAAGTTGTTATTTAGATCAGCAGTCCCCAACCTTTTTGGCACCAGAGACCGGTGCTCCTATGAGAATCTAATGCCTGATGATCTGAGGTGGAGCTGAGGCGGTGATACTAGTGCTGGGGAGCAGTTGCAAATACAGATGAAGCTTTGCTTGCTAGCCTGCCACCCACCTCCTGCTGTGAGGTCACAGATTGTGTGGCTTAGGTGTTGGAGATCCCTGATTTAAATGGATTAGCAAATTGAATATAATAATAACAAAACTGTGAGAAAATATAGATTATTATTTAATTTAAACATGCTAAAGACATTTCTCAACATACAACTTAACGCAGAAATTACGCAGAAAATAATTGATTTTATTACATAAAAAATAAGCTTTTATGTAGTATAAATATAATTTTGAAATGAAAATAAAGTACTGGAAAAATAACACATAGGAAAGACAAAAGGCTAATAGCATAACTATATAGTGAATTGGGTCAAATCAATTAAGGAAAAAGAAAAACAGAAATATCAAAATGGACCAAAAGAAAAAAAAAAGGTAAAGAATTTTACAATGAACTAATAGACACGTGGAAAAAAATGATCAGGTTTATCAGTAATCAAGAAAATGCAAATGAGAACAAGAAAACATTTTCAAATAACAAGCTGGTAAATAATTTTAATAACAGCTAATATTTATTGACCACTTATATGTACTTTTCATGCTTTATTCAATTTCCCTAACCACATACATTGCATTCAGATATGACGTTTAAGCCCATTTTATAGTTAAAAAGAATGAACTACATACCCAAAGCCACACCACTATTAAGTTATGTAGCTAGAATTTGAACACAGATAGTGTGACTTCTGAGTCTGTGCCATTATAAGTGACTTCTACCTAGAGGTGAAGGTTCAGAAAAATGGCCATTTTCATGCAGTGCTGGTGAGGATAAGAACTAGTACAACTTTTCTGAAATGTAGTTTGATAATATGTGTCAAAAGCTTTAAAACAATTCTACAGCCTTTAACCCAGGAATTCTACGCCTATGACTATATTCCAGCTAAGAAGTCATACAGATGATCTGTATCTGAACTGTAAAAACATTCAAGTGTGCAAGTATGCAGATATATGAAATAACAAGGTGTTTATTCTAGCATTTCTGAAATACCAAAAAAAAATAGATAAGATTTTAATACTTATAAATAAGGAGAAAGATAAATACATTAAGATGTAGTAATACTTTGGAAAGTTTTACAGTCATTATAAGTAATGGAGTAGTTCTGAACAGAATGAAATGGAAATTTCTCTAAGAAATATTGTTATATCAATTATACTGGATAGGAAGTTTCTGCTGTATGTAAAGAATAATTAACTGAAACTAGTTTAAATATTAAAGTTTATAATTTTACATAGGAGGAAGAACAGAAGTAGTTAGGACAGGCTTCAGGGCTGATTGATTCAGCAATGAAAGGATGTCGCCAAGGACCCAGGTTTCTTCCATCTCTAGTCAACTTTTGCCATGCCTAGTGTCAACTTCATCCTAAAACTGGTGGTTACCTCTGATGCAACAATGTGACTGCTTACAGTGATTGAGGATACATTCTTCTCTGTTTCTGTCTATCAGGAGAAAAGGGAAAACCTCTCTCCCAACCATGGAATATAAGGCCTTCCCTTCTCTGATTGGGCCATTTTAAAACTGTTGGCCACTCTCAGCCAATAGCAGTCTTTAGGGAAATTCGAGGTCCTGACATGTTCAGAATAATTAGAACTTGCATCCAGAGGCTATCAGTGAGGTGGGGTGAGGTGGACATCCAGACTTTTGGAGTTTTGTTAGGGAGGAAGGGGAAAATTGATGTTGGGTAACCATACACTATACTGCGAGCCTCAAAAGATAGGAGTTATCCAGGATACTCTGGACCTCCAAGAGACCCTGAGTGGGAGATCAAACAGCAAAAACCACCTATTTAATAACCTTTGGAAGAAAAAGAAGCAGGGCATAAAAAAACTAAAACCATCCAGAAAATGCCAACGTTTATGTGGAGGGGGAGAGAGAGAGACAGAGAGGAATATGAGTCCATGAAAGCTCCCTGGCTGGTAGAAATTTGAGGAATCCCTGAAGCCCTGGGATTAAAAAACAAAATAGATACCATGTCCAGTATGATCACTCACAAAGGCTAAGTAGAAATCATGTGGGTCTGTGCCCACAGATGCCCAAGAAATTGTTAGTCAGTGAGGAACAGAACTAAGAGAATTCCAAGATAATAAATTGTTTACAAAGTTTCTACTTTTGTTACATACAAAACACCTTCTTTCACAGAATCTTGCCCTGCTCCATGAACCAATGCCAGATGTGCTGGGAAAATCCTTTTTTCCATAAGTAGGTAGAAAGTTGGCCTTGAATGTTGAACAACATCTCTGAAAAGGACTTTATTTTCTTAGCTTTGAATCTTACTAGGGTTTGCAGGGACTTCCACTGGGTACTGTTTACTCCCTGGGTAGTCTCTTGCCCTCTACCCAAGCCAGGCTACTTTCTCCCCATCACTAGCCTTTCCACAACACCTCCTGGAAAAATATTACAGTCCTACCCACTTTTCAAAGCTCAAATCAGATTCCTCTTTCTTATGACAGCTTCCCTGGCTCTGAGTACCACCTTGCTGTTACTCTTATTAAGCTGACAGAACTCCAATGTTTTTAATTTTTCCCCTAGATGTTGTTATGTATAATCCTATATCTGCCCAGGCACCTTGTGTTCTTCTCCTGTGATGTCTTGGAATGTGTTTTATAATCGTTTTGCATCTTTCACAGACCTCAGGTTGTTTAGTGATCAGTGAAATGGTCTCTGTTTCTCCTCTTGCCCTTCTCCATTCCAGTTTCTACATGGCAATCCAAGGAATATTTTAAAGGAGAATTATAACATATTTCTCTCCACAATTATATTCCTTAAATTCCTCCATTGCATTTAAATACTTAAAAATAAAAGAAAACAAATACTTGCCATGGTCTTCAAGCCCTACAAGACCTAGCTTCTGGCTACATCTCCCACTGAGATAGACCATTCCTTACCCCCACTGATAAGCTCCAGCCACACTGGCCACCTTTGGTTCTAAATGGGGCAAAGGCTTTTCCTGCCCTAGAACCTGTGCCCATGCTGTTTCTCCTCCTAAAAGGCTAAGCACCTCCTAGCTCCCTAGTTAATTTTTATTTACCCTTTAAGACTCAACTTAAATATCATGCCCACTGAGAGTCTCTCTCATTTTCTGGCTTAGCCCCTTATGTTATCTTTCAAAGAAACTTTGTTCTCTTTATCAAAATTTGGGACTACAGCTTGTTTAATGTATCTCTTCTTCACTAGATTGTACATTCCATTCTCAAAGGGACCATGTCTGTTTTATTCTTCAGTCATGTCCACCATCTAGCCATTGCCTGACACATGGCAGACTCCAAAAGATAGTTGGTTGAGTCTATTAAATTGTCATTTTAAGGTCAAAACCAGGTGTATATCCGCAACCTCATAAAGTTTGACCTAATACTTATCAAATGAATGAGAAAAGAGAATGAGAAAGTAACCTGGAGAATACATTTTAATCCCACTATAATATCTAATCTGCTTTAGAATAGGTTTAGGAATCTGGCTGAGTTGCTGACTCTGCGACTTTACCCCTAAAGGAAAGAGTATTTCTGACCCTTGTCATGAATGTCTCTCCCCAGTGAATTTCTCAAAGTCCATATCTTCCACCCAGGCTGTTGTGCCCTTTCTTAGACTCTATCCCTTTTCACACTTTTATATGTTCTCCTTCCACAATCTTTGACAACTAACTCATCAAGGGCTTATAGACTTCTTCATGATGTGTCTTTACTCCCCTTCTTTGCTGGTAAATTAACAAAATACTCTGTGCCAGATCATAATAGTATTTGCTTTATCGAAATGAAAGACTTAAAGAGGAATCAAAGACTGTATTAAATGGCAAAGAAAGAAACTACTACCTGAGTGGATTACATCACTGGAATGGAGTACCTATGAAGGTTGGAAGCAAGGAGAACTTAAGGGATTTTAGGGCTGCCTCCACTTCACACTCTCGCTTTTACTTCTCTCTCTTGTCCAAGAATCAGCAAGTGCAGCAGTAATGTGACCCTTGACTCATCAGCAGGGTGACTGGGAAGGGGAGTATCATAGAATCTACCAGGGAAACTAAGAGTTGAGCAAAGTTTGAAAATTACTGTCTTGAACCACAACAAAACAGGTATTGGAATTTCCTGGATATCTCAAAAAGACTTAACTCAAGTCCAAGAAGATATAATGTTTGATTTTTGATTTGGGTTAGCAGTATTTGATTCACAGTAAGTTTTGCATAAACACACAGTGAATGGATTAGTGAATGAGTGGTCTTAGGAAACATAAGCCAATGAAAAACATTAAAGTATAATTCTCACAGTCTTTTTAAAGCTGTGTGTATATATTTCAAGCAGAATTAGGCTCATTTGATGCATATTGTGTTAAAATCTTATGTTATAAAAAAATAGATTCCTTTGTTGTTGATTTATTTTTGTCTTACCTTATTTAAAGCATGCCTTTTGATTTTTGGTTTTCAGTTGAGCATGTAAGGAGCTTGGAATTCATCACTCTCATTTTCACAACAGCAGAAAAGCTGACAAACTGAAAATCAACATTTCTTAGATTACTGGAGAGAGGGGACTGAATATGGTGGGCTAGGTAAAAGCAGGGTTTGCCTCCTCCCAGGACGGCATTAAAATTACAACCTAATTTTAAAAAATCAACTTGTAGAACCACTTAAAGTCTAGCTAATCATAATACATACACTGGAAGATATAAAGAAAAGGCCACATCAGGACTGATAGGAGGGGCAGAGACACAAAGTAGGTTGATTCCACACCCGCACATGGTGATCGAGCATCCAGAGGGAGAACATGGCTTCAAAGGCCTCCCTGAAGGAACAAGGCACCCTAGCTCCGCCCAGGGGCTTCCTAGGCCAGGGTTCCAGTCCTGGGAAGAGGAGTTCCCATACATTATGAACACAAAGGTCTGGCCATCTGGGTGAAACGGAAGGAAACTGAAAACTCAGACATTCCACAGAGCCTGCGCACAGACTGACTTACCACAGACACTCACCCTGGGCTCCAGCAGATGGACAGCACCTTGAGAGGCTCAGGAGACATATAGAGAAAGACTGAGTTATGTGGCACTGGAGGGAGGGCTGGAGGGAAAGCCACCATTGTTCCTTTGTTGGCCCCCCACTCTGGGGCACTCTACAGTTGGGTACCATCTTGCCTGTGTTAAACCATCCCTCCCCCCCTCCACTCTACAGGACCAATTCTGAATCTGAACATGGCCTGGTGAGATTGTTCTGCTCCACCCTGTGTCTCTCTGAGATTCCACCTCACTGAACCCACAAATTATCCATGGCGGGCCTATTGTCAGGCAGTTGGTTCCACCCTGAGCCTTCCCTGGGCTGTACATTCATCACAGATAATGGCCCTTGGCTCACGAGGCCTGCACATTTCAGGAGAGACTTTTGGTGGTGGGCCACCAGTGCCAGCATGAGCTAGATAAATTGCATTGGTCTATGGGCTTGACTCAGATGGCAGCTGGCCTCACTGTTATCTGTGACTTTAACAGGAACCTGTGGGCTCAGCTCTGGCATCAATTCTGAATCTGCATTGGTATCGTGGGATTGGCTCACTCCACCCTGTGTCTCCTTGAGATCACCCAATCCACAAAATACATGTGGCAAGCCCTTACCCAGGTATCCTGCCAGCCCCGCCCGGTGCTTTCCCTGGGCCATGAATTTGACAGCAAACAACAACCCTCAACTCACTTGGCCCACACACAGCCCATGCATCTTGGGAGAGACTTTCGATGGTGGGCTATAAGCCCCTCTCTGAGCTACACTATTTCTTAAACAGATCTCGAGGGTCTGCAGGGCTGAGGCAGGCAGCATCTGGCCTTGTTGTGATCTGAGACTTTTACAGGAAGCCACAGATTAAGCACTGTCATGAAACCTGAATCTGCATTGTCTGGGTAAAATCTGCTCACTTTATCCTGGTGACTCCTTAGGTCCCTACACCACACAACTCAATGTACACCTGAAGGCTTTACTAGCTGCAGAGTCTTATAGGCAAATAGCAGGAAGCCTCAGGCCTTGAGGTGCACTGGTCCCTTTGCTAAACCATCTTAAACCTGTACTAGAGGTAATCAGACCTTGGCTTGCAACATGGTCTCTCCCACTTGCCTCCAGATCTAGCATGGGCAGCAACCATGCACAGATGGTTTTGTAGCTCCTATCAGGTAACCCTGAGCAATTGAAAGCAGTGGCTGACCTTGGCCTACACGGGAACCCCTTCCAAGGGCCATAGAACCAGTATACCTGAAGGCTGGTATCAGAACACAACAGAGCATGACCTGATGAGCCCCATAAGCAGCACACCCAAAGTGTGGTCTCAACAGGAACAAGGAGCCTGCTGGGGCAAATTCCACTCTGAGAGGTCAGCCCCTACACAGTAATTCATACCCTGTGGGCATGACCAGTCCCCAGAGCCAGTCAGCCCGAGAGCCAATCCCACCTACTAATGTGCTAATAGAAATCAAGGTTTAGTTACAACAGAAAAACACACTACCCACACAAGGACCATGCCCGGAGTCCCCAGGACAGATGATAAGGGAGAATATGCCACTGGCCTACACAGGATACCTACTACATAAGGCCGCCTGGCCTAGGTTGAGAGATGTAACAAATCTTCCTAATACATAGAAATGAACGTAGAGAGGTGACTAAAATGAGAAAACTAAGAAACATACCACAAATGAAACATCAGAAGAAAATGTAAGAAAAAAAAACTAAATGAAATGGAGGCAAGCAACCTACCAGAGACAGAGCTCAAATCACTGGTTATAAGGATGCTCAATTAATTTAGGCGGGGGGGATAGATGATCTCAGTGAGAACTTCAAGAGAGAAATGGCAAGCATAAAAAAGGACATAGAAACCATAAAAAAGAACCAGTCAGAAATAAATAATACGATAACTAAAATGAATAATACACTAGAAGGACTCAACAGTAGATTGGATAAATCAGTGAGTTGGAAGACAAGGTAGCAGAAAAGCACACACTTGGAACAGCAAAAATTAAAAAAGGAATCAAGAAAATGAGGAAAGTTTAAGAGACCTCTAGGACAGCATCAAGCGTACCCTAGGAGTACGCTTCATAGGGGTACCAGAAAAAGGAGAGAAAGAGCAAGAAATTAAGAACCAATTTGAAGAAACGATGACAGAAAATTTTCCTAATTCGGCAAAGAAATTAGGCATACAGTCCAGGAAACACAAAGAGTCTCAAACAAGAAGAACCCAAACAGAGCCATACCAAGACACATCATAATTAAAATACTAAAGGTTAAAGACAAAGAGAATCTTAAAAACAGCAAGAGAAAGATAAGTAGTTACCTACAAGAGAGCTCCCATATGACTGTCAGCTGATTTTTCAACAGAAACTTTGCAGGCCAGAAAGAACTAGTATGAAATATTCAAAGTGATGAAAAACAAGAAACTACAACCAAGACTACTCTACACAGCAATGTTATCAATTAAAATTGAAAGTGAGATAAAGAGCTTCCCAGACAGGAAAAAGCTAAAGAAATTCATTACCAACAAGCCAGTATTACAACAAATGTTAAAGGGACTTCTACAAAAAAAGAAGGGTGGGGGGAACCCATTATATAAATAATAAAATGTCAATAACTATGTACCTATCAATAATCGCTTTAAATGTAAGTGAATTACATGCTCCAATCAAAAGACATTGGGTAGCTAAATGAAAAAGAAAACAAGACCCATACATATTCTGTCTACAAGAGACCCACTTCAAATTAAATTACACAAACAAACTGAACCTAAAGGAATGGAGAAAGATATTTCATGAAAAGGGAAATTTTAAAAAGCTGAGGTAGTAATACTTATATAAGAAAAAATAGATTTTAAAACCAAGGCTATGAGCAAGCAGAGTTATCTGGGGTCTAGATGAACAGAAGCCCTACAACTAGGGAGAGAAATAAAAAATCACTGCAATGAATGGAAGTAGGAGGGGGTGAGACTCAAGGCTACCCATCTCAATTGGCTGAGTGGGACAGAGGATACTGTCTGCAGCTGGAAGACATTCCTCTTAAAAGGGCCATGTCGGTGACTGGACTTCTGCAGTGACAGACCTGCTTGCTCTGAGCAACAGTGTTGGGTCAGCTGCTGGGGGGTGAGAGAAGGGAGGGCACCAGAGACTTACAGGGGAACACTGAGTTGTTGGAGTGAGGGCTGGAGGTGAGGCTCTCTCCCAGGCAGAAATGCTGGCAGTATCCATTGTTCCTCTGTTGAGCCCTCTTCCTTCTCATTGTGTGGACACAGTGCCTCCAGAGCTGAGATGTCATTGAACTAGATACAAGAGGTCGCTCTGCCCAGAGGATTCCCTGAAACTTCGCCTCCCTCAAATCACTGCCCTACCCAAGCCACATGATTTTTCTTCTTGAAGACGTCCCTCCAACATTTCCTGAAATACTGGCTTGGTGTTGACAAATTCCTTTTCTTATTTTTGTCTGGGAAGCTCTTTATCTGTCTTTCAACTCTAAACGATAGCTTTGCTGGACAAAATATTCTTGGTTGTAGATCCTGGGTTTACATCATGTTGAATATTTTGTGCCAAGTCCTTCTATCTTGCACAGTTTCTTTTGAGAAATCAGCTGCCAATCTTATGGGTGCTCCCTTGTAGGTAATTAACTGCTTTTTCTCTTGCTTCTTTTAAGATTCTCTCTTTGTATTTAACCTTTGGTATTTCAATTATGGTGTGTCTTAGTGTGGGCCTCTTTGAGTTCCTCTTTCTTGGGACTCTCTAAGCTTCCTGGGGTTGTACGTCTATTTCCTTCACGAGGTTAGGGAAGTTTTCCATCATTATTTCTTCAAATAGCTCTTTAACTTCTTGTTTTCCTCCAGGCACCACAATGGCATGAACACTTTTATATTTAATAGTGTCCCACAGGCTCCTTAAATTATTATTATAGTCTTGGCTTCTTTTTTCTTGCTATTCTGATTGAGTGTCCTTGGTTTCCCCATCCTCTATATTGGTGATTCGATCCTTTTTTTAATCCATTCTGTTGATTCTCTCTAATGTACTCTTCATCTCAGATAATGTGTTCTTCATTTTAGACTGGATACATTTCCATTTTTATGTTTTTTTTAATCTCTATGTTAAAGTTCTCACTGAGTTCATCTACACTTCCCCTAAGTTCATTGAGCATCCTTATAACCAGTGTTTTGAACTCTGCACCTGTTAGATTGCTTGATTCCATTATTCCTAGATCTCTGTTCTGTTTTCTCATATGGTTGATGCTTCTCTGTCTTCCCACTTTGGCTGCATTTCTACCTACTAAGCAATGTTCCTAAGTCTCCTGGTCTTATTAGCATGACTTTGTGTAGTAGGCATCCAGTGACACAGTCCTGAGAAGGGTTAAACTGCAGGCCAAGTTTAGCCTTAGCCTGTGTCCTTCTGGGGCCATATGTTAAGATTCAGCAAGCAATCCACAGATGCTGTGCTTATAGTTGCCTCATTTAGAGTTGAAGAACAGATAAAGAGCTTCTCAGACAAAAAGAAGCTAAAGAAGTTAATTAACACCAAGTCAGTATTGTAGGAATTGTTGAAGGGACTTCTTTAGGAAGAAAAAACATGTATCAAAAACATGAATAAAGAATGGTAATAACTACACTCCTATCAACAAGTTTCTCAAATGGAAAAAAATTCAGTGTTCCAACCAAAGGACAGAGTGGTTGAATGAATAAGAAAACATGACCCCTAACACATGCTGCCTACAAGAGACTCACTTCAGATTAAAAAACACACAGACTAAGAGGAAGGTGATCAAAAAAGATATTGCTTCAATAGACCTAGAGGATATTGCACTGAATGAGGTAGGTTGGGTAGAGAGGGACAAGTATTCCATGATTTCACATACATGTGGAATCTAAGGAACAAAATAAACAACAACAACAACAACAAAAGACTGAAAGAAGCTTGTAGATGCAGAGAATATCTTGAGGGCTACTAAATAAGGGGTAATGGGGGAATGGTGAGTAAGTGCAAAAGGATTAAGAAATATAAATGGATAGTTACAAAAGAGACATGGAGATATAAAGTGTAGCATGGGAAGGGTGGTTAGTGATGTGTAATAAATATGTAAGGGAGAAGAGAGATACTAAATTTGATGGGGTGATCACTTTGTAATTTATATGTATCTCTAATCAGTATGCTGTACAATTGAAACTAATATATTACTGTATGCCAACTATAATTGAAAAGAAAATCTCATCTAATGGTACAATGTAAATACGAGCAACTAATTGTCTATTATATTTCAATAAAGCCGAAAAAAAAATACAACATCCTTTCATGATAAAAACTCTCACCAGATTTGCTATAGAATAAATGTACCTCATCATCATATAGGCCATATAGGGCAAGCCTACAGCTAACATAATTCTCCATTGTGAAAGGTGAAAGCCTTTCCTCTACAATCAAGAACAAAAAAAAAAAAATATGCCCATTCTCTCCACTTCTGTTCAGTATTATACTGGAAGTCCAGGCCACAATAATTAGGGAAGAATAAGAATTTAAAAAGAATCCAAATCACAGAAAAAGAAGTGAAATAGTTTCTGATTGCAGATGACATGATCCAAAACACTGATAGAGCTAATAGACTAATTCAGTAAAGTCGCAGGTTACAAAGGCAACAAATAAAAATATGCTGTGTTTCTAAACAAACGAACTATCTAACCTGCATACTATGAACTATGCAAAATGAAAATCAAGAAAACAATTCAACTTACAATAGCATCAACAAATACTTCCGCATACAGTTTGCACTAAACAAAGTTGACATGATTTTAAAAAATTTTTCAGTTACAGTGGATATACAATATTATATTATATAGTTTCCTTTCTAAGTTTTAAATTGCACACCATTCTGAGAAGCTTGATGAAAGCTCGTGTCATCTAGCTTTATTCCACAATGTATGTGGACCATCCCTTTGTCCAGAGTATCCATGTTCTATATACTACCTACCTATTAGTCACTTAGTAGCTGTCTCATTAGTATCAGGTGTATAGCATACTGGTTGAACACTTGTATACTTTAAGGAGCGATCATCTGGTAAGTTTAGTACCCATACGACATCATATATAGTTATTATAGTATCATTGACCGTGTTCCCTATGCTGTACTTTACACTTTTTAACTGGAAATTTATATTCCTGGACCCCTTTCACATTTTTCACCTATTCTCCCAACCGCCCTCTTCTCTGGTGACCATCAATTTGTTCTATGTATCTGTGGGTTCGTTCCTGTTTTTTATGTTCATTTGTTTTGTTCTTTACATTCTATTTATGTGGAACCATACAAGACCCTGAATAGCCATGGCAATCTTGAGAAAGAAGGACAAAGTTGGAGGTATCACACTACCTGATATCAAACTAAATTACAATCCTACAGTAATCAAAACAGCATAGTACTAGCATAACAACAGATACATTGATCAATGGAACAGAATATAGAGCCCAGAAATAAATCCACACCTATACACTCACTTAATATATAACAAAGGAGATAAGAATATGAAATTGGGTAAAGACAGTCTTCAATAAATGATGCTGGGAAAATTAAACAGATACATGCAAAAAAAAGAAACTGGACCACCTTCTTACACTGTATAGAAGAATAGACTCAAAATGGATTAAAGACTTAAATGTAAGCTCCAAAACCATAAAACTTTGAGAAGAAAACATAGGCAATAAACTCTGATATTACTAACAGTAATTTCTTTCTGGGTATATCTCCCCAGGCAAGGGGAACAAAAGAAAAAAATAAACAAATGGGACTACATCAAACTAAAAGTTTTTTGTACAGCAAAGGAAACTATCAACAAAACAAAAAAGACAACTGACTGGGAGAAGATATTTGCTAATGATATATCTGAAAATAGGTTAATATCTAAAATGTATAAAGAACTCATACAATTCATCAACAAGTAAACAATCAATTAAATTAAAAAATGAGCAGAAGACCTGAACAAATAATTCTCTAAAGAGAAAATACAGATAGCCAATAGATATATGAAAAGATGCTCATGGTCACCAATCATCAGAGAAATGCAAATTAAACCCACAATGAAATATCACCTCACACCTGTCGGAATGGATGTCATCAATAAATCAAAGAACAGCAGGTGTTGACGAGGATGTGGAGAAAAGAGAACCCTCATATATTGTTGGTGGGATTGAAAATTGGTACAGTAGCTATGGAAAACAGTCTGGAGGTTTCTCAAAAAGTCAAAAATGGATGTACCTTTTTGCCTAGCAAATGCACTTCTGCTTATTTATCCAACGAAAACCAAAACAATAGTATGTAAAGATCTGTGCGCCCTAATATTCATGGCAATACAATTTACAATAGCCAAGATATGGAAGCAACCCAAATGCCTATCAACAGACAGTTGGATAAAGAAGTTATGGTTTATACATGCAATGGAATATTACTCAGCCATTAAAAAAATGAAATCCTACCATTGGCAATGCATGGATGGACCTAGAGGATATTATGCTGAGTGGAAAAAGTCAGACAGAGAAAGATAAATACCATATGATTTTACTTATATGCTGAATCTAAGGAAAAGAACAAACTAATCAAAAAACAGATTCCCAAATATAGTGGACAATTTGGTGACTGACAAAGGAAAGGGGTTTGGGGGGCTGGGCAAATGAGATGAAGGATTTAAAAAGTACAAATTAATAGTTGACTGGAATGGGAAGCACGTCATAGGGAATGTCATTAGCATTAATATGTTGGCTAAGTGGAAAACCAGAGGAGAGAATGAGCAATTAGTGAGATCTTTTTATAAACTATATAAATGTCTAACCAATGTCTTGTATACTTGAAAATATTTTTTAAAAAATCTAATAATAAAAAAAGAAAAAGAAGATCCTGGGAAAATATGGCAGAGTGAGAGAGATCCTCAGTTCTCTCCTCTTGAAACAACAATAAGCTGAACATCTAAAACTGAACAAAAAAACACCCAAACTATACATCAGCACATCTGAGCATGGGATCTGCACATAAGAGCTACCACAGGTCAGAACCCAGGGTGTCGGGCAGTGGACTGGGACAAATAAAGAGCTGCCTCTTGCAGCCGCCAGAGTTCTTTGCAGGAGGAGGAGAAGGGTGAAGGTGTAGTGACTTCCCTGATCAGCCCTACCTGGAAGTGCAAGGACTTTTCTATGCAGCTGGAAGCAGGGCTCAGTCATCAGGGCAGAAATCAGAGAAGCAGGACTGGACAGCAGAGAAACAACAGTTGGATTTTACTGGCCCTGGTTGCAAAACCAAGGCTGAGCTGAAGCTCTCAACCCCCAAACCAGAGGGCCCTTCCCCCCATGTCCTCAAAGACTGATCATCGCAGAGCCTCAGGGGAATCTGAGCAAAAGCTGCAGAGACTGAAGCTGCCTCTCTCAGCCTCTATAGCTGCTCTCAGGAGGAGGGGGAAGGGAGAAGGTGTAGCATATTCCCTGAACAGCCCTGCCTGGAAGTGCCAGGACTTTTCTATGCAGCCAGCAGCAGGGCTCAGTCATGAGGGCAGAAAGCAGAGTAGTGCAACGGGACTGCAGAGAACAGCAGTTGATTTCTACAAGCCATGATTGCAAAACCGAGGCTGAGTTGCAGCCCCTAACACCCAACCCAGAAGGCCCCTCCCCCTATACTCTCCGAGACCTATCATCGCAGAACCACAAAGGAATCTGAGCAAATGCTAACAAAACTGTTGCTAACACTGACAAGGGCTGAAACTGAGAGTAGTGAGTGTGATTAAAATCTACAAGAAAATAAAAAAACATTAGGCTCTACATAAAACAGGGACTCAACAGGTTTAGACGCCACCTATTTGAAACCAAAAGAAAAATGCCTTCTCTGCAGCAGGCTAAAGAGAGATCTTTATGTAATAAATCTTCTTTCTGGAAAAACAACAGAATACAAATCCTTTAATGCCCAGACAGAGAAATAGTCCATTAAACAACATTAACAACCACGGTGACATGGCATATCAGAAAGAAAGAGAAAAATCTCCAGAAAATGAGCTCACAGACATAGAAATATGTGACTTAAGTGACAGAGGATTCAGGATGGTACTTCTGAAAAAACTCAGTGAGTTCTGAAACGAGTCGTATAAACAATTTCAGGAATTGAAAAAGACCCTAGAAGAGCAGAGCAAGGAGATTGAAACCCTCATAATGATCCAAATAGAACTTCTGGAGATAAAAAACACACTGCAAGAGTTTAAAAATCAAATAGCTTGCTTGGGAAAGAGAGTTGACAAAATGGAGAAAGGATAAGTGATATTGAAAACAGAAATCTAGAAATAAATCAGAAGAAAGAAGGGAGAAACCGAAGAATGAAAAATAATAAAAGAGAAATATAAAAAATAGCTGATATCATCAGGAGAAAAAACATAAGAATAATAGGCATCACCAAAGGAGAGGAAAAGGAGCAGGGAATAGAAAGCATTTTTAGACAAATAGTGGGCAAGAATTTCCCAAATCTAAGGAATGAGTGGAACTTGGAATTCAAGAAGTCAACAAAACACCCAATTATCTCAACCCAAAAAGGCCTTCACTAAAACACTTTGTATTAAAGTTATCAAAAATCAATGACAAAGATAAAATTCTCAGGGCAGCCAGGGAAAAGAAAACGGTAACATATAAAGGAAAATCTATTAGATTATCATTGGACTTCTCAGCGCAGACCTTACAAGCCAGAAAGGAATGGAATCAAATATTTAAACTATTAAGTGAAAGGAACTACCAGCCTAAAATAATGTATCCAGCTAAGCTCTCCTTCAGATATGAAGAAGAAATTAAGACCTTTCCGGACATACAAAAATTGAGGAAATTCTCCACTATGAGGCCTGTACTACAGGAAATTCTGAAAGGGATCAGCTCGCCTAAAACACGAAAACAACAAAAAAATACATAATTAGGAGTAAAGTGACTATTAGGCAAATAGAAGCAGAGGAGCGCAACCCTTATTAAGAACAGGGCATTATAAGCTTAAACGATAAGAAGAGAATTGCTATAGCAAGATAGTAACGATGTTCAGCATACATAAAAAAAATTGAGATAACAATGACTGAAAAGGAGAGGATTCAAAAATCCAAACTGGCAAAAGGGAATGGAGATAATACAGACATGGAAGAAAAATTGACAAAAAATTGACAAATTATATATATATAATATAATATATATAATATATAATGTATAATAATAATACATAATACATAATATATTATATATTATACATTATAGATTATATATTATACATTATACATTATATATTATATATTATATATATATATCTTCCTCATATTTGTAATGGTAACCATACACCATAGAGTCAGAACTGAAGTATATAGTGTAAAACAAGAAGAATCAGGGGCAAAATTCAAAAAGCCGACTAAAATAAAGAAAGCAGGCACACAAGGACAAGGAAGCAATGGAAACACTGAGCTACCAGAAAGCAAAACATAAAATAGCTATAAGAAGACCTCATATTTCAATAATCACCCTAAATGTAAATGTAATGAACTCACCAATAAAAAGGTATGGGGTTGCAGAATGGATCAAAAAACAAAACCCAACCATACGGTGCCTCCAGGAGACACAGATGAGCTCCAAAGACAAATATAGACACAAAGTACAGGGTGGAAAATGATATTTCAAGCAAATGGCATTCAGAGAAAGTGGGAGTCACAGTACTAATATCAGATGAAATGGACTTCAAAATAAAAAAAAAGGTAAAGAAAGATTTTGAGGGACATTTCATAATGACAAAGGGAATCATGCACCAAGAAGACATAACACTTCTTAATATCTATGTTCCCAATCAGGGAGCTCTGAAATATGTAAAGCAATTACTAACAGAACTAAAAGGAGAAACAGACCAAAATACTATCATAGTAGGAGACCTAAATACCCCACTGTCAGATATGAACAGATCATCAAAAAACAAAATCAATAAGAAAATAACATCTTTAAATGACACATTAGACCAACTGGACTTAATTGATATATCCAGTCTTCCATCCCCCAAAAACTGCTTATACATCCTTCTCTACTGCACATGCATCATTCTCAAGAATAGACCACATACTGAGTCACAGAGATAGCCTCAATAATATAAGAGTGTTGAAATCATACCAACCACATTCTCTAATCATAGTGCCTTGAAACTAGATTTCAAGGCAGGAAGAACCACACATACATGGAGATTAAAAATCTTGCTGTTGAAGAATAACCGGGTCAGAGAAGAAATAAAAAAAGAGATGAAGAGATACATAGAAATGAATAATAATGATAGTACAACATATCAAAATTTTTTGGGATACGGCAAAAGTGGTCATAAGAGGATAGTTCTTATAAATACAGGGCTATCTCCAAAAAACAAGAATGAACCCCCCAAAACCACCTAATGCTTCATCTTAAAAAACTAGAAAAGGAGAACAAATGAAGCCTAAAGTCAGAGAAAGGAAAGAAATAATCAAAATTAGAGCAGAAATAAATGAAATTGAAAACAAAAAAAAATAGAAAAAATAAATACAACAAGGAGCTGGTTCTTTGAGAAGGTTAATAAAATTGGCAAACCCCTGGCTAGACACTAAAGAAAAAAGAGAAAGGACACAAATAAACAAAATCAGGGATGAAAGAGAGGAAATTACGACTGACATCGCAGAAATACAAAGGACCATGCAAGAATACTATGAAAAAGTATATAACTCTAAATTTAATAACCTAGAGGAAATGGACCAGTACATAGAAAAATACAACCTTCCTAGACTGAATCAAGAATATCTGGAAAATCTAAATAGACTGATCAGCAGTATGGGAATTGAAACAATCATCAAAAACCTACCAAAAAGTAAAAATCCAGGACCAGATGGCTTCACCAGTGAATTCTACCAAACATTCAAAGAAAACTTAATACTTGTTCTCCTCAAACTCTTCCAAAAAATTGAGGAGGAGGCAGTATTTCCCAGCTCATTTTAGGAGACCAATATTAATCTGATACCAAAACCTGGTAAAGATAACACAATAAAAGAAAACTACAGACAGATATCTCTCATGAACACAGATGCAAAAATCCTAAATAAGATATTAGCGAACCGAATATAGCAACATATTAAAAAGATATACACCACGATCCAGTGGGCTTCATTCCAGAGGCACAGGGATGGTTCAGCATACCAAATAAAATAATGCGATACACAATGTAAACAAATTAAAAATAAGAATCATATTATCATATCAATAGATGCAGAAAAAGCCTTCGACAAGATACAGCATCAATTTATGATGAAAACACTTAACAAAATTGGCAGAGAAGGAAAGTACCTTAACATAATAAAGGCCATATATGACAAACCCTCAGCCAACATTATACTTAATGACGAAAAACTAAAAACCTTCCCTCTAAGATCAAGAACAAGGCAAAGCTGTCCACTAGCGTCACTGCTATTCAATATAACATTGGAGGTCCTAGCAAGTGTAATCAGGTAAGAAAAAAATATAAAAAGCATCCAAATAGGAAATGAAGAAGTCAAACTGTCACTCTTTGTGGATGACATGATTCTCTATAGAGAAAACCCTAAAGATTCCACAAGTATTCTACTAGAAACAATAAGCAAATACAGTAAAGTCTCTGGATACAAAATGAATGCTTAAAAATCCATAGCATTCCTATACGCTAACAATGAAGTGTCAGAAACAGAAGTGAAAAGAATAACTCCTTTTGCAATTGCAACACAAAAGAATAAAATACCTAGGAATAAATTTAACGAAACATGTGAAGGACCTATATAATGAAAACTACAAGACCCTATTAAAAAAAATTGAAGAAGATACAAAGAAATGGAAAGATATTCTATGTTCCTGGATTGGAAGAATCAACAGTTAAAATGACCATATTACCTAAAGCATTATACAGGTTTAATGCAATCCCCATCAAAATCTTATCAGCCTTTTTTAAAGAAATAGAAAAAAAAACATCGGATTTGTATGAAAGCATGAAAGACCCCAAATTGCCAAAGCCATCCTGAGAAAACAGAACGAGGCTGGAGGCATCACTCTGTCTGACTACAAATTATACTACAATGTGACAATAATCAAAATGGCATGGTATTAGCAGCAAAAGAGACGCACGGACCAGTGGAACAGAATTGAGAGTCCAGAAGTAAACCCATATTTATTCAGGCAAATAATTTTCAACAAAAATGCCAAAAACATATAGTGGAGAAAGGAAAACCTCTTCAATAAATGGTGCTAGGAAAACTAAAAAGCCACCTGCAAAAGAATGAAACTAGGCTGTTGTCTATCACCACACACCAAAATTAACTCAAATTGGATTAAGGACCTGAATAGAAGACCTGAAATAATAAAATGCATAGAAGAAAACATAGGAATGAAACTCAAGGACCTGGTACTTAAAGATGATTTTATGAATTTGATCTCAAAGGCAAGGGAAGTAAAAGTAAAAATAAATGAATGTGACTATGTCAAACTAAAAAGCTTCTGCTCAGCAAAAAAATAAAATCAGCAGCAAGGTAAAGTGACAACCATCTGAATGGGAAAATGTATTTGCAAGCAATGCCTCTGATAAGGGCCTAATATCAAAATATACAAAGAACTCATACGACTCAATAACAACAACAAGAAAAAATGATCCAATCAAAAAAATGGACAGAGAACCTGAACAGAACCTGAACTTCTCCCGAGAGGGCATACAAATGGCCTACAAACATATGAAAAGATGCTCAACATCGCTAGCTATTAAGGAAATGTAAATCAAAACCACAATGAGATGCCATCTCACACCTATTAGAATAGCTATAATCAACAGAACAAGTAATAACAAATGTTGGAGAGGATGCAGAGTTAAAGGAACCCTCATACTCTGCTGGTGGGACTGCAAAATTGGTACAGCTATATGGAAAACAGTATAGAGATTCCTCAAAAAACTAAAAATTCATCAACCGTATGATCCAGCAACACCACTATTGAGTATTTACCCCAAAGGCTTGAAAACACATATCCAAAAAGTTATTTGCACACTGATGTTCATAGCAGCATTATTCACAGTGGCCAGGACATGGAAGCAACCGAAGTGTCCTACAATAGATGATTGGCTATAGAAGCTGTGACACATATATACAAAGGAATATTACTCAACTATAAGAAGAGATGAAATACTGCCATTTGCAACAACATGCATGGACCTCAAGGTAATTATGCTAAGCAAAATAAGTAAGACAGAAAAAGTAGAAAATCATATGATATCATTTATATGTGGTGTATAAACCTAAAAGCAACAAATGAACAGGAGAAACTGAGACTCAGGTACACGGAAAATGAACTAGTGGTTACCAGAGGGTAAGGGGTGGGGGAGGAGATGAGTGGTAGACAGGGTAAAGGGGGTCAAATATAAGGTTTGGGGGGAGGGTAAAGTGGGTAAAGGGATCAAATATATGGTAGCTGAAGGAAACTGGACTTTGGGTGGCAATCACACAATAGAATATATAGATGCCAAATTATAATGTACACATGAAAATTATGTAATTGTATTAACCAATGTTACCCCAATAAACTTAATTTAAAAAATACTGAAATAAAAAAAGAAAAAGATATTTCATGAAAATGGAAACAGACAAAATCTGGTGTAGTAATACTTATACCAGACAAAATAGACTTTAAAACAAGGCTAGAATAAGAGACAATGAAGAACTCACTTCCATGTATTGATCCAAAGAAACCCAAAACACTGCTTCAAAAGGACATGTGAATCTTGTTCACTGCAACATTATTTACAATACCCAATATATGGAGGCAAACTGGGTGCACATCAATGGATGAATGGATAAAGGAGAAGTGAGAAGTGTGTGTGCGTGTGTGTGTGTATCAATATTATATATATATATATATATATATATATATATATATATATATATATATATGTATGTATTACTCAGCCATAAAAAAGGAACGGGGTCTTGCCATCTGCAACAACATAGACAAACCTGGAGGGTTTTGTACTGAGTGGAGTATGACAGAGAAAGACAAATGCCATATGATTTCACTTGCATATGGAATCTAAAGAATCAAAGAAACAAACAAAACAGAAACAAACTCATGGATACAGAAAACATTTTGATGGTTGCCAGATGGAAGAGGGCTTAGGTGGGTAGGTGACAAAGTGGAAGGGATTAAGAAGTTCAAATTGATAGTTTATATATAAAATAGTCATGGGGATGTAAAGTATGACATAAGGAATATAGTCGATAATATTGTAATAACTATATATAGTGTGAGATGGGTACTAGATTTATTGGGGTGGTCACAAATGTTTTATAAATATCTAATCACTATGTTGTATACCTGAAACTTATACAATATTGAATGCCAACTGTAACTGAAAAATTAAAAAAATATATTTTATAAAATCAATCAATATAATACATGCCATTAACAGAGTGAAGAAAAAAAGCACGCGACTATTTCAATTGATGCAGGGAAAGCATTTGACAAAATTTCACAACTTTTGATGATAAAAACAGTCGATACACTAGGAATAGAAAGAAACTACCTCAACACAATAATAACCATTTATGGGAAACTCTCAGTGAGCATTATACTTAATGGTAAAAGACTGAAAGCTTTCCTTCTAAGAAACAAAGCAAGGAAGCCCACTTTCACCATTTCTAGTCAACAAAATGCTGGAAGTTGTAGCCAGAGCAATTAGACCAGAAAAAAGAAGGCAACTACATTGGAAAAGAAGTAAAATTATCTGTTTGTAAATGACATAATCTTATAGTAGAAAGTCCTAACAAGGTCACAAAAAACTGTTATAACTAATAAATCAATCCAGCAAATTAGCAGCATACAAAGTCAAAATGAAAAAAAAAATCAATTGTGTTTCTACGTTCTAACACAAAACAATCTGAAAAGGAAATTATGAGGACAATTCCATTTACAATAGCATAAAAAATAATAATTCATGATTAATTTAACCGAGGACATGAAAGACCTGTACAATAAAAACTACAAAACATTGCTGAAAGAAGTTAACGACATAAATAAATGGAAAAACATCCAATATTCGTGGATTGAAAGGCATAATATTGTTAAAATATCAATACAATCCAAAGCAATCTACAGATTCAGTGTAACCTCTATCAAAATCCCAATGATGTTCTCCACGAAAATAGGAAAATCTATCTTAAAATTCATGTGGAATCTCAAGGGACCCTAAATAGCCAAAACAAACTTGAAACAGAAGAACAAATTAGGAAAACTCACACTTCGTGATTTCAAAATTTAACTGCAAAGCCATGACAATCAAACAGTGTGATACTGGTGTAATGACAGACATATAGGCCAAAGGAATAGAATAGAGAGTCCAGAAACGAATACTCACATATGTGATCAAATGATTTTTGACAAAGCTACTGAAACCATTCAAAGGAGAAAGGATAATATTTTCAACAAATGGTGCTGGGAAAACTGAATATCCACATTCAAAGAATTAAGTTGCCTAACAATATACACAAAAATTAACTCAAAATGAATCAAAGACCTAAATGTAATATCTATAACAATAAAATGCTTAAAAGAAAACAAAAACTTCACAGCATTGCATTTGGCAATAGTTTCTTGACACCAAAGACACAGGTAACAAAAGGAAAAATAGACCAATTGGACTTCATTAAACATTTTTAAAAATTGTACATCAAAAGGCACTATCAGCAGAGTAAAAAGGCAACCCACAGAATGAAACAAATATTTTCGAATCACGTATTTAACAAGAGATTAATATCCACAATATATAGAAAACTCCTAAAACTCAATAACAAAAAACAAATACCCTGATTCAAAAACTAACAAAGGACTATAACAGACATTGCTTCAAAGAAGATATTCAAATGGCCAATAAGCACATGAAAAGATGTTCAACATCGCTAATTATTAGGAAAATGCAAATTAAAATCACAATGACATACCATCTCACACCCATTAGGATAGCTACTATCAGAAAAAGAACCAAAACAGAAAATAAGTATTGGAGAAGATGTAGAGAAATTGGAACCTTTGTGCACTGTTTATGGAATATAGAATGTTATAGTAGCTGTGGAAAAAAGTATGGTGGTTTCACAAAAAATTTTAAACAGAATTACCACACAATCATCATTTACACTTCTGGGTATATACCCAAAAGAATTGAAAGCAAAGTCTCAAAGAGATATTTATGCACCCATGTGGTAAACAGAATTACCACACAATCATCATTTACACTTCTGGGTATATACCCAAAAGAATTGAAAGCAAAGTCTCAAAGAGATATTTATGCACCCATGTTCATAGCAGCATTATTCACAATAGATAAAATGTAGTAGTTAACCAAGTGTCCATTGATGGATGAATGGATAAGCAAAATGTAGTATGTGTGTGTGTGTGTGTGTGTATATATATATATATGTGTGTGTGTGTATATATATACACACACACATATATATACATATATACACACAATGGAATATTAGTCTCAAAAAGGAAGGAAATTCTGACATGTGCTACAGCATAGATGAACCTTGGAAACATAATGCTAAGTGAAATAATTCAGTCACAAAAAGACAAATCCTGTATGAGTCCACTTATATGAAGTGCTTAGAACTGTCAAAATCATAGAGACAGCAAGTAAAATAGTGATTGCCATGGGCTAGAAAAGGGGAAAATCAGGGGGTATTTTTTAATGGGTATAGGGTTTCAGTTTTACGAAATAAAATAAAAGCTAAGAACTATAAATGTACTTACTACCACTGAACTGTACACTTAAAATGGTGAAGATGTTAAATTTCATTTTATGTGTATTTTACCAAAATATAAAATTATAGATAAAAATATATGCTTCATTTGTAGAAGAAAAAAAATACAAAAATATAAGGCATGGAAGTGACGACAATTGCTATTACAATTCCAATGTAGTTTTTGTATTTTGTCTATGCTGTTTTTAGTACATGTTATGTAGTAATTATTCTTTTAAAAAAGATATCACAATGTACATAATGTTGTTCAATCTGCTTTTTAAAATTAAAATTAGTATACAAATTAATTAAAATGAGTATACAAAAAATTAGTATACCCACCCAATGCTCTAAATTTCTCCCTATTCATAGAAACCTACAACAAAACATGACAAAAACTGGAACATAAAGCATAAAGATATTAAATCAAGTATCTATTCAAGCACCACAAAATGTCCAGGTAAAAGCATCCTATAGTTTGTACCTCTAGCAAAGTTTATCTTCTTAACCATATAATAAAAATAGATAAAAGGTACATTCTTGTCATGCTTACTTTCAACCTTCCCCCACTACTCATCTGTTGTCTGAACCACTTCCTAATCTTTTTATTACCTCAGAGCCCAGCCTGCCTCATTTCTGTCCTTTTGTCTCCCATTTACAATTTGGGAAAATTGTGGAAATTTAAAAATATAATGGAAACACAGGTAACCATTAACTTTACCACCTGCTGACAGCCACTGCTAATATTGTGCAATACCCCTCCCCACCACACACATACCCCACAGGTTTTTCTATAGTTGGTAAAAGGCCTTGATGGAGACCCAAAATAGTGCTTGTTTCTCATCCACTTTGTCTTTAGGACTAGAAAGATGTCTGCATTTTAAGAAGACACTACCACTGCAACAAATGAGCCAGACATTGAAGGACAGAGGTAGGGGGATATAAAGATTTAGTCTAACCATTCTTTGATAAGGACCATAGTGACATTTCCTGGAAAACAGGGTAAGATTAGTTTGTGTGTTTTGGGCTTAGGAAACCGAACTATTCTCATGCAGACTAAGGACAGGGGTCGGGTGTAGGGCATGGCTCTGAGGATGGGCACAAAGGTACCTATCCTTGAGAATGCTGACACTTTACTATTCTCTCACAGAGCATCTTAGAGGAAGACTGCTGTGAGAGGCTTCATTTGAAGGGTCAGGGCACAGTCTGAGAGCCCTGTGGCCCATGAATGACTGGCCTGGGTGGAAGAAAGGGAAACTTCCTCTACTTGATAAATAACATCTCACTGAAACTACCCTCATCTAGGTTACCATCTATCCCTCCTTTCCATCCTCCCAAAGTGGAAACTCATCTGGCTCCTTCCCCAGCAGGAGGCTGGCCATGCAGAATTTAGGATAACGCACATCTGGATCTTCAAACACACTCTTCCCAGTCCAAGACACATTTTTGACCACCCCGCTCCTAAAAGAAATTTAGTGCTAGAAATTGAGATAATAAAATGTATTTTACCTTTTTACATATGGAAAATGCAGTCAGATATAAATCATAAACTGCAAATACTCAATAATTCTACCAATCACCAATAGCCACTGTAATATATGTGTCATATTAATATTGTTGTGTTTCTTTTGTTTACTATATAGGGTGATAGTGAGCATATATATAGATAATACATAAGCATGTATATAACTATATCATATATATATGGCAAGGAAGAAATGACTCAATACTTATTATCATTATTTTTAACTATTATTTAGTTGTATTATTTTTCTATATATGCCTACAGAGGCACATATGTATATGTTATACATACAATTAAACAAATTAAATGAAAGTATACTGTAGTTGCTGTAGTATGTAACTTTGCTCTTGTCTAAATACTTTACCAAAATAGCCCAGGACCATTTAACCCTACACTCATGTTAGGTGACACCTTTGTGACCTATGGAATATACAAAGGCACAGAATGTGAAAGATTAATGCTGTATTATTTGTTTGCCACACCAGTCCTATGAGGAATTTTAGTGGCCACTGGGGAGATAACATATTCTCCTCTTTACATGTAGAAGGAATCCTCTGGGGTGTTGGTGATGTTTAATATTTCAATCAGTATAAAGAAGAAAATGCATATGATCAGGGATGCCACTAACCACTAATAACCAGTATAATAAATAGGTATAATATTAATATTTCTGCATTTTTCTTTCTTCATTGGCTTAAAAAATGTACCTTATAAAGTTTTTATAAGGATTAAATGAGTTTATATAAGTGAGGCACTTTAGAAATGTGCCTGACACAAAGCAAGTACTCAGTATTGCCACTGCTGATATTCGGGTTCATAATACATATATATTCATATAAATGCACACATACACACATTTCACATATATATGCCAAATTGAATAATATTACATATGATGCAAGGAAAAGATATAATCTTACTTTATCCAAATGATTACTTAACATATAAAATGGTGTCCAACATCTTTATTCAATGGGAAAATCCAAACAAAAATGATAATGCAATGCTGTCTAGAATGGCTGAAATTAAAGCTAACAATACCAACCACTGATGAAAATGTAGAGTAGGTAGAATTACCTACACTGCTTGTAGGGGTATGAATTGGTACAACTACTTTGAAAAACTGTTAGGCAGTATCTACTAAGGCTGAACTTGCACACTCTTGATTGTCTACCAGTTGCGCCCATAAGCATATACTCAACAATAATTAATTTGTGTGTGCAGCAAAAATATATGTAGAAAAATGTTCATAGCAGCATCATTCATAATAACCCAAGGCTGAAAACAACCAAATGCCTACTAACAAGACAGAAAAATTAATATCGGTAAATTCAAGGAATGGAATACTGTAGAACAATGAAAATGAGCAAACTCTTACAAAATGTGGTGGGTTAATTAACTCTAACAAACAAAGAAGTCATACGCAAAATAGTTCATACTGTAAGATTCCATTTTTTAAAGATTAAAAAAACAGGCAAAGCTAATCTATGATGTTAGCAATCAGAATATTAGTGAACTTTGTGTAGAGGCAGTGGTAGTAATAGCAGAGAGGAGGATGTGACAGGAATGAGGCATCCTTTGGGAGGCTGATAATGTTCTATATCTGGATTGGAGTGGTGGTTATATGGTGGTGTTCATGAAAACTAATGCTATTGGACTCAGGCCATGTATATCCCTGATACCCCATGTTTCAAAGAGATTAAGGGTTTAGAAGGATTTGTACTTTACAGAACGAGTGGAAATTTCCTCTTACTGATGGTGTGTATCTACTTCAGCATATATATGTGAAGATTTCAGTTAAAACTTGTAAATCCTCTTACATTAGGATCCTAAGTTTGAAAGAGACAATCATCTCCAGACAAAAAATACAAGGTATGGGATATTCAGGCTTAATGGGAGGTTAAGAAGTTACCTTGGAGGATTCTAGCTTATATCTTGACATTCGTTCCCCTTATATATCACCAACACCAAAAACAAACAAACAAACAAAAACAAAAAACAACAAGCAAACAAACAAAAACACATAGGTTCTGATGCTCAGCCAGGTTTGGCAACAATTGGTCTACAGGGTAGCAACCTGATCTCCTGGTCACAGTGTTTGAGGCTTTCAGGGACTTGGCTGGTCTTATCTTTCTATACTTTCTCACCTCACCCACTCAAGTATATTACACTGAAGCAACACTAGATTATCCATCATAACCACCAAATCTACCTTTGCACATTCTCTCTTCTATACAATGGGTCAGAATGACCCCTAGAGACCTTTCCTTGACTACTTCTTTCTTAACTCAAATGGCACCTCATTCTTGAAGTTTCACTGGCAACTACCAACCCCACTATTGGCAGGAACTGCCCTGTTCTCTGTTCATCTAAAGCATGTCTCTTGCCCTTCAGGTATGTTACTCTGATGCAGTTAGTGTGAGAATTACAAGGAAAAGTTGCTAAATATCAGCAGGTGATAAATCTGAGTAATGGGTACTTTGGTGTCTGTAAAATTATTCTCTGTGCTTTTTCGTTCATTTATATATGTTTGTTGTATTGAATTTTAAAATAACTCTCGGTGAAAGTATGGGCAAATAGGTACTAATACACTACATACAGGAGTCAAAATTTCACAGTCTTTCTGGAGGGCAGATGACATTCATGGAGCTTCATGGAAATAATTTGATGACTGTGAAGTTTTGTTAAGAATCCAAACCTCTCAGTATTTTTCAGCAAGAGCAATGTTAGTATTTGGGGAGTCCAATATTCTGTGTGAGGCATCGAACACACTTGTCATTAAACAACTTTTGTTACACCAATACAGTGGAATGTTATGCTGCTATTAAAATGAATGAGATGCTTCTGTGTATACATATAATTTATCTGTGACTGCGTGATGGAGATGTAAATAAAGCAAACAATCTTTTGTACTGTTTTTAAGACTTAGGAAAATGACCACGCATTTGTTTCTGTCTCAATTAGAAGAAAAATTTTATATAATTATTGCTGACATTATCAAGATGAACTAGCTTTTTTGGAGGGAGGAACACAACTCTGTCTTTAAGAAAATGTTACCAAACTTTGAACTAGGTATGTTCCATTAACTGTTACATATTTTAAAACACTGATAATTTTCACAATCATCATTGTTTCATGATTTGTGTTGTCATCAGAAAATGTTTCAATTTGAAATAAAAGCAACAAAAAAATCTTTAATGACCATGAAAAGGACAGCGATAAAACTTTCAGCATTAGAATAATTCTTATCTACTACGTAAGAGTTACTAGGTTGGCAAACAATAGTTTCTTATGTAAGGAATATTCTGCTTAAAAGCTATTTCTAAATAATTCTTGCATTTTTTCTTGAGTTATTAGTTGTCCTTTGTTTATGTGTTTGCATAGTAAAAATCGATAGGGATGTTTATCAAATGTGTTAAATTGCTACATTATACATGTATGTATTTTTAAAATTTTAACCCCATCATTAAAAACAATGAAGATATGGAAGAGCAGAAGTTAAATTGCACTAAAAATTAAAGAAAATTAAATTAAGAGTTTAACTGATCAAAGAGCTTCCCAGACTTTGCCTGACTTAAATGCCTGAGGCACTACTGAAAAATATATGTTTCTGGACCCCCTCACTGATCTGATAAATTAGAACCTTGAGAACATGGGCCTAGGATTCCGTGTGTTTAGCATACACATTGGATGACTGTTATGTAAGGGCAGGTCTGAGAAATGACTGGCCAGACAGGATTGATAAAATACCAAAACGTTTGTTGGCACAGAGAGGGAAAGAGCTAAGAACAATGATATCCATTCACTCTAGCACTGTACAAAGATAAAAGAAAAGAAGTTATGTAAAATAAAAATAACACCAATAAAAACAAATAAATATTTTAAAACCTTGCATTCCTGTCAATATGAAAACACATAAGTGAATTGTGGTGCATTTATACAATGAAATGCTATACTTCCATTGAAATGGAAAAAGGAGATGAGTATAAGCTGTGGCTGTAAGACCAGCTGCAGAACTATGGGTTGGTAATTATCATCTTCTAAGTTCTCTGCGGTAGTACAGATCCACTGGATTCTAGTGGTGGTACCATGTATCTAAGAGAATAGTTTTTTGAATCCTATTGAACTGGCTGACAGTGAAGAATCTAGCATCACTTAGAAGGTATCCCCCCCCAATACCTCCCTCCTTCCACTGTTTTTACTCCAGCACACACTTCTCCTTTTCTGTTCTATACAGATCCCCACGGATGGAGCCAGAGATTCCCCCACCTCTCAGTCCTGTTCCACATCCAAGTTCAATCCTATATTGAGGCATGTTAAACTTCAGCCTCACTTCTGCCCTCTCAGCTAAGAAAAGTGAGTCTCAAGAAGCCTCAAATTCTTATATGCCTGTTAGCCTGAGCCAAGACAGCTCTCTAGAGCTACATTCTGGCCTATTAATCCAATTAGAAAATTGACGAAACAAAACAGAACAAAACCATGAACAGACATTTTACTGATGGTAAATAAGCATCTGAAAAGACATTCAACATCTTTCCCCATCATGGAAATGCAAATTAAAAGCACAAGGAAATGTTAAAAACGCCTATCACAATGGCTAATAAATATTGACAACACCAAATGCAGTCAAAGTTATGGATAAAGTGAGTTACCCTTACATTGCTAATGGGTATAGAAAATAGTATAGGAACTCTGCAAAACAATTTGGAAATTTCTTTCATAAATAAACATGTATATACGTATATACAATGAATATTACTCAGCCATAGAAAAGATGAAATACTGTCATTTGTGACAAGAATAGATCTTGAGATAATCATGCTAAGCAAACTAAGTGAGACAAAAAAAAATTGAGAACCATATGATTTCATTCATATTGGGATATAAAACTGAAAGCAACAAATGAACAAGGCAAACAAACAGAAACTCATGGACATGGACAACAATTTAGAGGTTGCCAAAGGAAAAGGAGAAAGGAGAAGGTAGACAAGGGTAAAGGGAGTCAAATATATGGTGACAGGAGGGAATTTAACTTTGTGTAGTGAACACAGTGAAATATGCATATGACATATTATTGAACACTTGAAACCTATATAATGTTATTAATCAATGTCACTCCAATAAATTTAATAAAATAAAAAATAAAATAAAGAATAAATATGCAATTACCATATGACACAGCAATTGCAAAACAGATAATTTACACAGAGACATAAAAATCTGTGTTCACACAAAAATTTGTACATGCAAAAATCTGTACATGAATGTTCATAACAGCATTATTCATAATAGTTTAAAAGTGAAAACAACCCAGATGTCCTTCCACAGATGAATGGTTAAATAAACTGTGGCACATCCATACCATGTGATACTACTCAGCAATAAAAAGGAACAGGCTATCGATACACTTAACAACGTGGATGGCTCTCAGGAGAGTTACGCTGAGTTAAGGAAATCCATTCCAAATGGTCGCACACTCTAGGATTCCATTTATATGACATTTTGAAATTACTAGAGTGTTCGAAAGAGGTTAGGTATGTGTGGCCAGGGAGAGATGTGTGTGGCTACAAAGGGTAGCATGAGGAAAACTTGAGGTGATGAAAGTGTTGTATCTTGATTGTGGCAATAGTTCCAGAATCTACATAGCTGATAAAAGTGTGTGGAATTATATCTATCTATCTACGTATACATGTATACACACACACACACACACACACTTACATCACAGACACTCTAACACACAAATGAGCGTATACAGAACTGGTAAAATCTCAGTAAGCTCTGTGGACTGTACCAAGGTCCGTTTCCTGGTTAATATTTCACTATAGTGATGCAAGGTGCTATCATTGGAAGAATGTGAGTGGAGGGTATATGTGACCATCTCACAAAATTTTTGCAACTTTTGGTAAATCAACACTTATTTCTAAGTAAAAAGTTAGGAAAACAGCACAGGGCTTGTGTGAAAAATAGGGTTAGGTATGCAACACTCAAAAACTTTGTCAGTGACATATTAAAAAGAAGATAAGAACATAAAAAATGTTAACATGGTTTTAGACCAGTTAAATGATAAAGAAATCTGTAAATACTTTATTTTACTTTGTTTTGCTTTGTTTTGTTTTATTTTATTTTATTATAGTGACATTGGTTAATGAAACCCAGTAAGTTTCAGGTGTACAATTTAACAGTAAGGCACATATATATATATATATATATATATATATATATATATAGCATTGTGTGTTCACCTCCCATAGTTAGATTTCTTTCTGTATCCACATGTTTGACCCCTTTTAGCCCAACAACCCACCCTCCCCCCATCCCCTCTATCCTCTGGTAATGACTAGTATATTGTTCATGTCCATGAATTTCTGTTTGTTAATCCTGTTCATTTGTTGCTTTTAGATTTATATACCACATATAAGTAATGTGATTTTCAATTTTTATGTCTGGCTAATTTTGCTTAGCATGATTATCTTGAGGTCCATCCATGTTGTTGCAAATGGCAGCATTTCATCTCTTCTTATGGCTGAGTAATATTCCATTGGATATATGTACCACCACTTCTTTATTCTGTCATCTATTGTAGGACATTTTGGTTGCTTCCGTGTCATGGCCATCGTGAATAATGCTGCTATGAACATCAGCATGCAAATATCCTTTAGAATATGAGTTTTCAACACATTGGGGTAAATACACAGTAGAGGGATTGCTGGATTATATGGTAGATGAATTCTTAGTTTTTGAGGAATCTCCATACTGTTTTCCATACGGCTGTACCAATTTGCAGTCCTATGAGCAGTGTATGACGGTTCCTTTTTCTCTACATCCTTCCAACATTTGTTATTACTTACCCTGTTGATTATAGCTATTCTAACAGGTATGAGATGGTATCTCATTGTGGTTTTGACTTGCATTTCCCTAATAGCTAGTGATGTTGAGTATCTTTTCATATATGTTAGCCATTTGTATGTCCTCTAGGGAGAAGTGTTTTTTCAGGTCCTTTGTCCACTTTTTGATTGGATCATTGTTTTTTTGTTGTTATTGAGTTGTTTGAGCTCTTTGTATATTTTGGATGATATTAGGCCTTTATCGGTGGCATTGCTTGCAAATATACTTTCTCATTCAGATGGTTGTTTCTTTACCTTTTTGATGATTTCTTTAAATGAGCAGAAGCTTTTTAGTTTGATGTAGTCTCATTCATTTATTTTAGCTTTAACTTCCCTTGCCTTTGAGGTCAAATTCATAAAATCCTCTTTAAGTCCAATGCCCTTGAGTTTAGTTCCTATATTTTCTTCTATGCGTTTTATTGTTTCAGCCTTGTATTCAGGACCTTAATCCAATTTGAGTTAATTTTGGTGTGCGGTGATAGACAACAGTCTAGTTTCATTCTTTTGCAGGTGGCTTTCCAGTTTTCTCAGCACTATTTATGGAAGAAGCTTTCCTTTCTCCACTGTATGTTTTTGGCATTTTTATAAAAAAATACTTGCCCATATAAACATGGGTTTACTTCTGGACTCTCGATTCTATTCTACTGGTCCGTGTGTCTGTTTTTATGCCAATAATATATTGCTTTGATTATTGTTGCTTTGTAGTATAATTTGAAGTCAGGCAGAGTGATGCCTCCAGCCTTGCCCTTTTTTCTCAGGATAACTTTGGCGATTCAGGGTCTTTCGTGCTTACCTACAAATCTGATGATTTTTTGTTCTATTTCTTTAAAAAAATGCTGATGGGATTTTGATGGGGATTGCATTAAGTCTGTACAATGCTTTAGGTAACATGGCCATTTTAACTATGTTGATTCTTCCAATCTAAGAACATGGAATATCTTTCCATTTCTTTGTATTGTCTTTGATTTCATTTAATAGGGTCTTAGTAGGGTAGTTTTCATTATATAGGTCCTTCACATGTTTCATTAAATTCATTCCTAGATAGTTTATTCTTTTTGTTTCAATTGCAAAAGAAATTACTTCTTCCACTTCTTTTTCTGACACTTCATTATTAGAGTATAGGAATGCTATGGATTTTTAAATGTTGATTTTGTATCCAGAAACTTTATTGTATTTGCTTCTTGTTTCTAGTAGTGTTGTTTTGGAGTCTTTAGGGTTTTCTGTATAGAGAATCATGTCACTGCAAGAGTGAGAGTTTGACTTTTTCATTTCTTATTTGGATGCTTTTATATCTTTCTCTTGTCTAATTGCACTTGCTAGGACCGCCAATGTTATATTGAATGACAGTGGACTAGTAGACAGCCTGGCCTTGTTCCTGATTGTAGTGGGAAGGCTTTTAGTTTTTCACAATTAAGTATAATGTTGGCTGAGGGTTTGTCATATATGGCCTTTATTATTTTAAAATACTTTCCTTCTATACCAATTTTGTTAAGTGTTTTCATCATAAATCGATCCTATATCTTGTCAAAGGCTTTTTCTGCATCTTTTGATATGATCCATCCCTGTGTCTCTGGGATGAAGCCCACTTTATCATGGTGTATAATCTTTTTAATATGTTGCTGTATTCGATTTGCTAGTATCTTATTTAGAATTTTTGCATCTGTGTTCATGAGAGATATTGGGCAGTAGTTTTCTTTTTTTGTGTGTTATCTTTACCAGGGTTTGGTATCAGAGTAAAATTGTTCTCCTAAAAAGAGTTGGGAAGTATTGCCTCCTCTTTGACTCTTTGGAAGAGTCTGAGGTGAATAGATATTACATCTTCTTTGAATATTTGGTAGAATTCACGGGTGAAGCCATCTGGTCCTGGACTTTTACTTTTTGGTAGGTTTTTGATGATTACTTCAATTTTCATACTGTTGATCAGTCTATTTAGATTTTCCAGATCTTGATTCAGTCTAGGAAGGTTGTATCTTTCTAAGTACTGTTCCATTTCTTCTAGGTTATTAAATTTGGAATTATATACTTTTTCATAGTATTCTTGTATAATCCTTTGTATTTCTGAGATGTCAGTTGTAATTTCCACTCTTTCATCCCTGATTTTGCTTATTCGTGTCCTTTCTCTTTTTTCTTTAGTGAGTCCAGCCAGGGGTTTGTCAATTTTATTAACCTTCTCAAATAATCAGCTCTTTGTTACATTTATTTTTTCTATTTTCTATTTTTTTGTTTTCAATTTCGTTTATTTCTGCTCTAATTTTGATTATTTCTTTCCTTCTGCTGACTTTAGGCTTCATTGTTCTTCCTTTTCTAGTTTTATAAGATGCAGCGTTAGGGTGTTTATTTGGGCTCATTCTTGTTTTGGAGATAGGCCTGTAATAATATGAACTTTCCTCTCATGAGCACTTTTGCTGTGTCCCAAAAATTTTGATATGCTGTACTATCATTATTATTTGTTTCTATGTATCTCTCGATCTCTCTTTTTATTTCTTCTCTGACCTAGTTATTCTTCAGTAGCATGTTATTTAATCTCCATGTATTTGTGATTCTTCCTGATTTCTTTTTGCAGTTGATCAGAGAATATGGTTGGTATGATTTCAACCTTATATTTGTTGAGGCTATCTCTGTGTCCCAGTATGTGGTCAATTCTTGAGAAGGTTCCATGTGTACTAGAGAAGAATGTATAAGCAGCTGTTTGGGGATGGAAGGCTCTGTATATGTCAATTATGTCCAGTTGGTCTAATGTGTCATTTAAAGATGTGATTTCCTTATTGATTTTCTGTTTGGATGATCCATATTCGAGAGCGAGGTATTTAGGTTCCCTACTATGATAGTATTTTGGTCTGCTTCTCCTTTTAATTCTGTTAGTAATTGCTTTACATATTTTGGGGCTCCCATATTGAGAGCATAGATATTAATAAATGTTACATCTTCTTGTTGCTTGATTCCCTTTATCATTATGAAGTGTCCCTCAGTATTGTTCTTTACCTTTTTTATTTTGAAGTCTATTTCATCTGATATTAGTACCACTACTCCCACTTTTCTCTGAATGCCATTTGCTTGCACTATCATTTTTCACCCTTTCACTCTGAGTCTAGATTTGTCTTTGGAGCTGAGATATGAGGCAGCATATGGTTGAGTTTTGTTTTTTAATCCATTCTGCAACTCTGTGCCTTTTTATTGGTAAGTTCAGTCCATTTACATTTAGGGTGATTATTGAAATATGAGATTTTCTTATAGCCATTTTATCTTTGTTTTCTGATAGTTCAGTGTTTCTATTGTTTCTTTGTCCTTGTGCTTCTGTTTTCTTTATTTTAGTTAGCTTTTGTGTGTTTTGCCTCTGGTTCTTCTCGTTTTATATTATATACAACAGCTCTGAATCTTGGTTGTGTGGTTACTATTACGAATATGTAAAGGATAGTTATATGTATACGGTCGTCCATCTTCTTCTGCAAGGGCCTTATTCCCATTCCCCTTTGCGAATTTGGATCTTTTATCTCAGTTTTTTTCTATGTATGCTGAACATTCATTACTATCTTCCTATAGCAATTCTCTTCTTACTATTTAAGCTTATAATGCCCTATTCTTAGTAAGGATTGAACTACTCTGCTTCTATTTTCCTGATAGTTACTTTACTCCTAATTATGTATATATTTTTTGTTTTGTTATTTTGTTTTAGATAAACGGACACCTTTCAGTATTTTCCGTAGTGTAGGCCTCGTAATGGAGAATTTCCTCAATTTTTGTACGTCTGGAAAGGTCTTTATTTCTCCTTCACATTTCTCCTTCATAAAGGATAGCTTAGCTGGGTACATTATTCTAGGCTGGTAATTCCTTTCACTTAATAGTTTAAATATTTGATTCCATTGCTTTCTGGCTTGTACGGTTTGTGCTGAGAAGTCTGTAGAAAATCTACTGGATTTTCCTTTATTAATTACCGTTTACTTCTCCTTGGCTGCCCTGATAATTCTTTGTCATTGATTTTTGATAATTTTAATACAATGTGTCGTGGTGAAGGCCTTTTCGGGTTGAGATAATTGGGTATTCTGTTGACTTCTTGAATTCCAAGTTCCACTCATTCCTTAGATTTGGGAAATTCTTGCCAACTATTTGTCTAAAAATGCTTTCTATACCCTGCTCCTTTTCCTCTCCTTTGGTAATGCCTATTATTCTTATATTTCTTCTCCTGATGATATCAGCTAATTTTTATATTTCTCTTTCATTATTTTTCATTCTTCAGTTTCTCTCTTCTTTCTTCTGATTTATTTCTAGATTTCTACCTTTTATATCACTGATCCTTTCTCCATTTGGTCGCCTCTCTTTCCCAAGCATGCTATTGGATTTTTTAACTCTTGCAGTGTGTTTTTTATCTCCAGAAGTTCTATTTGGATCATTATGAGGGTTTCAATCTCCTTGCTCTGCTCTTCTAGGGTCTTTTTCAATTCCTGAAATTGTTTATATGACTCATTTCGGAACTCACTGAGTTTTTCAGAAGTACCATCCTGAATTCTCTATCATTTAAGTTTCATACTTCTATGTCTGTAAGTTCATTTTATGGAGATTTCTCTTTCTCTCTCTCTTTTTTTTTTTCTGAGCTGCCTTGTTACCTTGGTTGTTCATGGTGTTTAATGTACTAGTTCTCTGCCTGGACATTAATGGAAAAGTATTCTGCATTTCTTCCTGAAATAAGAGTTCTTATATAAAGGTCTCTCTGTAGCCTGCTGCAATGAAGGTGCTTTTTTTCTTTTTCCTTTTCTTTTTATCTTTTTGGTTTTCAATAGGTGGCATCTAAGGCTCTTGTATCCCTGATTTATATAAAGCCTTAAAATGCCTTTTAATTTTCTTATAGATATTTAATATTGCTGGCTACTCTCAGTTTCAGTCCCTGTCAGGATTAGCAACAGTTTCGGTAGCGTTTGTTTAGATTCGCCTGGGGCTCCATGGTGTTTGATCTCAGAGCATAATATATGAGGGGCTCTCTGGGTTGTGGGTTGTGGGCTATGGTTTAGCCTTGGTTTTACAACCGCGGCCAGTAAAAATCAACTGTTGCTTCTCTGCCTTCGGCTTCTCTGCTTTCTACTCTGATGACTGGGCCCTGCCGCTGGTGGCCTGGAGCTCCCAGCACTCCCAGGCAGAGCTGTTCAGGGATGTTGCCGCACCTTCTTTCTTCCTCCTCCTGCTCCCACAGGAAGCTCCGAAGGCTGCGAGAAGCAGCTTCTTTATGTCTCCCAGTCCAACATCCGACAACCAGGGTTCTGACCTGTGGTAGATATTATGCGCCGATCTCACGCTCAGACATGCTAGTGTACAGTTTGCATGTTTTTTTGTTGAGTTTCAGATGTTCAGCTCATTGTTATTTCAAGGGGAGAGATCTGGGGATGTCTCTCACTCTGCCATGTTTCCGAAATCCGAATGCCCACTATTTTTATGTTTCTTTTCCTAATCTTGAATTTCTCTTTCATTATTTTTCATTCTTTGCTTTCTCTCTTCTTCCTTCTGATTTATTTCTAGATTTCTGTCTTCACTATCACTGATCCTTTCCACTGTTTGGTCGACTCTATTTCCCAAGCTAGCTATTTCATTCTTCATTTCTTTTAGTGTGTTTTGCATCTACATAAGTTATATTTGGTTCTTTTTAAGGGTTTCAATCTCCATGTCAAAAAACTCATCTTTCAATTTATGGAATAGTTCATATGAATTATTTTGGATGATTGAGTTTTTTTTTTCCTGAGGTACCATCCTGAATTTTCTGTCATTTAAGTCGTATATTTCTTTATTTGTAATCTTATTTTCTGGAGATTTTTCTCTTTCTTTCTGAGATGCTTTGTAACCTTTGTTGTTCATGGTGTTTAATGGACTATTCCTCTGCCTGGGCTTTAATGAAAGTGTATTCTCTGTTTTATCACCCCCCCCCGAAGAATGATGATTTATTATATATAAAGGTCTCTCTTTAGCCTGTTGCGAAGAAAGCATTTTTCTTTTGGTTTCCAGTAGGTGGCGTCTGAGTCTCTTGGAACTTTGCTTTACAAAAAGCCTTTAAAATGTCCTTTTTTTCTCCCTTACAAATATTCAATCATAATCACTACCTTCAGTCTCAGTCCCAGTCCCTGTTAGTGTCAGTGACAGTTTTGGTAGTATTTGCTCAGATTCTCCTGACACAATGTTCTTTTCCAACCTGTGGTGGAGGTTTAAGGGATTTCTAAAGAAGGGAGTACAGACATTATTTTTGTGTTTGTTCCTAAATCCCTTATCTCTCAATTTGAAGATCTCATACAAATAATCAACTTGATGTGTTGAACATGATCTTCCTTTTATAAATTTCCAGGAGATCCTACCTAGTGCAGACACTGCTTGCCCCTGACAAGGTCTCCAGAGACTTGGCCCTGCCTCCATCTCCTACACTCAGCTTGAGCCAAACTGAGACAATCCAGAGTGGAGCTGCTTGACTTTTTGCAGTAGTTCCACCTTTGCCTTTAGACAGTCTCTTCCGTTCTCCCTACAGTCAGCCTATATCCTTTACATTGTTTTTCCGAATTTGCCCTCAGATAAACAAGAATGTTAAGTCCTAGTAATAAAAGGGGAAAACCTTAAACAGTCCCCAGCAAAATACCTAGTGTCTGTACATGAGAACAATGCGATTCCACCTGATCTTTCCTGCACATTCCATACATTTTTTCAGGACATTTACTGTGATCTTGAACCAGTTTCCCAAGGGTTCACCTTATGTGTTCTCTCCCACTGCTCCCTCAAGAGGTTTTGTACCTCTCCAAACAGTAATCTGTATATGATCTTCATTGTGCAATTCCACTCTCCTCTTGTTGCATCTGACTGTATAGGGAATTCTGTGGGTGGGGGAAGGGGGATGGTGGAGTAAAGAGGAGAAAGGCACCCTCACCTCTCAAACACCAGGACTACACTTAGGACTGCTCAACCATAATTTCACTTTGAGCAGTCTTCAATTTTTCAGTGAGAGAAGAAAAAGACCATAGGGAATGAAAGAATTGCATACTCTTGGGGGCTGCTATATGCAAACCAGAATGCCTGGTCACTTACTGTCTTACTGGGGGTTCCACCTGGGCATCCAAAATCTCTTCATTTCCATCATTATCCTGGAGGTGGTAAAGCTGAGACTCATATCCACCATATTCATAACAAGAACAGGGGTTCCACTTGACAAAATTACCTCAGAAGGAACCCCAACATTTCTTGTTTGCTTAAGGTGAGCTACTATGATCATATTTTCTGAGAACAGGGAAAAAATACAAGTTTGAAGACACATCTGGGGCCCACTTTCCATTACCACATCTTAGGCTAACACCAAGGTAGGGCAAGCAAAGTGCCAACCTCTCTTAGGGACCAATCACACAAACCCCAATTTGTGTGTGGTGAACCATCCTTGGATCCCTGGAATGAAGCCCACTTGATTGTGATGCCAGTATTTTGTTTAGCATTTTTGCATCTATATTCATCAGAGATATTGTCTATAGTTTTCTTTTTTTTCTGTTATCTTTACCAGGTTTTGGTATCAGGGTAATACTAGCCTCATAAAATGAGTTAGGAAGTGTTGCCTCTTCTTCACTATTTGGGAAGAGTTTGAGAAGAACAATATCATTTTGGAATGTTTGGTAGAATTCACTGGTGAAGCCATCTGGTCTTGGACTTTTACTTTTGGGAGGTTTTTGATGAGTGTTTCAATTTCCACACTGTTGATCAGTCTATTTAGATTTTGCAGTTCTTCGTGACTCAGTCTAGGAAAGTTGTATATTTCTGAGAACTTGTCCATTTCTTCTAGGGTATTACATTTTGTGGCATATAATCTTTTATAGCATTCTTGTGTGATCCTTTGTATTTTAATGGTATATGTCATAAAATCTCTTTCATTTCTGATTTTGTTTGTGTCCTTTCTCTTTGTTAGTTGCTGAGTCTAGCTAGGTATTTTCAATTTTATTGCTCTTTTCAAAGAACCAACTCTTTGTTGCATTAATTTTCTCTATTGTCATTTTGTTCTTAATTTCATTTAATTCTGCTCTAATTTTTATTATTTACTTCCTTCTGCTGACTTTTGGCATCATTTGTTCTTCTTTTCCTAGGATTTTTTTTTTGGTAATGCAATGTTAGGTTGTTTCTTGAGATAGGCTTTTAATGGCATGAACTTTTCTTTTATGATCGCTTTTGCTTTGTCCCAAAAGTTTTGATGTACTGTATTTTCATTCTCATTTGTTTCTATGTATCTCTTGGCCTCTCCTTTTATTTCTTCTTTGACCTAGTCTTTGTATAATAGCATGTTGTTTAATCTCCACGTATTTGTGGTTTTCCCCACTTTCTTTTTGCAGTTGATCTCCAGTTTCAAAGTATTGTGGTAGGAAAATATGCTTGGTTGACATCACTCTTCTTAAATTTGTTGAAGCCAGTTTTGTGTCCCAACATATGGTCTATCCTTGAGAATGTTTCATGTGCACTAGAGAAAAATGTATAGTCAAGTGTTTGCAGATGAAAACATCTGTAAACGTTGATTTTTCCAATTGTTCTAATATGTCATTTAAAGATGATATTTCTTTATTGATTTTGTGTTTAAATGATCTATCTATAGCTGTCAGTGGGATATATAGGTCTTTTACTATAATTGTGGGGTTTTTTGGTTTCTCCTTTTAGTTCTGTTAGTACTTGCTTTATATATTTCAGTGTTCCTTGATTGGGAGTATATATATATATATATATATATATTGATGAGTGTTATGTCTTCTTGATGTATGGTCCCCTTTATCATTATGAAGTTTCCATCTTTGTGTCTCATTACCTTTATCTTAAAGTCTATTTTTCTGAATACCATGGGCTTGGAGCATCGCTTTCCACCCTTTCATTTGGAGTCTATATTTGTCTTTGCATCTGAGATGTGTCTCTTGAAGGCAGTATATGGTTGAGTTTTATTTTTTGGACTATTCTGCTACTCTGTGTATTTTTATTGGTAAGTTCAGACCATTTACATTTAGAGTGATTATTGATATATGAGATTTTCCTATAACCATTTTATCTTTTATTTGTGGTAGTATGATGTCTCCACACTTTCTTTGCCCTTATGTTTCTGTCTGTTATTTTACTTTGGTGATATTCTGTGATTTTTCCCCTCTGTTCCCTCTTGTTTTATAATATGTGTCTCAGTTCTGAATTTTTTTCTGTGAAGGTTATCATTAAGTTTATGTAAAGAAAAGTTTCATATATACAGTAGTATTTTTTATTCTGTGTGTGTCTCATCTCCATTTTCATTTGCAAATTCAGACCTTTACCTTCTTCCCTTTTCTATTTTTGTTGTCTCACATTCTCTCTCTTTATGCCATAGGTTTCTTTTTAAGTTGCAGTAGCTGTTGTCGTCTTCTCTTTCCCCCATCAGCTTTATTGAAGTATAATAAGCAATTGGTTGCTCATATTTACATTGTACAGTTCAATGAGTTTTTTTTTCAATTATAGCTGGAGTATAGTAATATATTCATTTCAGTTGTATAGCATAGTGATTAGAAAGCTATATATCTCATGAAGTGGCCACCCCACTAAATCAGGTACCCCTCTTCTCTCTTACATATATATCTACACTTTATATTTCCACGACCGTTTTGTATCTATCCATTTGTACTTCTAAATCCTTTTGCCCTTTTTCACCATCCCTCCAACCCTCCTACTGTCTAGTGGCCCTCAAAATATTTTCTGTATCTATGAGTTTGCTTCCATTTATGTTGTTGTTGTTTATTTTGTTCTTTAGATTCCACATGTATGTGAAATCATGTGGTATTTGTCTTCCTCTTTCTGACTTACTTCATTCAGTGCAATATTCTCTAGGTCTATCAAGGCAATATCTTGTTCTACTCCCTTTCTTTTGGTCTGTGTGTGTCTTTTAATATGAAATGAGTCTCTTGTAGACAGCATAGGTAGGGGTCTTGTTTGCTTATCCATTCAGCTTCCCTATCTTTTGGTAGGAGCACTTAACTCTTTTCCATTTGAGGTACTTGTTGATAAATATGTAGGTATTACTATTCTTTGTTCATGATTTTGATACATGTTTTTTCTTCTTAAAGAAGTTTCTCCAACAATTCCTGTGATACTGCCTTGGTATTTATGAATTCTTTTTCTTCTTTTTTGTCAGGAAAGCTCTTTATCTGTCCTTCAACTCTAAATGATAGCTTTGCTGGATAAAGTATTCTTGGTTGTAGATACTGGGTTTTCAACACTTGCATTATTTTGTGTCAAACCCTTCTGTCCTGCAAAGTTTCTTTTGAGAAATCAGTTACCAGTCTTATGGGAACTCATTTGTAGGTGAATAACTAACTGCTTTTCTCTTGCCGCTTTTAAGATTCTTTGTATTTAACCTTTGGTATTTTAATGATGATGTGTCTTAGCGTGGGCCTCTTTGGGTTCATTTTTTGGGGACTCTCTGGGCTTCCTTGGATGGTATGTCTATTTCCTTCACCAGGTGAGGGAAATTTTTCATCATTATTTCTTCAAATATATATTCAAATTCTTGTTCTCCCTCTTCAGATACCCCTATGACACAGATGGTGTTACCCTTAATTTTGTCCCCTAGGCTCATTAAATTATTATTATATTCTTGAGTTCTGAGTCTTCAGTGTGTGGTTACCATTACAAAAAATAGAGGATAGTTATATGTATACAGTCATCCATTTTCTTCTGTGCGTGCCTTATCTCCATTCCCTTTGCGAATTTGGGTATTTAAATCCTTCCCTTTTCAGTCATTGTTATCTCAGTTTGTCCCTATGTATGCTGAACATTCATTGCTATCTTGCTATAGCAGATCTCTTCTTATTGTGTAAAGTTATAATGCCCTGTTCTAAGTAAGGGTTGCACTCCTCTTCTATTTGCCTTATAGTTCCCTACTCACAGTTATGCATTTTTTTCTGCTTTGTTTTAGGTGAATCGACCCCTTTTAGTATTTCCTGTGTTGTGGGCCTCATAGTGGAGAATTCCCTCAATTTTTGTATGTCTGGAAAGGTTTTTAGTTCTCTTTCATATCTAAAGAAGAACTTACATGTAGACATTTTTCTTGGCTGGTAGTTTCTTTCACTTAATATTTTGTGGGGTGGTAGATGGTGTAAGTGAGAATAAAGAAGCCAAAATTATCCAGACATGCTGATCTGAACTGAATTAAAATTTTAAAAATTAAAAAGAAAATGAACAGTGGCTGGCAAAAAAAAAGAAATGAAAAAGAAATGAAAATTTAAAAAGACGTTTTTAACAAACAAAAATGTTACATGTAAAGAAGTGTGAATTAATTGGAAACATATTTAGAACATATTTTTCTAAAAATGTTTAATATTATCTATAAATAAATCTGATCACCTAAAATTTTTTCAATGTCTACAGTTACTCAAATAAAATCTATGCATCACATTCAAATATGCAGAGATTAAAGTATAAAAATAAATTACATGTAAATGTATATATTTGTGTGTGGTTAAAAAGTGCTGAAAACAATATATATCAAATTCTAAGGAAATATATATGTTCATGTTAATCTATCTCTATAGTACTGTATACACAGAATATATCTGGAAAATATAAATTTAATTATAAAGGATGGTTATCTTGCTGTGTATCAGGATGAAAGAAATATAGAAGAAAATAGTCCCTAATAAATATAAATTTCTACACTGCATTGATTTTTGTAACAAATACATTAATTTTGAAATCTGAAATCTGTATCTTTACCTCTGAAGCCAGGTCACTAGTCCTGCCCGTTTTTCTGCTCATCAGTGAAACTCTTTGGACCTCAATTTCTTATCCTATAAACACAAGGGAGTGTGTTTAGGTCAGTGCTATTGAAAGTGGAATGCTCACACAACCTGTATCATAAGGAATATGCACTCTCTAACAGAGGGACAGGTGTCATGCTGAGGATAAAATTACTTGAAGGAGTAAGTCCTAGATATATACAGACTAGGAGTGCACAGCTCTTTAATGGACATTGACAATCAACCTGGAAGAATGGTGTACTGATTGGCATCCCACCAGCAATATTACAGAGTGTTGACTTCTCCAGTGCTCACCCACATTGAGTAGCTATTGTATAACTAAATTATCTCATTGTCATCATGTTTAGCTGGACATTAAGGTAATTTTAAAAATTTTTCCCTAGAATACATACAGTGCTAATCATCATTGCCATCATTTTTAATGCAATAAAGTCCGGTTACATATGCAGACTAACAAATACTGAGCAACAGGCACATGAGCTTGCAGAGTCTCCTACTGCTCCTGCCCACAAGTACATTCCAGGTTGAGTGTGTGCATGTGTGTGTGCGTGTGTGTGTGTGTGTGTGTCTGTCTGTCTGTCTGTCTTCTGGGAGCGCCTAATGACAGTGTGTAAACCTAGGAGATTACAAATATCTCTCTGTGATATACATTAGGTTCAAGTTTAAAGGGGAGCCAGATCTATAATTTCTTAAGACTTTCCAAATAGCACAAAGCTGGACCACAACATAGTTCTAAGCAGACCAGGAGCCCATTTCCACCCTGCCCTATCTATGGAAAGCAAGCCTGTCTGTAAATTCACCTGCTCAGGTCAGAGTTGAACTCCTCCAGGACTTAAGGTGTAGCAGTTCCCTAAATCTGCTTCTGAATACCGAAGTTGAGGGCCTTCAACTTGCAGCCATCAGTTGCAGAATCCTGAGAAATTGCATCCTCTCAACTACCCAACACCATGGGTTCAATCATCTGCATGAAGAACTCTGCCCTGGGGCACAAACATTTGTATTCTCAGCACATTTTTGACATATCGTGCATGCGTGCATGCGTGCGTGCGTGCGTGTGTCTGTCCATCTGTCCGTTCGTCCGTCCATCCATCCATCCATCCATCCATCCATCCATCCATCCATCCATCCTTCTTTCCGTCCATCTTTTCATCCATCCACTCATACTGTTAGCAGGTAACGAGATCGAACTACACTATTCCTTTGGTTAAATTGTAGGCTTCTCCAGAATGAAAACAAGGATGTAAAGTGCGAAAAGGGTGGTATGGTAAACTCAGGTGTTAAATCTAAGAAGAGATGGCTCCTTCCCATTAAGATTTCAACCTGCTTATGTCTCTAGTCACTGGTGATTTCGAAACATGATTTAAAGCCCTGGACCCTTCTCCACATTTCTAGTTACTGTCTTCTTTACGTGTATTCTCCCCTTTGCACCAAAGTTCTACAAAGAATTCTTGATACTCAACTCATATACCTCTCATCTACCCTCCAACTCAGTCTTCCTCCTTTACGTAATGGGACTGTCTTCCCCACACTGCACTGAAATTAGATGTGACAAGGTCAACATACACCTCTTTGTCACATTTATAGGGCATGAGTGTTACAAAATTAAGATTCAAATGGAGACAAAAATTTCCCTCACCAAGACAGAATTTATTTGCTTGTGTGTGAATGAGGGTTCTATTGCAATACTATCATTACTTAATGTTAGAGTTGCAAAACGCCTTCCATAGAGTCAGAGTCAGATAAGGGGGAAAGGTGTGCTATAGGCAATGGGCTCTCAAGTGAAGCACACATTTTTCTCTAAATCCCATACTTTGGTTTCATTATATAGGATTTTACTAATAGTCTTTCTGAATGGTAGCAATAATTTTTCATGGTACCTTCAATAACACCTAACTTACGTTTTTTATTTCTCTCTCAAGGGGTTTCCTAGTATACAATTCAATCCTCTGAAATTATAATGTTGTCTTATACTATACCATGGGTAAATGCATTATATAAAAAAATGTCTAATATACCTTAGTTATATGGTTTATCTAACTATGTAAAATATATAGATGATGTAATAGCACTTTCTATCACCCAAATATCTGTGTCCCCCAAAAATGCATATATTGAAACCTAACTCCCTACTGATGGTATTAGGAAGTGGGGCCTTTGGCAGGTGATTGGGTCATAAGGGCAGAACCTGCCACAGTGAGAAGCTGGCAGTTGACAATCTTCAGCAGAATCCGACCATGCTACCACCCTGAACTTGGACTTCCAGTCTCCAGAACTGTGAGAAATAAACTTACATTGCTATGAGCTACTCACTCTGTGGTATTTTATAATAGCAGCCAAAATGTTTATACTGCTTCACAGAATCATAATGCTGGACTTTCTTTTGGGATATGTCTATTCAGCAAAATAACCTAACCTATATAATAAATATGCATGAATCCATCCATGCTAATGTTAATAAATGTTTGAATTAATTAAAAAAGAATGAGTGAGAGGAGTCAAATTGTTTTTACTGAATAGTTCCAAATAGTATATGCAGACATGCTCCTTCCACGAAGTGTGTAATGATTCATTTTATATGTCTGCTTGACTGAGCCATTAGATGCCCAGATATCTGGGTGTGTCTGTGAGGGTACTTCCAGATGAGATTAGCATTTGAATAGATAGACTAAGTAAAACAGATTCTGCTCCCAATGTGGGTGGGCATCATCCAATCCACTGAGAGCCTGAACAGAACAAAATGGTGAAGAAAGAAGAATTTGCTTTCTCTGCCTGACTGGTTGAGTTACACATTGGTTTTCTCCTTCCTTCAGACTGGGTGTTATACCATTGGTACTTGGGTTCTCAGGCCTTAGAACTTGAAGCGGAACTATACCATCAGCTTTCCTGGGTCTCCAGCTTGCGGATGGCAGATCGTGGGACTTCCCATGCTCTATAATGGCATAAGCTAATTCCTCATAATCACTCATTCAATAAATCAATTAATCTCTCTTTCTCTCTACTGTATATATGTATAGGGCAGGGCAAATAGTTGTCTCACTTCTAAGGAGTAGAGTAGGCACATGCAAAATAGTTACTGTATACTGGAGAAACTCAGCAAACCCCACCTTAATTCAGAAATAAAGGTCAACATCTCCAGTAATATCATGTGGATATCTTATCCTCCCAAGTACATTGTAACATGAAGGGTAATACAATCATGTGGTATTCTTTCTGAAAACCCATAATCTTAGTCTAATCATGGGACAACAAACTAAGCCTGTTCTTCTCAAGACTGTCAGGGTCATGAAAATAGTCTGGTAGTTCCTCAAATGGTTGATGATAATTACCATATGACCCACAATTCCACTCCTAGGCACACACTCAAGAGAAATGAAAATATATCTGCATAAAAACTTGTAAATAAATGTGCATCATCGTTTATAATAGCCAAACAGTGGAAATAACCCGAATGGCTATCAAGAAATTAATAGTTACTGTACTAGAAAGTTGTTGTCAGTACTCCTGTACCTTGAATATGCTACATTTCCCCACAGCCCCTCCTTCTCATCTTCTTGCTACTAGATGTTCAAGTTGCAGTTCAGGCTTTTGTCACAAAGTGGCATTAACATACCTTCATCAGCAAACTTCTCTCTTAAGAAGTTTCTGAGTAAAAAAAAAATACAATAACCTTTCTTAAAATTCAACCTGTGAACCTATGCACAGAATGATTTTCATCCTGTCTCAAAATAACTGATAGGTGTGAAAGAAAACTGTGAAACCTTACACATCGGGACCTGCATAGGATCAAAAACCAAGTGGCAGTAGTGCACCTTGGCAGTTGGTGAGTGGGCTAGGGGAAGCTCAGCGCCAGCAGAAGGTAACTGAGAGAGACCATGGGGCTTTGGAGCAGGGTCTGAGCATCTCTGTCTTGTGTCCTAAACAGGGGATGACAGACAGGAAATAGGGGAAGATCTGGGCAGTATCCATAGGGGTGGGGTAATGGAGGATGAATGCCCTACTTACTGAGAGGGACTCCTCCTAAGTGTGGAATCTAACCTACACTGATGAAAGAACATGTAAATCCATGAATGCGATACAGACTTGGGATCAAGAGCAGATGGAAATACTTTTATATACATACAAATTTTCCAAACAGAACCGGTATTACAATAAAGAAAACATTCCAAAACATTTTTTGTTCTTTGTAAAATGTATTCCTTTTTCTTAAAAAGAAAAATGGAGATGGATGCCTCCAGTAAGCTAGATTCGGGATGCCAGCTCTAAGGGTTTCAGACCTCGGGGCTCAGCAACTGGAGGGAAGGATAGAGACTGGGATCTTGGCTCCATAGCATTGGCCAGATTTTTATGGAGTTTTGTTGGGCCATTAATATCGATTTCTCTTTGTTCATCATTTCATGGGATATCTAGACTGAACTGAAGGTAAAGTTGCACCTGTGTGCATTTGGGTGATAGAGCTAGAGGTGACATAGAAACACAAGACAACAGAGGTCCGCTGCCAATGCAATTTTGTATCTACTTCATTTCTGATGAAACTGATATAATGAATGTTTTCCCAGGTAATGAATATTTCTGCACATTACTTTCCCCCACCTATTTAAAAGTATGTTGTTTTCAATTATTTTCAACATACTATTTTTGTGAATATAAAATTTTAAAAAGTACACAAAAATATATAAATTGAAATCATCCCATATCTGTTACCAGCCCGACTCCCACCCCTTTCCCAAAGGTGTCTATTGTCATCAAATGGTGCCTCCTCTGCAGATGGGTCCCTATAGGTGAGGGATATGTGAACCTGGACACCCTCCTAGTGTTTTCTGAGAGATGTCATACCTCACCTTTCTTTCCATCTTGCCTTTTCCACTTAATATGAATTTCAGGATTTGTCTTTGCATTTTATTAGTTCTTGTTGTTTGGAATATTTTGACATGTTGATTGTTCTGTATATTTTTATTTGAATTCTCCGTTGAAATTACTTGCTATTTTTTTCACTGTTAGTAAGTTTGCTTCACCAACCATGGACAATGACGCAATATCTGAGATGAAGTTTTAAAATATTTTCTCCATGATTTTCACAAAATCGTTCATGTTTTTTTTCTCCATTTAGAATGCAATTTTAAATTTGAATATTATAACACAAAAAACTATACAGGGCATGGTTTAAAGATAATATTGAGGGATGGCTCCATAGTGTAGTGGTTGGCACGTCCGCTTTACAAGCAGAAGGTCCTGGGTTCGTGCCCCAGGTTTAGCCACAGACAATACCCCAGGTGTGCTAGCCCCCCCTTTCAGTGCCCCAGGCCCTGGGTGCACCCTGGGTGTGTCCCAGAGCACGTTGTGGGAGATGCCCTGCCTTCAGAGATCCAGTTCTTAAAAAGGGAGGTGGCAATATCTGCAGGTCAGGGGTGGGAATAGGGGGTGGGGGGAATTAAAGAGGGGGAAATTTTTTAAATTAAAAAAATAATATTGAACAATATTTCAGGGAGCGCTCCGCCGATCTCTGGAAAGATTAGAGCATTCGGCTCCCAGGAAGCATCAAGGAAAAATGGTGAAATTCTTAGAGTAATTCCAGAGTGAGATACTGATTAGGAGACAACAAAAAAAGTATTTCTCAGAGTTACATGTACTCCTCTAATGTCAGTGCCCTGGTATGAGCAATGGTCATAATGATGAATAACTTGAGCAGCTGTTAAGAGTAAAGGAGATGAAATATAAAGTATATCTTGCTTAAGCAGTTCCAGTTCCATACATATTATTTTCTTTCCTTCTAGATCGCCTGTCCCAAGGACAACAACTGAGCTTCTGCCTAATCCCGACACATCACCTTCAGGGATCAGCCAAAGGATGTGGCCCAAACCCAAGTCTCTTGGGACAGGGCAGGATTTTGTCTCCTCTGTCATCTTCATCACCCAGAAAGGTTGTTGAGGGAGTCCCCACGGCGCCACAATAGCAGGGATTGTGACTGACCATATCTCCTTGGAAGCCAGTCTTCTAAAAGGGAGGCTGCTCTGTGTCCTCTAGGGAGGGTGACGGATGGAACCTCATTCCCATCCTGCCACTCATTGGAGAGGTGACTTAGCTCTGTGAACCTGATCCTGTGTGATCATGTGTGAAATGGGACTAAGGCTAACGTTGTCACAGAGCTCTCTTGAGGCATAAATGAGAAAACTTGCCTGATTATATGGCATGCGGTGGGACTTCAATGGCCTTTAAGTGTTGGGACACAATAGTAGGGGCTGGCTGAGACTCAGGGCTAAGGTTAGCATTATGAAGTCATTTCTCATTGTTTCTCCTAATGAGAAGACATCTTTATGAAGAAATTACTTCTCTCTCTGTATGCCATGGGTTCAAAGTTTTCGAGACTCAGGTTCACAGACTCTGGAGCATTAGGTCAGGGGATAAACCTAAGTCGTTCTACTTCTTAACTGTGCAGTCCTGGGCCAAGTCCTCTCTGTCCCTCAGCTTTTCGTCTTTAAAATGGGGATGGGAAACAGTATTTGCCTTATTGGGCGGGGTGGGGGGAGGTGGGAGGGGGGCTTTGAGGATGAAATGACTCAATGCAAAAAAATTACCACATAAAAAATTTAGCCGTAGTCATTTTTCTTATATATCTTTATTGGCATTACTATCTCCACAGACATGAATAAACAGGATACAGACTGATGTTTATTCACAGTCAGTGATGTGGGGTATGTGGTAGTGAGTGTACTGGTTTCCTAGGACTGACATAACTAATTGCCAGGAACTTCACGGCTTAGAACAAGATATTATCTCATAGTTCTGGACACCGGCAATCTGAAATCATAGTGTCGGCAGGACCACGCTCCCTCTGAAGCCTCAAGAGGAGATTCCTTCCTTGTCTCTTCCACCTGCTGATAGCTATTGGCTTTCCTTGCTTTGTGGCAGAGTAACTCTAGTCTCTGCCTTTGTCTTCACATGATCTTCTGCCCTGGGTGCATGAAATCTCCCTCTCCTTTTTCTTCTAAGGACACCAGTCATTGAACTTAGAGATCATCCTAAATTGTTAGATTTAGGGACCATCCAAGATTATCTCTTCTAAATATCTTTAACTCAATTATATCTGCAAAGACCCTATTTCCAAATAAGGTATGGGGGGGTTAGTATTTGGAAATATTCTGGCAGGCCGGTGTACAAAATTCAACCCACTACAGTAAGACAAACAAGTCACAAAATTAAATGTAAGATGAGATCTTATATTTTGTACGTAAATATATAAACGTATGTATACATGCATAAATATATAAATACTTGCATAAGAATATTTCTGGAAGAAAATAATGCAGATGAAAACCTTAGAAGAGGTTTTCTTTGGCCGATAGGCTATGAGGTATTGTTTTATTTGCCTTAAAATGTCATCTATTTTTAACTATAATAAACACCTATTGCTGTTACAATTATACAAAATATTAAAATGGCTGGGAAACATAAGAATTTTCTGTCCCAACCATAGGAGAACCATTCACTTCAGAATAGGAATAATCCTGAGACCTAGAAAAGGAGACAAGATGATGTAGGAGCATTTCCACAGTGTAAGAGGACACAGTACCCCAAATCCTAAACCACACTGATAAAGTCAATATGTTAAATTTTGCACATTTAAGTGAGAAAAATACATGGGACTTTTGTTTTTTTATTGCTGTGCCCTAAAAACAGTAAGGTCAAAGATCTTATCAGATGAGTAGCAGTAACATACACTGACTATATCTGAGGGCTCCGCAGCCACGTAGAATCTGTCCACATCTTAGTCTTGTGACAGGCTAACCCTGCTCTCACTGTGCCTCAGTTCTCTTATGGTTAAAGTCGAGCATCAGCACCTCATCCTCATAGATTGTGGTGAGTATTAAATGAGTTAGTGTAGGTTCCGTATGTACAAGAGTGTGGAACACCGAGGGAGTCGGCAGTAAATATTAACCATTCTTATCATTAGTGCCATATCAGAATGGACCATTAGGAATCTATATATATTATGTAGATTCATTTTGATTGACTACTTCAGTGGCTGTTATGTGTTGAATTATAGCTCCTGAAAAAGATAAGCTTGAGTCTTCACCCCTCAGAATGTACTCTTATTTTGAACTATGGTTGTTGCAGCAGTAATTAGTTACAATGAGGTCATTCTGGAGTAGAGTGGGCCTCTGAATTAATGTGACAGGTGTCTTATAAGAAGACATCCATGTGAAGATAGGACTACAGGGGAACACCCCATGATGAGGCAGGGGTTGGAGGAATACAGCTGCAAGCCAGAAATGCAGAGACTGTCAGCAAATCACCAGAAGCTAAGAAGCAGCACAGAGATTCTCTGACAGGCTTCAAAGGGAGCATGGCCCCGGCAACAACTCGATTTCAGAATTCTAGCCTCCAGAACTGTGAGACAAGACATTTCTATTGTTTAAGCAACCTGGCTTATGTTACTTTGCTACGGCAGCTTTGGGAAATGAATGCGGTCTCGCACATATAAAATGCTAAATAATATTACTGAAAATGAAGAATGGTTCCCTTTTTGACCTACTGGAATCAGAAACAAATACGTAAAGCTAAGATGTAGGAGACATTGTCACAAAATTAAACATTAAAGAATTCAAAATTTTAAGAACACCGTGGTGCTTTTCACATTTGGATGAATACAGCAACCAACAGGAGAAACTGTTCAAATATGTAGACCTTCCATCCCACCTCCCTGTTTTGGATATAGCAGACCCAGGGGGGCGGGTCCAGGTGTCTGCTATTTAACAAGCACCTCCTGAAGATTGTGATAAAATAGACTATGACCCACACTTGGAGAAATCCTGACCTGAACAGCTGACATTAATGTAGCATCAATTTAATGTCTACCGCACAGAGTTCTGTGCCATCTGGGGTGTCTCCGTTAATATAATTACTCAAAAGTGCACTGGTCCCTCCCTCCCACCTATAAGCACAGATAGATTTCCCACATGGGGTCACACCTAAACTCCACAATATTCCTGGGAGATCGGGGGCATCGGGTATTGTTATCCTGTTGTGTAGATGAGGCTGCAGGAAGCACAGTGACTTACCTGAAGTGTCTCAAAGATGGGACTCTTCAATCTAGCTCCAGGAGCCTGTCTAGCACACTCAAGACCACACTTGGTTCTTCTCTATCAGCTCTTGTTTCTGGGGCTCAGAGTCCACACCCTTCTCTGAGGTGCTACCAGAAGGGAGAGCCAGGGGGTAAGATAGCTCATGGAAAAGAGAGGAACACGAGAGAATGGGAAAACTACATGAAACACAGGAGAAACGGGTGAAGGATGTGTTTGCCCGTCACCACTCGGTTCACTGAAAGCTGTGCAATGACACTTTGCCTCTCCCCTAGCTCCACCACAGAGTCCCCTTCCCTCACAGCAGTGACACTGAAGCTCAAATATCATGGAAATGTGAGCTTATCCCTGCTTGCTGTCATGTGTCCAAGTATTCTCTCTGGTAGTCAAGCTATGATGCTAATTTCTGCTGTATCTCACTGATAGAATGAAGGAGAAAAATAAGAATGGGCAATTACCATTTTGAGGGCCTATGGAATGACATGTGCTGTAGGTTGTCATGTTCACATTTTTTCCTCTTTAAATCCTCAAAGCAATGCTCTGACATGGACATCATTACCTTCTTTCTACACATGGGAGATGCTCAAGCACACAGAGCAAAGTACACACTCAAATAACTCTAAGAGGGCATCAAATGGACACAGAACCCAACTGGATGAGGCTAAAATGGCCAATTCTGTGACAATATGAACATCAAAATGCATAATCATACTCAGGTAGTGACCATTTAAGAAAAATAGGAATCTATGAGTCATACTAACACAAACAAACAAACAAACAAACCAATAAAGAATTGATGGAGAGAAAGGAAAGAGCTCTACTCAACATTTGAATGTCAATTTATACATCTAGAGGGACTGACAGAATTATAAAAGCAACAGTTGACAGATATCATAGTATGTCGTGATTCAGGCAAGAATCATGAATGAATTTTCAGCGTGTACCACAGCAGTCACTGAGTCACCATGGTAACTATGCTACCCAAAGAAACCTGGGAAAAAAATAAACAGCAACAGTCCTGATTAGTTTCCAAATATGTGTTAGGAATTGAACAGACCAGCATAACATACAGTAATTAACCTCAAATATCCCTCATGATAAGTACTCTTTACAGCTTCACCATTACACACACATATTCATATATGTTCTCGTCCTCTTTTCCTTACCATCCAAGAACCTAGGATTCATCGAGGTGGATATGTTTGAGTATAAAAAAGAAAATTCCACAATTCAATTCATACAACATAAAGTTTAAAGCTGCCAAAGTATTTTATTTTAGTGACTGACTTTCTCTGGGACATTTTTTTCTCCCTAGTTTTAGTATCTTGCCAATGAATATCTAAAAGCTGATAAGGAAAATGAAGCAAATGAAAATCGCGTTGGTCAATTTTGTCAACACAGCAGAGCAAAAAAAAAAAAAAAAAAAAAAAAAGACGACCTGGGTTGGGATCCCTCGGTCTCTCCACACTCCAGGGCGGTTCAGCCCCCATCCCACGGACAGACAGGTCCAGCATCACTACGCTTTGCTGGTGTGACTATGTGCCCAGCGCCATGCTAGGCGCTGGGTTAGTGACGATGACACCGACACCAGTGAGCGGTCATCCTGACAAGCAGCCGTTACAATGGGCGTCTCGCCAGGGCCTTCTCTTCTCCTTTCCTCGCCTATCCCCTGGCGACAAAGCTGGAAAGGACTAAGAGGCGGCCCGAGCCCGTGCGGGCATCACGACCTCGCGGGAACCGCAGGGCCGGGGGTCGACGCGCGTCCTCGCCGCCTGCTCACAGCGCCGCTGCGCGTTCAGCGTCCTCGTCCCCGCTTCGCAGAGGGGCGGGGGGCTGGACTGAGAGTGCCGCTGCCCGTCCTTCCTCCCGCGCCCCTGCCTTCAGATGGGAAGTAGCTCCAGGCCGCCCCTGGAGCAGGACCCCACAATCACTGGGGCCCGGCGGGACCCTGGCGTTACCTACGCGACCGCGGAGCCCCGAACCCCAAAGCGGGAAAGCGGCGGCTCGGAGCGGGATCCCGTGGTCTCCCTGCGCCCCGGGGCGGTTCAGCGCCCACCGCGGGGACCCACACCCTCAGCTGAGTCCCAAAGCCCCGCAGGCGAGATCTGCTTTTCCGCCAGGCCAGGTCGGTCTCCTTTAAAATGTCGTCACGGCCGCGGTGTAGACGTCCGGTTTCTATGGCAACCGCGACGCTCAGCCAGGTCCTCCGCGCCGCACTGGAGAGAAGCCTCGGCACACCTTCCACCCCCCTGGCACTCAGGTGAAAGCCAAACACCTTGGCTCTTCAGGCAGCCACGTGAGAAGGCATACTGATTAGAGGCACTGGACTGCGACCCGGGCTGTTGGGGAACTCTGACCCGTTTGGTGGAACAAAACATGTCCCTGTGGTCAGGAATTGTGTTTGCTTTAAAGAGACAGGCGGGGAGGATTATCAGTCTGGAGACCCAGGGAGGTATCTCCGGGTCTGGAGATGGGCTAGCCTCGGGAAACGTGAATCTATGATATCACAGGCCATGCTAAGCAGCTTGCCATCTGGGACAGCGACCCAAGATTATAGACCCCAAAGGCTGTCTATAATCATGTGACTGAATGATCTATGTACAACCACAAAAAAAAATGTCATTTAAGAACTCCCAGAGTTATTTCAGGGAGACAGGCCTAAAAAATCACAGTCACTCAGTAGGCAGAAACCTTGTCAGTTGAAGCAGACATTGTTTTGTTCCTGGGGAAGACTTATTCCACGTTTCCTATATTTTCTTTCCGGTGGAGGGACATCCATGACCAAACGCACATAACCTCTCTATACACGTCCTCTATCTACAGAATCATTTACCTGATTAGTGAGGCTGAAGGACCAGGCGTTGCACATTCCAGGTCCTGTCCCTTCGAAGCTCTGGGAGCAAACTGCCCTTATGGAGCACGTGTTTGATCCTGCCTTGCGGGGTGAGCCTAGAATGGAGTAGGTGAAGTGAAAGTAGGTACTGTGCACTGGAGAAACTTGGAAACGTCACCTTAAACCAGCGATGAAGGTCAACATCTCCCATGACTCAGTCATGCCACGTGGGTATGATGTCCTCCCAATATGATGTGACAAGAAGGCACTTCAACTCTGGTATTCTTTCTCAAAACCCATAACCACATATAGTCATGAGAAAAATGACAAACTGCCTTACCCCCTCAGGACTGTCGGGGTCGTGAAAGCAATCTGACATTTCCTTAAAGGTTAAACAGAGAGTTATCATATGACCCAGCAATTCCCCTGCTAGGTACACAGCTGAGAGAAATGAAAAGAGGTGTCTACATAAAAACTGGTATACGAATGTATGTAGCATCTATATTGATAATAGCCAATAGTGGAAATAATCCAAATGTCCACCAGTGAATGAGCGGATAAACAAAATGGGTATACATCATATGGCAATAAAATGGAATGAAGTACTGCTACATGCTACATGATGAACCCTGAGAACATTATACCAGGGAAAGAAGCTGAATATGCAAAAGACCACATATTGTATGATTCCATTTACACGACATGTCTAGAAACAGGCCATCAGTATAACAGAACCTAAGGAATTCCCCTGTACCACGCAGATGTCCAGAAAGCTTAGCCCGGTGGGTTTGAGCCATAAGCCCCTCCCTCCCAGTCCCCGCCCCTCCAGGATTTCAAGCTGCAATTCAGGCTTTGGTCACGAGGTGGCACCAACAAACCTCCATTTTCAAATTTCTCTACAAGGGTGTTTCCTTCAAAGAGCAAAAAAAAAAATCGATTCCCCTTTATTAAAATCCAGCCTATGACCCTATGTACAGAATGATTCTAATTCTGTCAGGGGAAAAAAATCGTAAAAAAAGAAAAGACTGAAACATACTCCAAGGCTTGCATTTGATGGAGCACAACAGCACACTTTCCAGTTGAGTGATGGGTGGGAGGCAGAAGGGCAGGGCAGGTGGGTGGTGACTGAGAGATGATAGGGCATTGGAGGGGTCTGGACCTCTGTGTCCAGTGTCATGAACAGGGCATGACAGACAGGTGGTGGGAGAAACACTGGGCCGCCTGTATGGAGGTGGGGTAATAGAAGGTGAATGCCGGGCTTTCTGGTAAAGAATTGTCTGTACAGTCCACACTCTATATCAACCTACACTAAGAAGGGAAGAGATCCACCAGTGAATGCGATGTAGATTGGGGTCAAAAGTAGATGGAACAATTTTAAATACATATAAGGTTTCCAAACAGAATTGACATTATAGTTAACAAACCATATCATATTTGTTTTCTCTTTCAAAATGTACACCTTTTCATTAAAAACAACAACAACAACGACAACAAAAATAGAGATTGCTGTGGCGTTACCTGTTAGCCAGATACGGGATTGCGGCTCCGAAAGCTTCAGACCATGGGGCTGGGCAAGGGGGAGGCAGGAATGAAGGTTGAGAGCTGACTTATTGGGACTAGCCAGCGTTTGCCGCATTTTCACTTAACTGGAGCAATTCTTGTGTTTCTATCACCCTTCTAGGATATAAAAGCATGTTTTCCTGGATATTTAAATTAGATTGGGAGTCCAGTTTCAGTCTGAACTGAGGGTAAAGTTGCAACTGTGAGCATGTATTTAAGGTGGTAGAGCTGGAAAGGACAAAGAAACACACACACAGCCACAGTCAATTTGACTTTGTCTACGGTCATGCACCACATAATGATCTTTCAGCCAACAAAGGGACTGCATATACAGCAGTGGTCCCAAAAGATTATAAAAGAGCTAAGAAATTCTTATCGCCTAGCGACATTGTGAAGTCACAGCACAGCACATTACTCACGTGTTTGTGGTGATGCTGGCATAAGCAAACCTATTGCACTGCCCGTCATAAAAGTATAGGATGTACAATTATGGTAGACTATACTAACTAGGTTTGTGTAAGTGCAGTCTATTATCATATCATATATACAGTTTAGTTCATCTTTTTTCATTGTTGGTTTTGTTTTTAACTTTTGCCTTAAGTACTAGCAGGTGGAAGAAGAGTTCTGATTAAATGACAAGGTATAAGATGGGACCTAATTTTAGTTATTAAGGAACCCTTAAGAAGCTGATCGAGACCCATGTTTTGAACAATGCATTTGATTGTAAATGCCATATCTATAGCACATTAAGTAATGTTATTTGCCTGGTTTTGTTTGTGAGCTTGTTGTTTTTTTAATCTGCTCAGCAACCACTCTATCCAACAGTTATAAAATCATAGGCTTTTGGAAAATTGTAATACCTAGCAATGTAATCCCTACTCCTATCATTCCCCCTTTGGATGGGTGGTAGAAATAATAAGAAAAAAACTATGAAAGATATCAGTAATTATAGAGCACAAAGTAGGTCAGTAGGTAAAATGCTTGGTCAACAGCATTCAACCAGCAAATAAAGGTTCCCAGCATCAAATTTAGGTCCATCTACCCCAAATGTCATGCCCCTAACCTCTTGTTACTGAGTGTTATTCTGCATTGGAACCAAGGCCAATACAGGGGCAGGGACTCACCCAAGGTCCTGTGGTCAGTTAATGTGTCTGGCAATTGTGGCACTTGTTTAATGACTCCCATTTCTGTCTAGCTGACCTGCTCTTATTCTGTGCTCTCTCTACTATTCCTGCTTCCTGGAGTACAATAAGAAATTGCTTCTGAGAAAACTAGAAGGAAGATAGGGAAGCAGGAAAACACATGGAAAAAGGGAAATGATGAGATGGCACCAAAGTTTGTTTCTTCCTGCTCCATTTCTAGATACGATCTGTATACAATTTTACTTTGGGGGCAGAGGAGGCGGGGTGGGCTAAGAGTAACATATATCAGAGTCCTACTACTTGAGACATTTTTTCAGGTTTTCTCCTTCTCCTCCAAGTCTGTGAAAAGGTCCCCTTACTCTCATTTTACAGGTGACCAACCTCAGAGGTATGTAGATTTTCCACAGTCATATGTCTACTCCTTGTCCTCTGCACAGGCCACCCAGCAACCTCCAGTTTAGCTAATGGATTTCCAGAGCTTAAGGACCAATAGCAGGAAATGCTCTTGAAATAGAAACTGGGCTGTCATGTCCCCATTGGTAATCACTCCCCTTTTGTTGATGAAGATGATGGCGGTGATGAAATCCTGCCCTGTAGGCTAACTAAGAGGACTGGGTGTGGGGCCACAGGGACTGGCTGATTCCCTAAATGATGAACTAAACCCATGAAGCAGAACAAGCTGTTGCCCTTTGGAAAGGGAACTTGAATGGAAGGATATTAACATGTACGCAATTGCTATATGGAGGGTGTTTTACAGTTTAACTCGTTTAATGCTAACGACTCTTTTAAAGACTAATAGTTTTCCCCAGTACTCAGAGAAGGAACCTAAAGTTAAAAGTTAAGTAACCTGACCTAGGGAAACAACCTTTGAATTACTGCTCCACAACTCAAAATCTGAAATGACACAAACCACTAACCATTCCTCAAAGCATTATTATTCACTTGTTCATTTTAAAACAATGGGCTGAAGAACTCTTCAAATACTCAAAATAACATAAAATGTCAAAGACTACATTAATACCAAAAAATTAAAAATCAAGTTGCATGTGAAATGTTGAGGAAATTGCCACTTATATTCTGACATTGGGTTTAGATATTTAATGTATAAACTACTCTTAAACCATGGAGATGGATCAATGATATCAAGAGAGGATACATACAAAAAAGCAATATAAATCCCTAACGAATATTTGGGAATATGCCAAACCAATTAATAAAATGAAAATGAATATTAGTGAAACAGAAAAGTCATAAAGTATAATGCAGAATATGATCGCTTTTCTGCAAAAGAATATATACCAACATGAGTATATACATATATGATGCCTGTGTATGATTATAAGTTAATGCGTTACATACAGAGAAATATCTGGAGACTAGATGCCAATAAATTAATCCAGATCATTATTCTATTATGGTGACCAGGGGTAGGGGCAAAAGGGAATGACAGAATAATTTCATCTTCTAAATATGCATTTCTACATTGTTTGATACTTGCTGGACAAGGAAAAGTATCAATTGGTAATCCGAAATAGCTCTTGAGATAAAGTTTTGTGAAACAGAGTATGTGTGAATTGTCACAAAATGAAGTGCAGAAATATATTTATTGACTTGAAAACATGTTCATATACCGTTGCATAAAAAGTAGCACATTAAGATGTTTCTCTAATAATTCCATGTGTTTACCCATTGGTGAGAGACAGTGGATGCTTTCATTTTCTAAATTTGCATTTCTATAGTATATTAAATGTGGAAATTTTATTGAATAAAATGTTAAAAAACATAAATACTTGTGAACTGATAGCAAATGAAATGTTCACATATTCATTCTCTGGAAACATGTTTATAATATACTGTTTGTGTTTGGATATATGTACCTGTTTGCATGCGTGTGTTTCTATGTTTCAAACCTCTTCACACCAATTATTCACACTCTAGCTCACCCAACTTTCTATTATATAGTAGCATACTTTCACTATGTACTGTCAATAGGATCAGTATGCACTATTACAGGCAGGTTTGTACAAAGATTCCCGTTACTTTCAGGCTACACATTAAACACAACCTGAGCAAAAATCCACTTCATGATTATATTGGTAGGTGTCAACATGACTTTTTTTCCCACCACATTTTCTCAGTCTATCAGGCATGCCATGACGCCATTCAGACTACCCAGATGCATACACAACATGAAATACCACATCATCCATTGGCTCATTCATCTCACTAACAGCAATCATTTTACTAGTCTTTATAATCTGAGAAGCATTTCGCGTCTAAACACGAAGTTCCAAGAATAGAACTATCAACCACCAACCTAGAATGACTGCACGGATGCCTTCCACCTATCTCACGTTCAAGGAGCCCACCTATGTAAACCCAAAATAAGAAAGAAAGGAATCAAACATCCTCTGATTGGCTTCAAGTCAATATTATAACCACTATGGCTTTCTCCATTGGTGAGATACTAGTAAAATTTACATAATTTTGTCAAAATTAAGTTATAGGTTAAAAACCTTTATATCCCTATAACATACCCCTCCCAACTAGGCTTCCAAGATGCAACATCACCCATTATGGAGGAACTTCTTCACTTTCATGATCACACACTAACAATCGTTTTCCTAATCAGCTCTCTTGTACTTTACATTATTTCACTTATATTAACAGCCAGCCTAACCCATAGAGCACAATAGATGCACAAGAATTGGAGAAAATCTGAACCATCTTGCCAGCTATTACTTTCATTATAATCGGTTTACCATCACTATGAATTCTCTGTCAAAACTATAGGCCACCAGTGATAACTAAAGTTGTGAATATACAGACTACAGAGATTTAATTTCGACTTCTATGTAGTCCCTACATTAGATCTAAAAGGGGCTGTGTCTCCTAGAAGTCCACGACCAAGTGATGTTGCCCACAAAAATAACAATCTGAATATTAATCTCATCTGAAGATGTCCTGCACTCATGAGCTGTCCCTTCTCTGGGCTTAAAAACAGAATGCTATCCCAGGATGCCTCTACCAAACAACTTTACCATCCACATGGCCTGGCCCATACTACAGTCAATGCTCCAAAATATGAGGGTCAAACCACAGCTTTATACCAATTGTCTTTGAACTAGCCCCATTAAAATATTTTGAAAAATGATCCATATATATATATATATATATATATATATATAATAAAGTCATTAAGAAGCTAAATAGCATTAACCTTTTAAGTTGAAGACTGAGATTTTGAAACTCTCCTTAATAATATGCCACAACCGGATACACTAACATGATTTATTATGTTTCTGTCAATAATCCTCACACTATATATCATAATACAACTAAAAAATTCAAAGAACTTTTATTACTCTAACCCAGAACCTATAACAATTAAAACATCAAAACACCTGACTCCTTGAGAAACAAAATGAATGGAACCTATTCTCTTCTTTCGTTACCCTTACCATAATAGGGCTATCTATCATCATCTTAATCATTATATTTCCAAGCATCTTATTTCCCTCCCCAAATCGACTAATTAATAATTGTCTAATTGCCATCCAACAGTGACTACTTCATTTGACATCAAAACAAATAATGACCATGCACAACTACAAAGGTCAGACCTGGATCTTAATACTAATGTCACTTATCCTGTTCATGGGTTCAACAAACCTATTAGGCCTTCTTCCACACTCTTCTACACCCACCACACAGCTATCAATAAATCTAGGGATATCCATCCCCCTGTGAGCAGGGACAGTAATTCTAGGATTTTTCCATAAGACAAAAGCTTCCCTTGCCCATTTCTTACTGTGCCTCTAATCCCTGTACTAGTAATTATTGAGACTATCAGCCTATTAATTCAACCAATAGCCCTAGCCATATGACTGACAGGTAACATCACTGCCAAACACCTCTTAATTCACCTAATCGGCGGGGCTACTCTGCCTTTGCTAACTATCAACATAACCACAGCTTTAATCAAATTCATAATTCTTGTTCTTCTAACAATTCTCGAATTTGTAGTCGCCCTAATCCAGACTTATGTATTTGCCCATCTAGTGAGTATTTATGCAATGATATCTAATGACCCATCAGACCTATGCAAATCATATAGTTAACCCAAGCCCCTGATCACTTACAGGAGCCCTCTCAGCCCTCTTTATGACATCTGGCCTCATAACATGATTTCATTTCAACTCCCCAGTATAGTATCACTAGGCCTATTAACTAATGCACTCACTATATATCAACGATGACAAGATGTTATCTGAGAGAGCAACTCCCAGGATGACCACACACCAGTTGTCCAAAAAGGTCTCCAATATGGCATAATCTTATTTATTATCTCAGAGGCTTTCTTCTTCTTCAGTTTCTTCTGAACTTTTTATCACTCAAGCCTTGCTCCAACTCCCAAATTAGGTGGTTGCTGAACACCCTCAGGTACCCACCCCTTTTACCCCCTAGAAGTGCCGCTTCTTAACACATCTACACTATTAGCCTCCAGGGCCTCTATCACTTGAGCCCACCACAGCCTAATAGAGGGGAATCATAAGCACATACTTCAAGCCCTTTTCATTACAATTTCTCTAGGGATTTATTTCACACTTCTACAAGCCTCAGAGTACTATGAAACTTCATTCACAATCTCAGATGGAGTGTATGGAACAACATTCTTTATAGCCACAGGTTTTCATGGCCTGTGCATGATTATTGGTTCTATCTTCCTAATTGTATGCTTCTGTAAAATTCCACTTTACATCTAGCCATCACTTCAGAGTTGAAGTCCCTGCCTGATACCGATACATCGTAGACGTAGTTTGATTATTCTTGCATGTGTCTATTTATTAATGGGGTTCTTATTCTTTTAGTTTTAAATAGTACAACTGACTTCCAATCAATTAGTTTCGGTATACCCCAGAAAAGAATAATAAATCTCAGAGTAGCACTACTAACACCCTAGTAGCCTCATTACTTGTAATTATCACATTCTGACTCCCCCCAAGTAAGTGTATACACAGAATAATCAAGTCCATACACGCAGATTTGAAACAATAGGTTCAGCACACTTACCTTTTTCCATGAAGTTCTTTCTAGTAGCTATTATATTTTTGCTATTCGACCTGGAAATCACCCTTCTCTTACCTTTACCCTGAGCATCATAAACCAACAACCTAAAAACCATGCTTACTAGACCACTAACTCTAATCTCACTTTTACCTATTAGTCAGTCTAGCTTATGAGAGATCTCAAAAAGGGTTAGAATGAACCGAATAATGATAATGAGTTTAAGCCGAAACAAATGATTTTGACTCATTAGATTATGATTTTGTTCAGAATTATCAAGTGGCCTTGATCTACATTAACATGCTACTAGCACTTTCAGTGTTTCTTACAGGAATACTAATATATCAGCCCCTCTTAATATCATCGCTTTTGTGTCTAGAAGGAATAGTACTATCAACGTCCTTGACAGCATCAGAAACAATCCTGAACACCCACCTCACCCTGGCCAGTATAATGCCAATGATCCTATTAGTATTTGCAGCTTGTGAGGCTGCCCTGGGGTTGTCACTACTAGTTATAGTATCTATATGGCATTGATTATGTACCAAATATCAACCTTTGCCAAAGCTAAAAATTATCTCCACTATTATATTAAAACCACTAGTACAACTCTCAAAAAAAAGTCTGAATTAATGCCACAACCTACATTTTAATAATTTGCCTTATCAGCTTATCTACACTAATTCAACAATAGTAGCCTAAATCTTTCACTAATATTCTTCTCTGACTCCCTATCAACACCCCCGTTAATACTAACATGGAACCTGCCATAAATACTTATTGCCAGCCAGTATCACCTGGCCAAAGAATCCTTAACTCAGGAAGAAAACTACATATCACTATACTAACTCTTGCAGATCTTCCTAATTATTACATTTGTTGCAACAGAACCAATTCTATTTTATGACCTATTTGAAGCAACATTAGTATCAACCCTAATTATTATAACCTGATGATGAGGTCAAACAGAACGACTAAACATGGGACTTTACTTCTTATTTTATACACTAGTAGGATCACTTCCCTTCCTTATAGCACTGATCTCCATCCAAATCTTTACAGGCTCCCAAAATTTTCTACTGACCCATTACTGAATTCAACTCCCAGCCACCTCTTGAAGAAATGTTTTCCTATGGTTAGAATTCATAATAGCATTCACAGTAAAGATACCCCTATATGGCCTCCACCTGTGATTACCAAAAGCACATATAGAAGCTTCCATCACTGAAACCATAGTTCTTGCAGCCATACCACTTAAACTAGGAGGCTCCATCATGCCACAAATTACTATAATACTAACCCCCCTAGCAAACTCCATAGCATACTCCTCCTTAAAACTATCCTTACAAAGAATAATTATAACCAGTCCCATATGCTTACGCCAAATGGACTTGAAATCACCCATCGCATATTTCTCTGTCAGCCACGTAGCACTGGTAATTGTAGCCATTCTTATCCAAATGACCCGAAGCTATATAAGAGTGACCACCTTAATAATTACACACGGTCTTACATCTTGTATACTATTCTCTTTAGCGAACTTGAACTGTGAGCGGGTCCATAGCCGAACTTTAATTCTAGCTCACAGCCTACAAACTGTCCTTCCACTAGTAGCAGCGTGATGACTGCTAGCAAACCTCGCTAATCTGTCTTTATCCCCAACAATCAAATTAATCAGAGAAATATCTGTAGTCATGTCAACATTCTCATGATCCTCCATCCCCATTATTCTTATGAGAGCTGACATTGTCATTACCGCCCTATATACTCCCTCTATATATTAATTATACACAACGAAGAAAACAAACATATCACATCCACAATTGCAAACCATCCTTGACATGAGAAAACACTCTTATAGGAATGCACCTAATACTTCTCTTCTATCCATTAATCTCAAAGTAACTTGGGGAACTTTGTACTGCAAATCAAGTTTAATCAAATGTTAGATTGTGAATCTAATAACAAAAACTAAAAATTCTTATTTACCAAAAAAGTATGCAAGAACTGCTAATTCATGCTTCTGTGCATAACAGTATGGCTTTTTCAAACTTATGAAGGATAGAAGTTTCCCATTGGTTTTAGGAACCAAAGAATTGGCGCAACTCCAAATAAAAGTAATAAATCTATTTGCCTCCTCCATTATAGTCTCCTTTTAAAATTAAATTTATCTAATCCTAATAATATCAATTATAGCAAGTACCCCTAACACCTACAAAAAGAAGATATACCCAATCTACATAACAACTACAATCTCATATGACTTTATATATAGCTTAATCCCAACAATAATATTTGTCCAATTGAGCCAGAAATGGTAATTTCAAACTGGCATTAAGTAACCATTCGACCCCTAAAAATAACGTTCAGCTTTATACTAGACTACTTCTTAGTGATATTTATGCCAGTAGCACTATTTATCACATGATGAATCACAGAATTCTCATTATGCACTTAGACCCCTATATTAACCCATTCTTTAAATAGTGATTTATATTTCTTATTACAGTGCTAAGCTTGGTGGCTGCCAAAAACTTTTTCCAGTTGTTTATTGGGTGGGAGGAAGCAGGAATCACATCTTGCCTGTTAACTGAGTGATGGTATGGCTGAACAGACACAAATACCACAGCCCTGCAAGCTCTCTTACATAACTTCATAGGAGACGTTGTATTCCTCGTAGCTGTGATATGTTTTTTATTCAGCTTCAACACATGAGATCTCCAACAGATCTTTTCACTTAACTTTAATAACATTTAACTTCCCACTAGCCGACTTCTTTTAGCTGCAGCTGGGAAATCCACCCAATTCAGACTTCACCCATGGCTACCTTCCACTATAGAAGGCCTCACACCTCTATCAGCCCTATTCCATTCAAGCACAATAGTTGTAGCAGGCCTTTTCCTATTAATCTGATTCTACCCATTTACAGAAAATAATAAGCTAATCCAAACGATAATATTTATACCTTGGAGCAATTGCCACACTTTTTGTGGCAATCTATGCCCTTACCCAAAATGATATCAAAAAAACTGTGGACTTTTCCATGTCTAGTCAACTAGACCTAATAATAGTAACCATTGGTATTAAACAACCATACCAAGCATTTCTCCATATCTATAAAAACACATTCTTCAAGGGCATATTATTCCTATACCCGGCTCTATTATCCACAGCCTCAACGACAAACAAGGTTTTTGAAAAATAGGTGGCCTATTTAAAGCATTACCTTTCACCACCACTGCACTCACCAATAGATGCCTAGTATTGACTTTTGGGCTCTTATGGGCTTTTATTCTAAAGACCTAATTATCAAAACACCTCATATACCAACACCCAAGCGCTATTAATCACTCTTACTGCCACTTCCTTAATGGCCATCTGCAGTACTTGAATCACCTTCACACTTCTGGAACAACCAAAATTTCCTACTCTAATTCTAATTAATAAAAATAACCTTCCCTTGATGAATTCTATTAAATGCCTCTTCATTGGGAGCATCTTCACTGGGTTCTTTCTGACAGCCTTATTCCAACAACCATCTCACAGATAACTAAGTCTCATTATCTAAAACTAACAGTCCTTGCTGTGACTGTGTTCGGTTTTGTCCTGATACCCAAACTTAACCTCACAACACAGAATCTTAAATCTGAGTATCCTTCCACTATATTCAAGTTCTCTAATCTCCTAGGATACTTCTCAATTTTCATGCACTGCTTCCCACCATTAATAAAGTGGTATCTCTACTATTAGACTTGGTCTGACCAGTAAATAATCCACCTAAATTAATCTCTTTCTTTTTTCAAATAAAAACTTCTACACTAGCAATACCCATAGCCTCCTTACTGAAAAATCCAGAGTCTCTAGTATCATAAATAACCCAATCCCCTATCCTATTAAATTTAAATGTAACTTCCATCTCTTCATTTTCAACACACACAAAAAAAATCAATATAAAATCTATAACTAAACCAGAAAAGAAAGCTCTTAAGACAGTCTAACTGGAAACTCACACTTCAGGATATCACCCTGTAGCTATAGCAGTTATATAACCAAAACCCATCGGCATCCCCCCTAAATAAATAGAAAACACTCTTAGACCTAAAAAGGACCCATCAAAATTCTTTACAATCCCAAACCCAACTCCTCCACTCACAATCAACCCAAGCCCTCCATAAATTGGTGATGGCTTTGAAGAAAATCCTACAAAACCAATGACAAAAACAGTACTCAAAATAAATACAATATATGTCATCATTGTTCTTACATGGAGTCTATTTATGCCCAATGACATGAAAAATCATCGTTGTACTTCAACTACAAGAACAGTAATGACCAACAGCTGAAAATTCCACCCACTATTCAAAATTATCAGCAACTCATTTATTGATATACCGGCCCCATAAAATATTTCCTCATGATGAAACTTCAGCTCTCTTTTAGGCATCTGTCTGGCCATCTAAATTCTTAATAGGACTCTTCCTAGCAATGCTCTATACATCAGACATGACTAGTCCTTTATACTCTTTCACCCATATTTGTAAACTTCAGCTGAATTCTATGCTATACACACTCCAACGAGGCTTTTATATTTTTTATCTGCCTCTTCCTGCATGTAGGCTGAGGCCTTTACTGCGGATCCTTCACATTCATAGAAACTTAAAACATCGGAATCATCTTATTATTTGCTGTAATAGCAACAGCATTTGTGGGTTTCGTGCTCCCACGAAGTCAGATATCTTTCTGAGGAACAGCAATATTTACAAACCTCCTTCCAGCAATCCCATATATCAGAATTAACTTGGTCGAATTAATCTGAGGAGAGTTCTCAGTCGATAAAGCCACTTACCTAATTCTTTGCTTTCTACTTCCTCCTTCCCTATATTATCTCAGCCATAGTAATAGTATATCTACTATTCCTTCACAAAACAGGATCTAACAAGCCCACAGGCATCCCATGAGATGCAGACATAACCCTACTCCATCCATACTATACAACGAAAGATATCCCAGAGGTTTTACTTATCGTTCTGGCCTTACTATCACTAGTCTTATTTTCACCCGATCTCCTGGAAGACCCATTCAACTATACCCCAGCCCAACTCCACAACACTCCATCACATATTAAGCCAGAACAATATTTCCTATTTGCTTATATAATCCTATGATGCAATAAATTAGGAGGAGTCCTAGCCCTGATTCTATCAATCCTAAGTCTAGCCATCATCTCACTACTCCACATATCAAAACAATTAAGCATAACATTCTGGCCTCTCAGCCAATGCTTATTTTGACTACTAATAGCAGACCTACTAACACTAGCATGAATCGGAGGATGACCAGTTGAACACCCCTTCATCATCATCAGCCATTATATACTTTCATCCATTATATACTTGCTCCTTATTCTCATACTAATGCCCCTTGCAAGTGTGGTGGAAAACAAGCTCTTAAAAGCAGAGTCTCTGTAGTATATTAATTACACTGGTCTTGTAAACCAGAAAAGGGGAATGAATCTTCCCCCAAAGACTCAAGGAAGAGACTCAAGTCCCACCATCAACACCCAAAGCTGATATTCTACTTAAACTATTCCTTGAAATGTCATATATGAATAGAATTAAATTAATCTAATGTGCTATGGCATTATTAAATTATTTTATAAATTTACACATCACTATGTATTATGTGCATTAAACTACCATATACATATATAGTACATTGTGGAGAGCAGGTCGTAAGCTGACAGGGTCCTTACAATCTGCAAGGGCAACCAAGGGTTACTTCGCCTCAGTAAACTCCTTCTGAGAACAAGAAAGTATAAACATAGCCACAGGCAGGCAAACAAGCTGAAGGTCATGAGAAGATAGGGCTTGGGAAAAGTAGAAGAAACAGTGTTGTTATGTCTCAGGGAAACTGCTTATGCCAATTATTATGTTCCTGTATAAAAGCGGCTTGCAAAAATAAAACTGCGCCACTGCTCCACCATCAGCGGACAGTGGACTTCCAGATCCCAGCTTTCTGTCTTCTTTCTTTTCTTAATCTCCCACCATTCCCACTCAGGTACATTCTCCAGAGCCGTGCTGGATGTGGCAGGATTTACCATTTGCTGGATGTGGCAGTATATACTATGTATATTCGTACATTATACACCCCATGCATATAAGCATGTACATAACATTACATATATAGCATAATATGTAAATGGCCCTCGTAAATAACTTATCTAATGACATAAATATCTGCATCGAAAATCAATGCTTGATACTGCATAGTACGTAGTTATCAATCGTACATAACACATTAAGTCGAACCATTTCCAGTCAATATGTGTATCACAACCCATAGGCATTTTGTAACTACCAACTCCCATGAAACCAGCAATCTTTCCAATAGGTATGCCTTTTCTTGTCCCAGGCCCATAAATTGCAGGGGTTTCTAAAATGGGTCATAAATGACATCTGGTTCTTATTTCAGGACCATCCCACCTGAAATCACCCACTCTTTCCCCTTAAATAAGACATTTCAGTGGACTAACGGCTGATCAGCCCATGTCGAAACATAACTGTGGTGGCATGCCTCTGGTACCTTTTTAATTTGGGGGTATACTAGGATCCAGCTATGGCCATCAAAGGCCTTAACACAGTCAAGCAACATGTAGCTGAGCTTATATTGAATATTATGCACATCGAAATCACAGGGTATAGAAAATGAATGATTCAGGACATCGAACGGAACACTGCATGAAACAAATTGACAAAATAAACCTACTGCTCCCTGACATTGACAACCATGAGATGTTATCCATTTGATGGTCACAGGACATATTAGATTCTACACATATGATACACATACATTACGCACATGTTAGCATGTGCTATGAATACAATATGCACATATTACACATACATCACACACACATTACACACACATTACACATGGGTTATGCGAACATCATGCACATGCTCCACAGACGGTATGCACACATTACCCACACATTGCACATGCTATGCACGCACTATGCACACTTACACACAAGTTACCCACACAGTGCACATGTGCTATGCATATGCTACACACACGCTACACTACACTTCATACATGTTAGCACACTGCACACTTGTTACACACACATTGCTCATACATTATACACACATTGCACTCACCTATGCACATGCTACACACACACTATGCACACACTACACAATGACTACATATTACACACATGTGGTGCACACATTATGAACCTGTGGTACACACGCTACACATACGTGGCAAGCTCATCCAAGTAACTAATTTAACAAACCCCCTTGTACCTCATTAAATCTAATACTGCTTATGATTGTTAATATCTTGCCAAAACTCCCAAACAAGACTAAACACACAGTACTATGTAAAGCCCTTTACGCATTATATAGGTAATTAGACAGATTTAATAATGGAATAGTGCCAGACCTAATGACTAAGGCTGTTTAATGAAAAATACCCCTCCCTGATACCACTATGTTACTTTAATAAATCATTTTTCCTTAGACAGCTACCCTGCTAGACTTGTAATTTCCCTTATCATACAAAAATAACTACACCTGCTAATGTCCACAGATCTCCAAGTTAGTGTTTCCTTTCTTACCACCTTAATGACAATCTTCACACTCTCTTAGTTAATGTAGCTTAATAAAAGCATGAATTAAGCTATGGAACACATACACACCACCCATCATCCTCCTCGAGTATCAAAATATGACCAAAACCTTATTTACAAATGTTTAACGTATAAGAGGAGATAAGTTGTAACAGGTAAGCATACTGGAAAGTGCACTTGGACAGATCCAAGTGTGGCTTAAAAAAAAGCACCTAGTTTACACTCAGGAGCTTTCTGAGTAAATTACCACTTTGAATCGACACTAGCCTGAACCACATTACCCTCAACTTCTACAAGCAGCTAAAATAAAACATTTACCTAATATTAAAGTATAGAAGATAGAAATTTTATTCAGCACTATAAAGTGCCGCATGAGAACAACGAAAGACAAACCAGAAGTAACAAACAGCAAAGATTACCCCTTCTACCTTTTGCACAATGATTTAACTAGAACAGTTTAGTGAAGAGAACTTAAGCTAAATAACCCAAAACCAGATGAGCTACCTATAAGCAGCTTTACAGAGCAAACTCATCTACATGGCAAAATATTGAGATTTATAAGCAGAGGTGAAAAGCTTGCCGGGCCTGGTGAGAGCTGGTTGTCCAGAATAGAATTTTAGTTAACATTTAAAACTTACCTAAGAAAAATAATTTAAATGGAAATTTAAATAATCATTGAAAAAGATAAAGCCTTTTAGATACAGGGTTCAACCCTTAGAGTAAGTACAAGAAACACCATTCTTGGCCTAAAAGCAGTCACCAATTAAGAAAGTGTTCAACAGCTCAATAACTCAATTATCTTAATCCCAATAGCAGATACTAGCTCTTAGTCTAGCACCGAACTATTTTATTATTAAATAGAAGCAATACTGTTAATATGAGTAACGAGACTCATTTTTCCCCATACAAACTTACATCAGAACGGATGAACCACTGATAGTTAATAATAAAATAAATCCAACCAAACAGTAAAATAGTTATTAAATAAGTTGTTAACCCAACACAGGTATGCATTTAAGGAAAGATTTTAAAAAGTAAAAGGAGCCTAGCAAACACAAATTCCACCTTTTTACCAAAATGTCACCTCTAGCATCCCCAATATTAGAGGCACTGCCTGCCCAGTGACATCTGTTTAACAGCCACGGTATCTTGACTGTGAAACGGTACCATAGCCACTTGTTCCCTATATAAGGACTTGTATGAACGTCACATGAGAGTTTTGCTGTCTCTTACTTTCAATCAGTGGACTGACCTCGTGAAGAGGCGGGAATAAACAAATGAGGTGAAAGGACTCTATGGAGCATTAATTAATTAGCCCCTAAAATGAAACTATTAACCTTCTAAGGAATAAAATATCTTTTAATGGGTTAAAAATTTAGGTTAGAGTGACCTCGGAATACAAAGTAACCTCCAGGGTGATTAAAATTTAGACTACCTAGTTAAAATAGGATATCATTTATTGATTCAAAAATGTGATCAACAGAACAAATTACCCTAGGGATAACAGCACAATCCTACTTAAGAGTCCATGTCAACAATAGGGTTTACGATCTCGATGTTGGATCAGGACATCCCAATGGTGTAAACTGCTATTAATGGTTCATTTCTTGAATGATTAAAGGGCTGCAAGATCTCAGTTCAGACCAGAGTAATCCAGATCAGTTTCTATCAATTATATGCTTCTCTCAGTACAAAATGACAAGAGAAACAAGGCCTACTTCACAAAAATTCCTTCAAATCAATAGATGATTTAATCTTGATCTAATAAATTCAAACTATCCTGCCCAAGAATAGGGTCTGTTAGGGTTGCAGAGCCCAGTAATTGCATAAAACTTAAACTTTTACCACTAGAGGTTCAACTCCTCTCCCTAACATGTTCATAATTAACCTTCTATTAAGAAGTGTCCCTATTCTGCTTGTGGTAGCTTTTCTCACATTAGTCAAGGGAAAAGTATTAGGCCACCTACAGTTCCACAAAGGTCCCAGTGTTGTAGGCCCTCATGGAGTACTTCAGCCCCTTGCCAATACTATCAAACTATTCATCAAAGAACCCCATGCCCACTAACATCATCAATGTCCAAATATTCCTTCTGGTGGTCATGCTATTATGTTAATTTCTGAGATATCACATTGACAGAATGAAGGAGGTAAAGTGGGAATGGAGAAATAAAATTTGGTGAGGGCACACCTGATGCCACACATTGTAGGTTGTTATTTTCAGACTTCTCTTCGAATCCTCAAATCAATTATCTGAAGTGGACATCATTACTTCCTTTCTACAGTTGAAGAGAAAGTCAGGCTCACAGAGCAAAGGACATGCTTAAAGATGTCTGGGGAGGTGGCAAATGGACATAGAGAACAACTTGAGGAACTTTACATAGGCCAATTCTGAGACAATTTGAGAATTAAAATTTATAATAATTATAACAAAGTATAACATCATTTTTTACTTTTTTAAAAAATTATTTATTTATTTTAATTAGTTTCAAGTATACAGTACATTGGTTAGACATTCATATTGTTTATAAAATGATCCCCCTAATTGCTCCTTCTCTCTTCTGGTTTTCCATCTAGCCAATATATTAATGCTGACTGCATTCCCTATGTCATGCTCCCCATCCCCGTGACCATCTCTCACCTACTAACTTGCACTTCATTAACCCTTCACCTCATTCTCACAGCCCTCCGACCCCCTCCCCTCTGTCCATCACCAAATTGTCCACTGTATTTGTGAATCTGGTTTTGATTGAGTTTGTTCTTTTTCTTCTTTAGATACCTCATAAAGTGAAATCACATGGTATTTTATTTTTGTCTGACTTATTTCACTCAGCATAATATCCTCCAGGTCCATCCATGTCATTGCAAATGGTAGAACTTCATTTCTTTTTAAGGCTGAGTAATATTCCATTGTATATATGACCCATAACTTCTTTGTCCAATCATCCGTTGATGGGAATTTAGGTAGCTTTCATATCTTGGCTATTGTAAATTGTATTGCCATGAACACTGGGGTGCATAGATCTTAACATTTTATTGTTTTGTGTTTCTTTGGATAAATACCAAGAAGTGCAATTGCCAGGTAAAAGCTCCATCCATTTTCAATTTTTTGAGAAACCTCTAGACTGTTTTCCATAGTGGCAGTACCAATTTGCAATCCTATCAACAATATATGAGAGTTCCGTTTTCTCCGCATCCTCAATATCACTTGTTGTTCTTTGGTTTATTGATGATAGGCTTTCAGACAGGTGTGAGGTGATATCTGATTGTGATTTTAATGTGCATTTTTCTGATAATTAGTGACCTTGAGTACCTTTTCATAATTCTATTAGCCATCTGTCTTTCCTCTTTGGAGAAATACTTACACAGATCTTCTGCCCATTTTTTTTAAATTGGATTACTGTTTTATTGTTGAGTTCTATGAGTTCTTTATATATTTTTGGATATTAACCTCTTATCTGATGCGTCATAAGTGAATATCTTCTCCCATTCAGTCAGTTGTCTTTTTGTTTCGTTGATGGTTTCCTTTGTTGTACAAAAACGTTTTAGTTTGATGTAGTCCCATTTGTTTATTTTTTCTTTTGTTTCCCTTGCCTGGGGAGATATATCTGAGAAGAAATTACTGTTAGCACTATCAGAGAGCTTACTGCCTATGTTTTCTTCTAGAAGTTTTATGGTTTGTGGTCTTACATTTAAGTCTTTAATCCATTTTGAGTCTATTCTTCTATACAATGTAAGAAGGTGGTCCGGTTTCTTTCTTTTTTGCATGTATCTGTTCAATTTTCCCAATATCATTTATTGAAGACTGTCTATACCCAACTGTACATTCTTATCTCCTTCGTCATATATTAAGTGAGTATATAGGTGTGGATTTATTTCGGGGCTCTATATTCTGTTCCATTGATCAATGTATCTGATTTTATGCCAGTAGTATGCTGTTTTGATTACTGTAGCCTTGTAGTATAGTTCGATATGAGATAGTGTGACACCTCCAACTTTGTTCTTCTTTCTCAAGATTCCCATGGCTATTTGGCATCTTTTATGGCTCCATATAAATTTTAGGATTATTTGTTCTAGATCTCTGAAAAATGTCATCGGTATTTTGATAGGGATTGGATTGAATTTATAGATTGCTTTAGGTAGTATGGCCATTTTAATGATATTGATTCTTCCTACCCATGAGCACGGCACATGCCTTCATTTATTTGTATCTCCTTCAATTTCTTTTTTCAATGACATAATTTTCTGAGAATGAATCTTTTACCTCCTTGATTCATTAGATTCCCAGGTATTTTATTGATTCTGATGCAACTGTAAATGGAATCATTTTCTTAATTTTTCTTTCTAAAAGTTCATCACTGCTGTATAAAAATGCCATGACTTCTAAATATTGATTTTGTATCCTGCTACTTTACTGAATTCATTGATCAGCTCTAACAGTTTTTTGGTGGAATCTTTAGGGTTCTCTACATATAGTATCACATCATTGGCAAATAACAAGAGTTTTACTTCTTTCTCTTCAATTCATATATATATATATATTTTTTTTATTTCTCTTTCTTGTCTGATTGCTGTGGCTAAGATTTCCAATACATGTTGAAGAGGAGTGGTGAAAGTGGGAATCCTTGTCTTGTTCCTGATATTAGGAAAACACTTTGAGCCTTTCCCCATTGACTATGATGTTAGCTGTAGGTTTGTCATATATGGCTTTTATTATGTTGAGGTATGTTACCTCTATTCCCACTTTGCTGAGAGTTTTTTCACAAATGGATGCTGGATTTTGTTAAACGCTTTTTCTGCATCTGTTGATATGATTATGTGGTTTTTATCTTTCAATTAGTTAATGTGGCATATGACATTAATTGACTTGCAGATATCGTACCAACCTTGCATCCCAGGAATAAATCCAATTTGATCATGGTGTATGATATTTTTAATGTATTGATGAATTCAGTTTGCTAATATTTTGTTGATGACTTTTGCATCAATGTTCATAAGAGATGTCGGTCTATAGTTTTCTTTTTTTAAATGTCATTGTCTGGTTTTGGAATCAAGGGAATGAAGGCCTCATACAAGTAGTGAGGGAGGCTTCCCTCTTCTTGAATTTTTGTGGAATAGTTTAAAAATAACAGGTGTTAATTTTTCTTTGAATGTTTGGTAAAATTTGCCTATGAAACCATCTGTCTCAAGACTTTTGTTTTTTTAGGAGGCTTTTTTGATTACTGGTTCTATTTCATTGACGATAATGGTTGGTTCAGATTTTCTTTCTTTTTGACTCAGTCTTGGGAGATTGTATGTTTCTAGGAACATATCCCTTTCTTCCAGGTTGTCCAATTTGTTGGCATGCAATTACTTTGTAGTATTTTCTTGTGATTCTTCGTATTTCTGTGGAGTTCATAGTTATTTCTCCTCTTTCATTTCTGATTTTATTTATTTGAGTCCTCTTTCTTTTTTCCTTGATGAGTCTGGCTAAGGGTTTTTTCAATTTTGTTTATCCTTTCAAAGAACCAGCTCTTGGTTTCACTAATCTTTTGTAATGTTTGTCTAGACTCTATCTTGTTTATTTCTGCTCTGATCTTTATTATTTCCTTCTTTCTATTAGCTTTGGGCTTTGTTTGCTGTTCTTTTTCTAGTTCCTTTAAGTATATGGTTATATTGTTTATTTGAGCTTTTTCTTGTTTCTTGAGGTAGGCCTGTATTGCTATGAATTTCCCTCGTAGGACTGCTTTTGCAGTGTCCCATAGATTTTGAGTTGCTGTGTTTTCATTTTCATTTGTGTCTAATTATCTTTTGATTTCTTCCCTGATCTTATTGATAACCCATCCATGTTTAGTAGCATGTTATTTAGCTTCCATGTATTTGTGTATTTTCCAGTTTTTATCTTGTAGTTGCTTTTTAGTTCCAAATCACTGTTATTGGAGAAGATGGTTGATATGATTTCAATCTGCTTAAATTTATCGAGACTTGAGTTTTGTCCTAACGTGGTCTATCCTGGAAAATATTTCATGTGCACTTGAAAAGAATGTATATTTTGCTGCTTTGGGGTAAAATGCTCTGAAAACATCTATTAAATCCATATGATTGAATGTGCATTTTAGGCCCATTGTTTCCTTGTTGATTTTTTTTGTCTTGAACAGCTGTCCATTGGTTTCAAAGGGTGTTAAAGTCTCCTACTATGAGTGAATTACTATTGATCTCTCCTTTATCTCATTTCTAATTGATGTATGTATGCAGGTGATCTCTTGACCATTTTTAAATTGTGATGTTTGTCTTTTGTTTTTGGGTTGTAAGAGTCTTATATATTCTACATAGTAGACCCCTATCAGATGCATAATATGCCAGTGTTTTCTCCCATTCTATATGATATATTTTCACTTCCTTGGTATACAAAACATTTTAATTTTGATGAAGTCCAATTTATCTGCTTTTTTGTTGTTGTTTATGCTTTTAGTATTTTTTATAGTAATTTGTTGCCAAATTCAAGGTCATGAAGAGTTACCACTGTGTTTTTTCTAAGAATGTTTTTTGTTGTAGTTTTAGCTCTTAAATTTGGATCTTTGATATATTTTGAGTTAATTTCTGATTGTGGTATGAAGTAAGTGCCCAACTTTATTGTTTTGCATGTTAATATCTAGCCGTTACAGCACCATTTTTTAAAGTTTTGAAATTAAGAAGTGTGAGTCTTCCAACTTTGTGGGGGTTTTTTTTCCATATTATTTTGGACATTCGGGTTTCTTGCAGTTCCCTATGACTTCTAGGATCAGATTTTCAATTTCTACAAAAAATATAATTGTGATTTTGATGGAGATTACATTGAGTAATGTGGGTAGCATTACAATTTTTTATTTGTTTTAAATCACTCAGTTGTTTTTCTTTTTCTGTCTTTTAAAAAATTTATTTATTGTAATTAGTTTCAAGTATACAGTACATTGGTTAGACACCTATATAGTTCATAAAACAATCCCCAAAATTTTATTAACCTTCTCAAAGAACCAGCTCTTTGTCGTATATATTTTTTCTATTTTTTTTGTTTTGTTTTCAATTTCATTTATTTCTGCTCTATTTTGATCATTTCTTTCCTTCTGCTGACTTTAGGCTTCATCTGTACTCCCTTTTCTAGTTTTTTAAGATGAAGCATTAGGCCATTTATTTGGGCTCATTCTTGTGTTTTGAGATAGACCTGTAATGATGTGAACTTTCCTCTTATGAGCACTGTTGCTGTGTCCCAAAAGTTTTGATATGTAGTACCACTATTATCATTCGTTTCTATGTACCTCTTAATTTCTCTTTTTATTTCTTCTCTGACCCAGTTATTCTTTAGTACCATGTTGCTTAATCTCCATGCATGTGTGGTTCTTTCTGCTTACATTTTGCAGTTGGCCTCTAGTTTCAAAGCATTCTCTGATCATTCAGAGAATATGGTTGGTATGATTTCAACCCTCTTATATTTGTTGAGGCTATCTCTATGTCCCAGTATGTGGTCAATTCTTGAGAATGTTCCATGTGCACTAGAGAAGAATGTTTAAGCAGCTGTTTGGGGATGGAAGATTCTGTCAATGCCAATTCTGTCCAGTTGGTCTAGTGTGTCATTTAAGGATGTTATTTCCTTATTAATTTTCTGTTTGGCTGAACTATCCATATCCGACAGTGGGGTATTTAGGTCCCCTACTACAACAGTATTTTCGTCTGGTTCTCCCTTTAGTTTTGCTAGCAATTGCTTTACATATTTCAGGGCTCCCTGATTGGAAGCATAGATATTAATAAGTGTTATGGCTTCTTGGTGCATGATTCCCTTTATCATGATGAAGTGTCTCTCGGTATCTTTCTTTACCTTTTTTATTTTGAAATCTAGTTTGTCTGATATTAGTACCACTACTCCCATTTTTCTCTGAATACCATTTTCTTGAAACATTTTCCACCTTTCACTTTGAGTCTATATTTGTCTTTGGAGCTGAGATGTGTCTCCTGGAGGCAGCGTATGGTTGGGGTTTGTTTTTTGATCCATTCTGCAATTCTGTGCCTTTTTATTGGTGAGTTCAGTCCATTTACATTTAGGGTGATTATTGAAATATGAGATCTTATTATAGCCATTTTTCTTTCACTTTCTAGTAGATTTGTGTTTCCATTGTTTCCTTGTCCTGTGTTTCTGTTTTATTTTGGTTGGCTTTTGTGTGTTTTGCCTCTGGTTCTCCTTGTTTTATGTGATATACTTCAGTTCTGAATCTTTGATGTCTAGTTACCATTATGAATATGTAAAGGATAGTTACATATAGACAGTCATCCATTTTCTTTTGCATGTGCCTTATCTCCATTCCCCTTTGCCAATTTGGATCTTTGAATCCTCCCCTTTTCAATCATTGTTGTCTCAATTTGTCCCTGTGTATGCGGAATGTTCATTACTATCTTGCTATAGCAATTCTCTTCTTATTCTTTAAGCTTTTAATGCCCTATTCTTAGTAAGAGATGCACTCCTCTGCTTCTGTTTGCGTGATCATCACCTTACTCCTAGTTATGCATTTTTTAAATCATTTTGTTTTAGGTGAGCTGACCCCTTTCAATATTTCCTGTAGTGCAGGCCTTGTAGTGGAGAATTCCCTTAATTTTTGTATGTCTGGAAAGGTCTTTATTTCTCCTTCATATCTAAAGGAGAGCTTAGCTAGATACATTCATTATTCTAGGCTGGTAGTTTCTTTCCTTAATAGTTTAAATATTTAATTCTACTCCTTTCTGGCTTGGGAGGTTTTTGCTGAGAAGTCTGAGGATAATATAATTGGTTTTCCTTTATAATGTACCATTTTCTTCTTTCTTTGTTGTTCATTTCTGATAATTTTAATACAATGTGTCTTGATGAAAGACTTTTTTGGGTTGAGATAATTGAGTTTTCTGTTGACTTCTTGATTCCAGGCTCCAGCTCATTCCTTAGATTTGGGAAATTTCTTGTCAACTATTTGTCTGAAAATGTTTTTTAGTCCCTGTTCCTTTTCCTTGCCTTTGAGAATGCCCATTATTCTTATGTTTCCTCTCCAGATGTTATCAGCTAGTTCTTGCATTTCTCTTCTATTATTTTTCATTCTTTGGCTTCTCTCTTCTTCCTTCTGATTAATTTCTAGATTTCTGTCTTTAATATCACCGATCCTTTCCTCCATTGGCTGACTCTATTTCCCAACTTGCTATTTCATTTTTCGATTCTTGTAGTGTTTTTTTGTTTGTTTCTGTTTTTTTTTTGTTTTTGCTTTGTTTCTGTTTTTTTTCATCTCTAAATCTATTCTGTTCTTTTTGCAGGTTTCAATCTCCTTGCTCTGCTCATATAGTTGTTTTTTCAATTCCTGAAACTGTTGATATGACTCATTTTGGGACTCAGAGTTTTTTCAGAAGTACCACCCTGAATTCTCTGTCATTTAAGTTGCATATTTCTATGTCTGCAAACTTATTTTCTGGAGATTTTTCTCTTCTTTTCTGAAATGCCTTGTCACATTGTTTGTTCATGGTGTTTGGTGGACTTTTTCTATGTCTGGCCATTAGTGGAAATATTTTCTGCTTTTTTTTCCAGAAAAATTTATTATATAAAGGTCTCTTCACACTGCTGCAAAAAAAGGCGCTTTTCTTTTGGTTTCCAGTAGGCAGCATCGAAGCATCTTGGATCTCTGCTTTATATAAAGCCTTAATGATGCCTTTTTATTTTCTTGTAGATATTTAATCATGCTCGTTACCCTCAGTCTCAGTCCCTGTCAGTGTTAGCAACTGTTTTGTTAGGGTTTGCGCGATTCCCCTGGGACTCCATGGTATTTGGTCTTGGAGAGTATGGTGGGAGGGGTTCTCTGGGTTCGGGGATAGAGGCTACATCTCAGCCTTGGTTTTGCAACTGTGGCCGGTAAATATCGACTGTCATTTTTTTTCCATCCTGCTTCTCTCTTTTCTGCCCAGATGACTGGGACCTGCTGCTGGCTGTGTGGAACTCACAGCTTTTTCTGGCAGGACTTTTCAGGGATATTGCTACACTTTATCCCCTTCCCCTCCTCCTACAGGTAGCTCCAGAGTTTTCAAAAGGGAGCTTCTTTATTTCTCCCTGTCCACAGCCCCACGCTCAGGGTTCTGACCTGTGGTAGCTCTTATATGCAGATTTCACTCTGAGACATGCTGGTGTGCAGTTTGCGTGTTTTTTGTTCAGTTTTAATGTTCCGCTTATTGTTGTTTCAAGGGGAGAGCTCTGGGGATGTCTCTCACTCCACCATGTTTCTCAAATGCTCTCTATCCTATATCTTTTGATTGGAGCATTTTTCCATTTACATTTAAATTGATTACTGATAGGTACATTGTTACTGTGATTGTATTATTTGTATTTGTTATTTCTATTTTCTTTTTTACCCATCTCTTTTTGCAGAAGTTCCTATAATATTTCTTGAAATATTGGCTTCCTTAAGCATTTCCCTCTCTGGGAAGCTCTTTATCTCACCTTCCATTTTAATCAAAAGTCTTGCTGAGTAGAGTATTTGTCGTTGTAGATTCTTGGATTTCATAACTTTGAATATTTATTTCTTCCATTCCATTCCGGTGCGCAAAGTTTCCAATGAAAAGTCATCAGGTATTCTTTCGGGGGTACCCTCGTAAGTAACTAGCTGTCTTTCTCTTTCTACCTCTAAGATTCTCTCTTTGTCTTTGACCTTTGGCTTTTTAATTATGATGTGCATTGGTGTGGGTCTATTTGAATTCGTCTTGTTTGGAACTCTTTGTGCTTCAATAACTTGTATGTCTAATTCCTTTGTCAGTTTAGAGAAGTTTTCTGTCATTATTTCTTCGGATAGATTCTCAATCCCTTTCTCTCTCTCTTCTCCTTCAGGTACTCCTATGATCCAGGTATTGTTATGCTTCATGTTGTCCCAGAGGTCTCTTAAACTATCCTCATTTTTTTCCTTTTCTTTTTTTTTTGGTTTTTCTGATTGTGTGTATTCTGCTAATTGTGTTCCATTTTAATGATTTGATCTTCCTTTCCATCCAATCTACTGTTGAATCCTTCTATATTCTTCATTTCAGTTATTGTATTCTTCATTTCTGTCTGGTTCTTTCCGGTTTCTAGGTCATTTTTATGCTTACTACCTCTCTATTGATGTTCTCATTCATTCTCTACATGTTTGTTGACCATCCTTATAACCATTATTTTGAACTCTTTGTCTCTGGTAGGTTGCTTGCCTCCATTTCATTTAGCTTATTTTCTGGAGTTTTCTCCTGTTTCATTTGTGGCATATTTCTCTGCTTCTCATTTTATTAGCCTCTCTGTGTTTGTTTCTATGTGTCAGGAATATTTGTTTCATCTCTCAGCCTTGGACAGATGGCCTAATGTGGAAGGTGTCCTGTGCGGCCCAGTGGCACATCCTCCCTGATGTGATCCTTGTGTGGGTTGTATGTGGTCTTTTGCTGTTGCCAAAACTTTATTGGTGTGGTAGGATTAATGCTCAGGCTGACTAATTGTGGGATTTGGCTGCACCCACAGGGTGAGAATTGCTGTGTGGGGGCTGACCCCACTGAATGGGATTTGCTTTAGCAGGCTTGTGTACTTGTTGTAACCACACTTTGTGTGTACCGCTGAAGTTACTCTGTTGTGGTCTGGTGGCAGCCTCCAAATGCATTGGTTTTGTGGCCCCATGGGAGGAGCTCCCCAGTAGACCGAGGTCAGCCACTCCCTTTGATTGCTCAGGGCTACCCGCGGGGAGGTACAAAGAGATGTTCAGATGTTTGTCACCTATGTTGGATTTATAGGTAAGTGGAAGAGACAATGCTGTAGGTAGCCATCGGTTATCCCCCCGTCCTTGACCTAGGCAGTTTAGCAGATGGACCAGTGCTCCTCCAGATTTAACACTGCCTGCCAGTTGCCTGTAAGTCTCTGAAACTGGAAGAGCCTCTGGGTGATAATGCATGTTTGGTGGGGAAGGGACCCCAGGAGTCTCCTTGGTCTATTGAGTAAATTTCCTCAGGCCACTGCGGTGTCATTTTAATGCCAGTGCTGTCTCTGTGGCTCCCTGTACAAGTTTCCAATCATAGCAAGGTCACCTGCTGCCCACCTTGGGCCTTAATGCTCCAAACCCAGGCCAAGGGTAGCTGCCTATCAACGTGCAGTGGGCACTTTGTGTATTGCTTGGGGCAGGAGCTCAGGGAGTCAAGGGCCATCAGGCCAATACAGACCCCTGCGATCCCCTCAAGAGATACTGCAGCTCATACAGGCAGCAGTGGTCTGCCCACAACCGTTTTCCCTGAAATGCGCTTACTGTGCTAGCCAAGGTCTGTTGTCTGAGTAGACTGCACAACCCCAGAGCCAAGCAGGGCACGGGAAGCTGCCTGTCAATGTGCTGCAGGCACTTTGTGGCTTGGGGGAAGTGGGATCTCAGAGAGACAAGAACTGTCAGGCCAACACAATCTCAGTTTTGCTGCAACTTCTGTGCCTGGGTGTTCCCACTGTAGTCGCACATCACAGTGAGACCAACTGCCATCTGGGGTGGTCCCACAGACTCCTGCACTCCTCTGATGCAATATTGCAACTCTTGCAGGCAGCAGAAGTCTGCCTGCCACTGATTTCCATTCAATGACCGCCCTGTGCCAGCCAAAGTTTGAGACAGGGTGGGGGAGGGGAAGGGCCATGGCAGTTCACTGTCAATGGGCAACCTGGGGCAATTTGTGGGTAGGGTGGGAAGGGGTCTCAGAGAGATAATGGCAGTCAGATCAATACAGCCTCAGTCTTGTTGCAACTTTGGTAACCGTTTCAGTGTTCCCAGAGAAGTCCCAAAGCACTGCAAGTCCAGCTGCTGTCTGCATCTTGCCCACAGATCCCTGAGATTCACCCAAGTTCATGTTGGCAGCAGTGATCTGCCTGACCCTATCTCGGAAATGCTTCCTCACAGTGCTGGCTGCCAGCTGCAAATGCTTGGCTCTGAATTGGTGCAAGGCGTGGTGCAACAAATGCCCCAGGCAATCTGCAGGTTGGGTGGGGCGGGCTGATCTCCTCAGGCCAGAGCTTCCCAATGGCCCTGTGGGAGGGATCTGTACAGTCAAGCTGGCCTGGTCTGTAAATTACCTATAGAGGAACCGGACTAAGGCACAATGGTGGCTGCTCTTCCAGCCCTAGTTCTGGTGCCAGGTAATGCAGACTGTCTCAGAATGAATCCCACGCAAGCCTCTAACCCACTGCCACTGTCCCAGGTGAGTGTCCACAGGTCAGAAAGCCTGAATGCGGCTACTAGGGTTTCAGTCTCCTTCCATCTCACCGAGATGTCCAGAATCCCCTCTGTTTTTTACAGTCAGAGTTATTGGAATCTCCTCTTCCCTGGGCTGGGACCCTGGGCTAGGGAACCTCCAAATGATACCAGGACCTTCAGGAGAGCTTCTGCAGCCTCGCTCTCCATCCCGATGATCCTCCACCACCTGTGGATGTGGGTCCAGTCCAATTCACGACTTTGCCCCTCCTACCACCTTCGATGTGGCTCCTTTATATTATCAGACATAGGTTTTATGATCAGCTGGACTTCGGGTGATTCTCCACGTTGATTATTTTATAATTGCTTTGTAATTTCAGTGTGGATCTGGGAGGAGACGAACTCTGCTTTTACCTAGTCCTCCAACTTCCTCCAAAATCCCAGATTCACAAAGTATAAATTTTTGACCATAATAGGAATCTATGAGCCACAGTGATATAAAGAAAACTCAAATAAATACATGAAAAAAATTAAATAATAGGAAAGAAAGGAAAGCTCTATTCTAAGTTGAAGCCAATTGATAAATCTAGAGGGAGTAAGCAGTAAGAAAAGCAACACTTGACAAATGCCATAGTAACAACTGGTTCCGGTAAGAGTCCTGAATGGATGTTCGGTCTGTACCAACTACCACAGCAAGCTCTGAGTCACCACGGTAACCATATTGGCCACGAAAATCTGGGAAAAGCTGGTTCCTAACATGTGCTGGAACTGAATAGAAATGACACAACACATGGAATTAACCTCAAGTAGTCTTCACAATAAATATTCCTGGCAGCTTCAGTATATACAAATACGCACGCGCGCGCGCACACACACACACACACACACACACACACACACACAGATATGCTCTTTCCCTCTCTGTTTTACCAAACTCTCAGGAATTCATTGAGATCAATTTACTGTGAGGTTAACAACAAAAACAAAATGTCATAATTCAACATATTCAATTCTAACCATACATATTTGAAAGCTACCAAATCATGTTCTTTTATTGATAGATTTTTCTGGAGATGTCCTGTAGAATTGTATCTGAACAATAATGGATAAAAGCTAATCTGAAAATATAGGCAAATGCTTGTTACACATCAAATACCTTTTCCATTCTAGAGTAGCCTGTGCTTTCAAACAAAAAAGATTCCTCAAGTGGTCCTTCTAGGGGATGACTGACATTCAGCCAGCCATCTGAGTCCATGAACTTTCCATCCTAGAACCACTGGTAAACATTGCTGTGCCTTACTGGAAACCTCAGTTGGCCACATTTTGGCACTGTGCCAAGGTTGAGTGGTTCCTCTAACCCCTGCTGAGATCCCTTCAGCTATTCATAGCTTTAAAAAACAGTCAATAGTGCTCAAACTGGTAGCTTCAAACAGCTCATAGTTAAGGAAACTCTGCTGAATGGTTTGGTGGACACCTAGGTGTGGATGTGGTTTTATGTTGGCAAGATCACAGGCAAGCATGGCATCGTTGGCTATGTTCGAAGACCAAGCAGTAATATCTGTTTCTCTTTGGTTTATTATTTGAATGTTTTTGGACTGTGTGTGATCAGATTGGTATTTGAATAAAATATGTCCAAAAAAATTCTCGACATCTATCATTATACGTTTGGCTGCTGACATTTCAGTGAAAATGTAATAATTAGCAATCGTAATTTAAAATAATGACAGGTCTATGGCCATGCCACCCTGAATGTGCTTGATCTCATCTGATCTCGGAAGCTAAGCAGGGTCGGGCTTGGTTAATACTTAGATAGGAGACCACCTAGGAATACCAGGAGCTGTAGGCATTAAAAAAATTAAATTAAATTAAATTAAATTAAATTAAATTAATATAAAATAAAATAAAATAAAATAGACAGTTACAATAACATCAAATAGTATGAAATATTTAGAGACAATCTGCTCACAGATGTGCAACATCTATAAACTGAACACTACAAAATATTGCTGAGAGAAATTAAAGGAGATCTAATAAGTGGGGAGACATCTTATGTTCATGGACCAGATTTAGTATTGTTAAGATGTCAATTCTGCTCAAACTGATCTATAGTTTCAAGGCAAACCCAGTAGAAAATACATAGATACCCTTTTAAAGAAATTGACAGGATAATTCTGAAATTCATGTAGAAATAAAAAGAACTAGGGTATGAAAATAATTTTGGAAAAGCACAGAGTTGAAGGGTGAACACTACCTGATTTCAAGACTCATATAAACCTTCAATAATCAAGACTGTGGTATTGGCGTCAAGGTCGACAAGAACATCAAAGGAACAGAATCAAGAGTTAATACACCCACATGTATATGGATATCTGATGTTTACATAGATCAAAAGTGATTCAGTGGAAAAGGGAAAGTCTTTTCAACAAATGGTGCTGAACAGATGGATATCCATATGCAGATAAATTAATTCTGATCCATATACGCACCATATACAAAATACAACTCAAAATGGATGTTAGACCTAAATATAAAACTGAAAGCTATGACATTTCTAGGAGAAAATTCTTGTGCTCTTGGGTTAAGTAAACATTTCTCATATATGACACCAAAACAAAATCTAAACTGTATGGGAACATATATATAAATAGGGCTTCCTCAAACTTAAAACCTTCTCTTCCAAAAACATGATTGAGAGAATGAAAAGATCAGCCAAAGACTGGGAAAAATATTTGCAAATCACATATCTGACAAAAGCCTCTATCTGAAATATAGAAAATCACTTCACAGTCAATAAGAAATCAACAGACACTCTACTAAATAAATAGACTGACGATCTGAACAGACTCTTTATCAAAGAATATACAAATAGCAAGTAAGCACATGAAGAGATGCTCAGCAACATTAAGCATTCGGGAAATAAAAATGAAAACTGCAATGAGATACAACTACGCTGTTCTGAGAACGGCTAAAATGAAAAAAAAAAAAAACCCTGAACATACCAAGCCTTTGCCAGGTTGTGAAGGAGAGAACTCTCATACACTGCTGGAAGGAATAAAAAATAACACTACTAGTGTGACAGTTTCTTAACAATGCTATTCTTACATCTATTATATGATCCAGCAATTACACTCCTAGGATTTAGCTGAGAGAAAGAAAGCATATGCCCATACAAAGACTTATACACAAATGTTTATAGAGCCTTTACTTAAAAGAGCCTCGAACTGAAAACAACTGCCCATCGAAAGATGGATGGATAAAACAAATAGTGGTATATCCATATAGTGGAATGGTACTTAGCAATAAATAATAGTCAATCATGCAACAACATGAGTAAATCTAAAAGTAAGTAGGTTGACTATAAGAAGCCAGACAGGAAAAATAAAAAAAAACATTCTGTATGATTCCATTTACATGAAATTATAGGGAATGAAAATTAATCTACTGTGACAGAAGATCAGTGGTTGCCTGGAAACGGGGAGAGGTGGGAGGAACATAGAGGCTGGCTATAGGTAGATAGAAAGATTATAAAGGGGCAGGAAAAAGTTTTTGGGATGATGAATATATTCATTACCTAGGCTGTAATGGTTTCACAATGTATACATATGTCACAATCTAGTAAAGCATGTACTTTAAATATGTGCAGTATATTGGATATCAACCATACCTCAATGCAGTATTGAAACATATTTGAATTTTTCTAAGTCTTTGATGAAATAAAATGAATCAGGACAATTCCCACTAATATGCTCTTGGCGTATATTAACAGATCCACATTATCACATTATGTCTTATCAAACTGATAAGCAACAATGTATGTCCAAAATAGGAATAATCATTTGTAATGAGATAGATCTAAATATTTAGAAAAAGTTGATAGATATTTCCATCTTAAGTACAGAAATGAAAATGTTACCACCTGACAAAATAATCACCGTGATATTTAAGAATACTATGTAGTCTTTTTTTTTTTTTTTAGAGAACATGGCTGTGTGTTATTATGAAAGGATAAAGTTTAGGATAACTTATTTTTGAAAAATGATAAATCTTTTTACATGATATTTTAACTAATATATGAAAATTTCCTGACTTCTACATAATTTCACTATAGAATGGATAAAAATGTGGCTACCTGGAAAGACTCCATATTACAATCTCACAATACCTTGCAAAAACAAAAGCCGAAAAACTCCTACATATTTCAACACCCATCTAATGGTACTAATGGGAATAGTGATTTTTATACATAGTCAAAATATATGTAAATTTATTGCACGATATGATAAATATCAAGATCCTTCCTCAAGCAGGAAAATTCAATGTTTTTAGACAAAAATATCTTCTCTAAGATGAGCCTCAGGGCTATTGAAAAGCATGCAGCTGATGATGGGTTCTAATTCCACCGGCTAAACCTCTTTTTCCTCCCCGACCCAGATGAGATCAAAGTAGCTTTTCTACTTTTAGGCTGCTGGTATGTGACCCCCACAGGAGCAATTCCACGACCTGCTTTTGTTCAGATCTATGAACTCACTTGAGCCATGTGTCAGATCCCACTAGTGTTGTGAGGTATTGGGGTCTCCTGAAGACTGCTGCCCTTGAACCTGGAGTAGAAGCCTTGGCAGCCATCAGGACACAGATCCTCAGAATCTGCCTCCATGGACACCTCATATGAGCTCTGCAGAGGGACAGACAGCTTTAGCATCACTACACTTTACTGGTGTGACTATGTGCCCAGCGCCATGCTAGGCGCTGGGTTAGTGACGATGACACCGACACCAGTGAGCGGTCATCCTGACAAGCAGCCGTTACAATGGGCGTCTCGCCAGGGCCTTCTCTTCTCCTTTCCTCGCCTATCCCCTGGCGACGAAGCTGGAAAGGACTAAGAGGCGGCCCGAGCCCGTGCGGGCATCACGACCTCGCGGGAACCGCAGGGCCGGGGGTCGACGCGCGTCCTCGCCGCCTGCTCACAGCGCCGCTGCGCGTTCAGCGTCCTCGTCCCCGCTTCGCAGAGGGGGGAGCTGGGCTGAGAGTGCCGCTGCCCGTCCTTCCTCCCGCGCCCCTGCCTTCAGATGGGAAGTAGCTCCAGGCCGCCCCTGGAGCGGGACCCCACACTCCCTGGGGCCCGGCGGGACCCTGGCGTTACCTACGCGACCGCTGGAGCCCCGAACCCCAAAGCGGGAAAGCGGCGGCTCGGAGCGGGATCCCTTGGTCTCCCCCGACCCCAGAGTGGTTCAGCGCCCATCGTGGGGACCCACACCCTCATCTGAGTCCCAAACACCTGAAGGCTGGGACCTACTCTACTGCCAGACTAGGTCGGTCTCTATGGAAAAATCTCAAGGTCACTGGATTCATGTCAGGTTTCCATGGCAACTGCAAAGTGCATGCTTATGCTCCACACTGGAATCACCTTCCCAAAGCTCACAGTCCCCTTGCCCTTTGCTAAAAGTAAAACATTTTCACTCTTCAAGAAAGCTCCATGGGAAAGTATACTAATTAGAGGCACTACACTAGGACACTGGCAATTGTTGGAAGCTGACCAGTCACTGGAACAAAGCATGCCCATGTCATCAGGAATTGTGTTTGCTTTAAAGAGACAGGAGGGGAGTATTATCAGTATGAAGATCCAGGGAAGTATCCTAGGGGTCTTGGAGATGAGATAGCCTGGGAGGGTGAATGTATAAAATCACATGCAATGCTAAACAGGCATCTGTGGCAGAGAACTAAGAACTGTCTGTAATCATGTGATGGAGTAATATAGGCACATACACAAAACAAAAATGTTGTTTAAGAAATCTCAGTTATTTCAGGGAGGCAGGCCTAAAATATTAGTCATTCAGTAGGCAGCAACCCTACATTGGTTTATCCTGGGGAATTCTTATCCATTTCTTCCACGTAGAGGGACATTCATGACCAAAACTCTTCCAGCCCCTCTACACACTCACTCTCGCTCTTTTGCAAGAATAATTTCCCTCATTAGTGAGGCTGGAAGGAAAAACAGGAATTGCATAGCCCAGACATTCTCCTGTCGAAACTCTTAGTATCAATCTGTGCTTAGGGGGCCTATGTTCTGCTTTGCTCTGTCACAGCAGCTCCCCTACTATTCCTAAGGTCTTGCTCCAAAATACTTGAGTCATTAAGGAGCTCCCAAAATACACCCCTTCTCCACATCTGAGCTCTGAACCAACTAAGAAATAGGACAAAAGAATAAAGAATGCAATTCATCAGTTCTATTCCTTACAAATGTAATATTGGAGAAAGTGGCTTAGATCTGCAGGCAAGGTGCTGCTTTTAATTAACCCCAGAATGGTACAGATTTGTCCGCCCAGCAGTCCTGGATTGAGAAAGTGACAAAGGCTACAGACTGCAATGTGTATCTATCTGCTGCCTAGTGAAGGAGTCCTGTCTACATGTGCCCAAGGAAGATGTCTTCCTTGCAAGGCTATCACTGAGCAACAGAAAGCATGTCAGGGTGCCTTCTTTGAGGAACACTTCTCAAAGTGAATAACTACTACTTGTTCTGATTGCATACTCACCAAGCCACATTCTAAGGATATGGCTTTCCATGTGGCTCATGGAGCCATTTGTAGTACCGGCCTCTCAATTCCTTAATGTGTGTGACTGCACTGAAGGCTCCTGTCATGGAGGGAGAGTGGGATGAGTTTCTAAGTTCCAAGAGTAGGGTGAAAAGCACATCATAAAAATTCCTTTGGTAATCCTTTCAAGAAGAAATTGATGAAATGGTCAGAAGTCGATACCCACACATAGCAGCCAAACATAACAAAGACCTACCAAGGCTTCAAGGATAAGAGAATCTCTGTTTTAACCAATGATAAAAGACTGCAGAAAAAGAGGAAGACTGCGCCCAGACCACAATCTTGGATATCCTTTTCAACTTCACAAAATCCTCAAACAATAGCCACTTATTATCTTTCAGGACTCTGTGGGGTTGACCAGGCTCAGCTGGGTGGTTTTCTGCTCCATGTGGAATTTGTCATCTGGAGGCTCCACTTGACTGGGACATCCAGGAGAGCTCACTCACATAAATGATGGCATCTGATGGGAGCTCAGCTGGGGCCGTTGACCAGAGCACCTTGATTCTCTTCTGCATAGCCTGTCATGGGTCGGGCTGCCAAATAAAATATAGGACACTCAATTAAATCTGAATTCCAGATAAACAATAAATATTTTTTATGTATGTTGTATGCAATATAATTTGGTTGATCTGAAATTCAAACTCAGCTGGCACAACATAGTTTTACTTGCTAAACCTGGCAACCTTAAGAAAAAAGCCTATGAATCTGTAGGTTTAACGACCATCTGAGGTGACTCTTCCAATGGGGCGGGTCTGGGGAAAAGGAGCAGATCAGATGAGAAATACAGACAAACGCTCATATTAACACAGAAAAACTGGCAATAAAGAAAATCTGATTGATGGAATAAAGTGGAAATGGATACTCGTATACACTGTTGGTACCAAACAGACATATCTGTTTTCTAGGGCCCATGTTATTACAACTTAGAAATGTGAATGGCCTTTGATATAGAAGTCCTGTGTCTATCAACAGGAGCGTTTCAGGTGAGGGTTTAGACAAAGATCATCAAGGTAATTCTGATGGGCATCGAGGTTAAGGGGCCCTGACTGAGGGGCAGGTCATGTTGACACATGAGTTTCTTGTTCCAGGGGGAAAGACAGCTACTATGTATGAAGACGCATGTTTAGAGGGGCCCAACTCCAGGTTCTTTGTGTTACTGGTTGGATTTAATCCTCAAGACAGTCCTGGTGGTGAAGTATCACTATCCTTTCGTAATTGACATATGTGACTCCAAAGCATGGGCTCCTGGGCACACAGATGGCAAAGAGGTTGCCTGCTTCCCATGTCACTGCCAGAGCCAGAGATGGAACCTGGCAGCCTAGGCACTTTTAGTTGCTGGTGGAAGAGCATTAGCAAAGGGATCCGGACACATATTGCTGAGGTGGTTAATCTCTGCTCTTTCAGTGTTTACCCATCCTGCAGCAGGGAGCCAGGCTTGGTGCCCTTTCCCCTTCCCTCAAGGTAGGTTTGTGGCAGGGTTGGAAGCAGAACCAACCTGTCCGAAGTCCATATTTCTTCTGTCCTTCGTGAAAGTTTAATTTCATGTGGAAGATAAGGCTGCTTGTACCTGGTGGGCAGGGGAAGGCCCCTAAGGACAGAGAATGAGGACAAGAAGGGAAGGAAGTACAGGTTCCTTCAGGAGTAGGGACCTGATCACTGCTCAGTAGCAACACTTAGATTGGCTCTGTGGATGGTCCTTGGGTCTGGGCATCTAGCTATGAGACAGATTTTCCTGGTTGGATCAAGGAAGGATGCCACAGGGTCAGATGGCCTGAAGACACTAAGCAACTAGGCCAGTGGTCACCTCAGCCCTGAGTAGATGAATGACGGGGCCTCCCTGGCTGCATCTGGAGGATATATTCTGACAAGCGGAACTGCTTTGTTAAAGAGCATGAACACTTAACAATTTAAATACCATCCATTGAACTTTAAAATTTCATCGCTAATATGTACCCAAACGACTACAAGATGAAAGCACCTGTTTTTCTAGATGTGTGCAAATAATAGTTTTACAACATTGTTTTCATATTTGGTAAAGTGACATCCTGTTGTCCTGTTGTTAGAAGATGAGAATACTTTTCATTTTCCATTTCTCATTTCCCTATAAATGGCATATTCCACATGTGCATTTTAAACATTTCATAAATGCCTGCTAATGATGCAATTTTATGCCTCAGCTTATGTCCTGGAATAATTCTAGAGTTTGAAAACAAAATCTGGTTAGTACCTTTCTGTTTATACTACATCCTGTTTACATGAGAATGCCATACCCTGCTGGGGAAGAACTAATTGGTACGAGCTCTTTGCAGAGACATTATGTAACTTGTATTAGAGAAGAAGGCGAAACCCCCGATTGCTGCCCCCCACTACTGTTATTTCTAGCCTACAGAGCATCTGGAACACCTGCGCCCCAGGAAACAATTGTCACAGCAGCATAACTAGTGAAATCAAAAGAGCCCCATGGTCATCTTATTAGAGAAATCTCAGAAACACTATTTTACAGAGAAAAAGACTTGCAAAAGCCACTTACACTATGATATCATTTATATATATATACACATACACACACACATACATACATACATATGTGTATGCATATATATACACATATATATATTTATAGCTGAAACATGCAAACAATTACTTATTTTGCATTATCCATTCACAACAACTCACTGAAGACAGCATCTTCATTCTCATTTGACAGATGATAAAGTCAGACTCACTGATGGAAAACCTGTTGTCCCAGAGTCATCTACTAAGAAGCGGGAATGGGATTCTACCTGTTGCCCTTCCCAGAGGTCACCAGACCATCTCCTTGATATATGATGACCTTCCAGGAATTGAGAACTTATAGTTTCACACATTTCTAATATTGTGGCCACATGGGTACTCACACCCCAACCCCTCTCTTTGAAGAAGCTGGTGATGCAGATGAGATCCTAGCACGTGGTCCTGTAGAAAGTGATGGGTCCAGTGTCAGAGTAAAAGGCTTGTGATTCCTGCTTCCTCTTTATCTGCATTCTCGCTTCATTTGGGACTCAGTGGGAAAATGCTTTTCCAATGTCAATCTAGAAGACAAAACGAGGGGACAGAAAATGGTGAGGAAGTAAAGGAACCGATTTGATGATCTTTCCCTGCTCCAGATCACTCAGCAAAGCCATCCTGCAATACAGCAATGGCCCCAAGGCTCCATTCATAATGTAAATTTGAGTATGTGCTACTTCTGACTGCCACATTGCTAGCTGGTCTCTGTGGCAGTGATGTCGTTTGGTTTAGGTAACAGTCATCACTCTCTGGGAGAGGAGAAATGTGGGCCAGGACTAACATGTGTTGAAGTCCTAACATGTGCCATCTCCTCTGTAAAGGGTTTCCCATTTACTTCTCCTTACAGCTCTTTAAGGAAGGCACTGTGGGTCCCCTTTTACAGATGGCAAGGGCAGGCTACCAAGAGGCTGAGCAAGGATTACAGATGGGATCGCACATAAAGTAAGGGTAGGATGGGGTTCCAGCTTTTTCCCTCATCACAATATCCCACAACGGGGGCGGTATCACGACACATGCGCCCCTTCCCACCAAGGGGCTGAACGTAAGTTTTTTAGGGTAAAGGGATGATAGACATTTGAATTATTTGTGGCACTCAAAGGACCATAGTACAGAACACTTTATCTGTGGTATAGAAATTTTACATTCTAGGCAGGAAGGGTAAGATTGGGAGTGGAGGGAATCTAAAGGACTGCCGTAAAGGGGACAATAATGAAGGAAGTCTGAGTTAACTCTGCATAGTCCCATCAACTTATGTAGATGATGGGTGACCAGGGCTTGGACACTATTCATTTTTACACTCCCCCATGTGTGCTCACTCAACAATGCCTCTTGGTGATGAGTATGATGATATCTGGTGGTAGTTGAAGTAAAATCCTCCACCTGGGACCAAGAGACCTGGGTACGAGGACTACATGAGACAATTGTTTTTTAACGTGGTAGACAGACAGGGGCTAACTCAGAAGAGCAGGTTTTTTCTCTGGGAAGGATGATCAATGTTGGATATCAATGTTGACAAAACTCATGTAAGCGTGTGGAACTCTAAATTACCTCCTTTAATCTTAACTTGTATTTGAGTAACCCATTGTTAAGTCCATAGTTTATATCAGGGTACAGGAAGTTGCGAGGGGTTAGGTAAATTGGAGAAACACCAACATTACTTTTCTGTGTATATTTTTCTATGTCCCAAACTTCTTCACTACAATTATTCACAATCCAACTCATGCAGCTTTCTTTTCAGTTCACAGAGGAGCTAGACTTCCAGGGCCAGGGCCCGAAGATCCCAGGATAGGAATGAATTTAGCAGGATTGGTACCAGGGTATGGAATATACCAGAAAGCTTTGGCCCATACAATGGGAATCCAAGCACCTCTCTTACTATCCCCAAGTCTCCTACCCTTTGCAAAACCCCCCTGACTTTCATACCTGCAATTTTGACTCAGTTCACCAGGTGGCATCTTCCTCCACATTCTACAGGTTATTTTTTTTCCTATGAAAAGGTACAATATTTATAAACAGAAACAAAAAAAAGCAATTTTTTAAAGCAAGTTATGAAAAAAATAATTTCTGAGTACTCACTACTTTGTTTATAAATTCATGTTTATAAAAAGACTGAGAGGGTATATACATACGTTCCTGCTTATTCCTATATCTACATCTCATGAATATATTAATGCATATTAGGTGTTTACTGTATCCAGGCACTGTCAGTCAAATTCGATATCTGCATCCCACATCTTTTCTCTCTTGCTCTCTAGACCTACAGAAGTGGAAATGCCCATAGGAACATGTATGTTAGTGCTCACCCATGATGAATGATTCAGACTCCATTCTATGCAAGTTTAGTTCAAGCTTACCTTTGAGTCCTGGAAACCCAGCATCTAAACTGAAAATGATACAGTTGAGTGGGAAAAACTAAGAGACTGTAAGGCACCCTGTGACCCACACCTCCACCCTCGTACATAGCACTGATATACTACCTCCTCCTGACATTACCTCATTCATAGAGGGAAAGATGAGGCAATCCTGTGTGTTTTCAGCCTTGGTTCTCATAAGCGCCAATGGAAGGTTTTACTTTACTTTTTTTTTTAATGCCTACAGCACCTGGTTTTCCTAGGTGGTCGGCTTCCCATCCAAGTCCTAACCAGGCCCAACCTGCTTAGCTTCCGAGATCAGAAAAAATCGGGCACATTCAGGGTGGCATGGCCATAGACCAGATTTTACTTTTCTTTTAGCTCTTCACAAGGTCATAATGGTAGACTTTGAAACTGGAATTGTGTCTGTCTTATCACAAGGAGGGTGATTACTCTCATTTAATCATCTAAGAGAGCAGCCCCCAACCTTTTTGGCACCAGGACTTCTGCTCCTATGAGAATCTAATGCCTGATGATCTGAGGTGGAGCTGAGGTGGTGATACTAGCACTAGGGGAGCAGCTGCAAATAGAGATGAAGCTTCACTCACTCACCCACCTCTCGCCTCCTGCTGTGTGGCCTGGTTTCTAACAGGCCATGGAACAGTACCAGTCTGCAGCCTGGGGGGTGGGGACCCCTGATCTAAGAAGTCCATCTGAGGTAACATAGTTTCTGCTTCATGTAAGACCTCCACTGTTCTCCTTTCCTCTCCTCCTTTGTGTGGCTGGACCCATAGTCGCAGGAGGTAGAGAGGAGTAGAGGCAAATTCTCAAAGACAAGCACAGGACGTGGACGCCGAACTGAACACCTAACTCCTGATTTAATGAACGGGTTTTCACAGATTTATCTCATGATGTTCACCTCCCTGCAGTGTTCCTTGGATAGTCTCTGAGGAAATAAGCATGACCATGCATTGCTGGAGGTAATGTAAAATGGTACAAACCCTATAGAGGGGATTTGATTTAATACTATTCAATAAAATTGCATGGGTATTTACTCTTGAAATTAGCAATCTCTCTTCAAAGAATCTATTCCAAAGGTACAATGTAAAAAGACATAAGCACAAGACCATCCCGGAAGAATAATTCATTATAGCGGAAGACTGGAAACACGACAGATGTCTACCATAGGGGGCTAGTTGAATTATGTACAGTATATCTACTTCTTAGATATACTATGCAAGTATAAAAGGTGATGAGGACTCCCCTCTGTACAGCTTTGGAGTGATCGCCAGGATGTTTTAAGTGAAAAATGCAAGGAGCAGAAAAATGTATAGGGTTTTTGCTGTCCAGTAGGGTAGCTACTAGCCACATGGGGCTATTTAAATTTAAGAAATTATATACGTTTATTTATTTAATAAATTAAATTGAAATAAAATTATGAACTCAGTTCCTTGGTAGCACTCACTATGTTTTAGGTTCTCAACACCCACAGGTAGCTAGTGGCTACCAAGTTGGTCGGCTTGGAAATAGAGCCTTTCAATCGATGCAGAAATTTCTATTGGACGCTGATGGTATAGACTGTGCCACCATTTAACTTTGAATGGGGAAGGAAATGAATATACATATATAATTTGCTTATATTTTTGAAAACTGGAAAGTTAAAACCAAAGCTGATAAAAATGATTACCTATAACAGGATAGAGGAGCAGCCCAGGATGTAAGGAGATGATGCACAGTCTCATAAAATATAATATATAATCACTAGCTCCATGCACTGAAAAGGACAAGAAGCGGTGACCAACCCAATGACAATGAGCAACTCTAGTCCCCCCACTGTAGGGAACCAGGCATCCTTGGAGAAATGGCTGAATCTAGGTCAGGGTAGGGATTGTACCAGATGAGTCTGGAAAAAACTCTCCTACCAGAGAGCATGTGAAAAACACAAAATCAACCAGAAGAGGCTCCTGTAGGCCAAAGACAGAGCAATTTGACATCAAATAAAATAATGACTACAATGGACGAAAACACAACAAATATACATCTATGATGACACCCTAAAGAAAAAGCGAAACACAAAATAATGTCAGTGTTCGTGTTTGGAGGACCCCAGAGAAACAATTCATTGTTATGAAAACTGGAAATACTGCAAAAGACTTAAACATTCATCAATTCCTTACTGTGTGTACCATACTTCAGTGAAGCCCAAAAGTCGATGGGGGGAGATGTCCTTTATAGGAAACTTCTAGCTTACAAATGCAGAAGAAATTATAAAATTAGAACATCATTTTTTTTCAACTTTTAATGGAATGCAGATCTAGGCAATGATCTTCAGAGGCTGCCCAAAACTTTAGGTGAAAAGCAGATGAGAAATTTTATAATGGATGGATCAGTCTAACAGCACCTGAATCCAGTGATTAATCTCAACATCACATAGAAGAAGAAAACCAGACACATTGAACCTCCTGGTATAACACTATAGGAAGTACATCACACCACATAGGTGGTACTCTTGCTGAAAAAAACCCCGATTAGATCAAGCCTCTGACTCTAATAGCCAATTTAGGGGAAACAGCCATAGTCAGAGGGACATAAAGAACACAACAGGGATCCAATCAGCAAAACCGAGAATGAATACTCCAGCAGTCAAAAATCCATACCTTAAGCAAATACATTCAAAAGTTGAGAGAGAGAGAGAGAACCTTCTTTAGATTAAAAGAGACTTTCAGAGATAATTTAATTAAAGAGAAATTTAAACAAAGACAATAAAATTAAAACCACAATAAGATACTACCACATGCACACTAGAACACCAAACAAAGAAAAAGATGGAAAATGAAAAGTGTTGGAGAGGATGTGGAGCAGTGGGACACTCACACACTGCTGGTAGGGAAATAAATTAGAAGAACACTTGGAAAACCTGATTGGCAATGTCTACTGAGCTGATCATACACATACCCAATGACTCAGACACGCCACTCTTAGGCATCTGTAGCAGTGATATGACCGAGATAAATGAAAAGATTATGTACGTGACATTCACAGCACCATAATTCATAATAAGACTAAAACTGGAAAATGCCCAACCCCCCACACAATTATTGTGAAATATCCAAACAATATAATACTATACATCGATGAGAACAAATGATCTATAACTATGGACAATAATGTAAATCTCACACTCAATATGCTGACTAAAAGGAGTCAGACACAAAAGATGACATGATATATGATTCCATGAAATTTTCTTCTAATCTCCCAATACAGTTGGGGGCTGGAGAAGAAATTCAACATCCAATTCCTTTTAGTTGAAGGTACTTCAGTGCCTGCTTATATCACCTGCAGGGTAGGTAACCTCGGATAAACATGCATCCTCTGAGCCCTAGGAAAGTGATTCACTACACATAGGACCAAGGGTAATGCTGTGTCCAATGGACAGAAAACTGAGTGCAAGACAGGCCTCGGGACCAGACCTAACCCGCTCACTTTAGGTGACCTCAGATAAGTCAACATTCCTCCCCTGGCCTCACCTGCCAAAGGAGTCTGAAAGCCCCGCCTCCAAAACAGTGAAGCCTAGGGCACAGAACAATGTGATACCCATCAGAAAAGCACTCTGAGTTCCTAAAAGGGAGAGGAATTCACCGTGGAAGTCCAAGGAATTATCTTAACAGCCAAGATGTCTAATGCGTAGTAACTGTGATCTGGTTAGCAGTGTCAGCTGTGGAGACAGACGAGGGCTGAACCCCTAGTTCCACCAGCTCCAAATTGTGTGACTTTGAATATTAAAAGTATTCTTCACCAAAGAAGACTTCATCTTAAGTCACTAAGTCATCTCATCTGTAAAACCAGGATTAAGACTGTAGAAGTAAAAAGCTGAAAAACATGGACTTGTCTTGGGGTTTTTTAAAAGATAAATGGTTAGGAATCACATTATTTAAAATTTAAAATTTAAAAATTTAAACTCACAGATGTTGGGATAGTTGGCTCTCTCTGACCTTGGGAGAAGGAAAAGACATCTCAATGAATCAGTTTCCTCTTCTGCAAAGCTGAGAAAGCACTCAACCTTACCTTATGGGTTGTTGCTTTGAGAATTAATTGAGTTGATATATGAACACCCCGAGAACAATGCAAGGCACACAGTAACAGCACTCCAAAAAAGTTCACTATTTTTAACAGAAAACTTACAAGTTGAGAATTTTAGTTTTGAAAATGCACAATTTGCATGTATCTTTAATAAAGCTTAATCATTTATGGCTGAATCCTATTCATCAACTGATGCATGTTTTAAATAGTTAACTTTCACTATAACCACTGTTGAATGCCTGACTACTTATCACGAGAATATCCCTAAAGCACTTTGAACGACTGATCTCAGGAAACAGCACCACCATTCCTGCAAGGCATGTGGCTGAACAAAAAGCCAAGGGATCATCCAGGACCCTGCCTTATCCTCACATCCCCCACGATGACCAACTGCTGGTCCCTCCTGCCCTAGCTCCAACATGCCCCATCCAGGCCACCCCTGACCTTTGCACACTGCTGCAGCTCTGGGCCCATCCAACCTCGTCCCTCCCCTGGAGTCAGCAAGGTTCTCCTAATGGTCATCTCCACAGCTGTCTTGTCCCTGTCCAGTCCATTCTGTACACAGCAGCCAGAGTCGCCTTCTGAGAACATGAATCAGAGCATGTCACTCCCACACTCTAACCGTCCACCCTCAGAAGAAACTCCCAACTCCTTACAGGCCCAAAGATGTGACTCGGACCTCCTTCGACCTCCTCTCCTACCATCTGCACATTGTCTGCCAGGCTCCAGCCACTGAAGCTTCTTGTCTGACCTTAGAACAAGTGGTGTCACGCACATCACAGGGCCACTGACCAAAAGATCTTTCCAGGCCTGCTTTCTTCTTCTCGTTCAGGACTCAGCTCAAATGCACTTCCTGAGAAAGCGCCTCACTGACAACTCCATCTATAAAAATCACTGTGCTCACCATATTCCACTCTGTCTACATGTTTGTTTTCTTCGAAGCACTCACACCTATATGGAATCGCCTCCCCCGCCCCCCCCGCCCTCCCCCCCCCCCCCCCCCCCGCTTATTGATGTGTTTACCTGCTTGTCGCACTCGTTTTATGAAACTAGAATGCAACACCAGAAAACCTGCCTGTCTTGTTCTCTGTGCTGTGTTCCCAGTGCCTGGTTCAGTGCCTCGCACATAAACCACTGACTTAATTTTACACAAATGAAGGGATTGCTACCTATCTGACACTTCAGAGATGACACGTATTTAAAGCCGAGTAGCAGGAGAATTGGCAAAGAAGTTAAACATTAAAGGATTCAAAAATTGAAGAAAACCTTGGAGTTAATCTACAGCAGTGCTTTTCAAACTTGGATGAGTACCTTGACCAACTGGAAAACTGATCAAATATAGGTACTTCCCACTCTACCTATGTGGAGTGCGTCCAGGAATCTGCAATTGTAACAAGCACTCCCTGACAATTTCAATAAAGTGGCCCATGGACCACACCTGCAGAAATCCTGACCCAAACAGCTGACATTTGTGTAGCATTAATTTAATGTCTGCCAGGTAGAGTTCTGTGCATTCTGGGGTGTCTCTGTTGATGTAATTACTCGAAAGTGCACTGGTCCCTCCCTCCCACCCATGACCATAGATAGCTTTCCCATTTAAATCACACTTAAAACTCCACAATGTTTCTGGGTGGTCGGGAACACTGGGCATTGTTACGTGGTTGCAGGGTGGTGACTTTCCTGAAGTGTCCCAATGACAGGACCCTGATCTCTTCATTCTTGCTCCAGGGGCCTGCCTGGCACACTTGACATCACACTCGGTTCTTCTGCATCTGCCCCTTCCCTGGGGCTCAGAGTCCACACCTCTCTGACGTACTACTAGAAGGATGAGACAGCACGTGGAATAGAGAGGAACGTGAGAGAATGGGGGAAGCACATGAAACGCAGGGATGGGGGCGAGGATGTGCTCGACTGCCCCCACTCGGTTCACTGGAAGCTGTGCAATGACACTCTGCCTCCCCCCCAGCTCCATCGCACATCCCCCTCCCCTCACGGCAGTGACAATGAAGCTCACCCATCACGGAGACGTGGGCTTATCCCTGCTTGCTGTTACATGTCCAAGTATTCTCTCTAGTAATCACGCTATGATGCTAATGGCGCAGGTATCACACTGACAGAATAAAGGAGTAAAGTAGGAACGGAGAAATAAAATTTGGTGAGGGTATACTAGATGCCACACATTGCATATCATTATTTTCAGGCATTTTCTCTTTAAGACCTCAAGGCAATGCTCCGAGGTGTGCATCATTCGTTCTACAGATGGGAGACAGGCTCAGAGAAGAACAGACATGCTTAAGGAAGTTGAGAGAGATGTCACATGGTCACAGAGGCCAACTTGAAGGGCTAACACTGACCAATTCTGAGACCATTTGAGCATCAAAATATATAATTTTAATAAATCCTTCGAGAGAAAATGGGAATCTAAGGGTCACACTTAAATGAGAACAATTACTTAATTAGTTATAATTAATTAATTAGAATTAATTAATTAACAAGAGGGGATAGGGCAAGCTCAACCCTACAGTCAAATGCTAACGAATAATTCTAGAAGGAATGACAGGATGGGAAAAGCGATACTTGACAGAAACTGTAGTAACAAGTGACTCAAGCAAGAATCATAATTGGATGCTCATACCACATCAAGTCCCACTGCAGTAACCGAGTCACCATAGTAACCATGCTGGCTGAGTAAAGCTGGAGAAAAATAAACAATATCCACCCTGATCGAGTTCCAATATGCGCTAGAAATTAAAAGGACTGGCATAATGCACAGTAATTAACTTCACGTATTCTTCATAATAAACATTCCCGGCAATCTCTCTCTCTCCTCCTTCATCTGCTCTCCCACCCACCACTTTGTCTCACCACCCAAGATCCCAGGAATTCATTGAGGTAGATTTGCCAGAGGGTAGAGAAAAGTCCCCATAATTCAACAGATTCATTTCTGACCACGCACATAGATTTTCAAAGCCACTAAACTATTTTAGTGATGGATTTTTCTGGAGATGACCTTGTAGAATTGCCTCTGGGACATTTTTCTCCCTAGTTTCAGTAGATTGACAATAACAGGTAAAAGCTGACTTGTAAGTACAGGCAAATGCATGTTATGCATCAAATACTTTTTCCATCCTAGAGTAACTTGTGTTTTCAACCGAAAAGATTTCTCAACAGCTTCTGTCGAACGTTTATTTGGCTTCTGACAGTTTAATGAAAATAAAATACAAAGATTTTACTTAAAAATACTGCCATTTACAATAGCAACAAGAAGCATGAGATACTTAGGAATGATCTGTCCACAGATGTGCAAACCCTGTACATTGACTACTACAAAACATGGCTTAAAAAATTAAAGGAGACATAAATAAATAGAAGGACGTTCCATCTTCATTGTTTGGAAGACTCTGTATTGTTAAGATACCTATTCTCCCAAACTAGTCTATAGATTCAATGCAATCCTAATAAAAATCCTAGTAGACACATTTTAAAAGAAATTGACAGGATGATTGTGATACAATTGTCACATCCATAATACAGACTATTATGTACCCTTTAAAATGGTATAAAGAACAACACAGAGAAGATTTTTTTTGGTTTGGCCTCTGAGAGCAGCAAAGATTGAAAATATTGATGCTGAGTGTTGGCGAGTATATAAAGAAATAGACATTCGTGCTCCATGGGTTGAGAGGATATGTTTTAAAGGCCAGTTAAGTAATATATATCAAAATTTGTAAATGGCCACGAGAAGAGGAAAAGCAGCCCCTGACATTCAGGAGCTGGACTGGTACCCACAGCTAGGCCTTGGTGATTTCTTGTTGAATATAAACAATTTCACAGAACATTAACATCTGATAAGACCACTATGTGACTTGATGTATCAAGACAAAAACAGGGCCACTCTGTAACCAAATATGAACACAGAAAAACATTGTCTCAATCACAAAAATGTCCTAATATCCCCATAATCTGGCTATTATGAGTGACTGCTAACTTCTTTATCTATCACTTTTGCCTTGGTCTAGTCTTTCCCATTAGTAGAGCGAGATTGATTTGGATAACAAATGATAGAATTACTCCTGCTTCCTGAGAGCTTTCTATCTACAGCAAAGCCTCAATTCCTTAAATCCTCCCCCATATCACCTAACGCAAGTCCCAATCCTATAATAAGTCATCTCTAAACCCTTTCATTGAAGCACTCCATGATTCCCCACAGTGTGTGTTCCCCCTCTCTGTAACTCAGTTTGTTCAAATACAAGTATGTTCTTGGTGGTCTTCAGCTGGAGAGCATTGCCTTTCATGATCTTAGACAAAGCAGTTCCACTTCAAGGAATTTATCATACAGAAATATTCAAACAAGCATAAAGATATCAACAAGGATGCATCAATTTGCATAGGGAAAATATATGAATATGTTAAAGAATAGGAAAGAATATGCTAAAACGTATGTTGCATGGAAACTACAAAATGCTGCTGAGAGAAATTAAGGAGACCTAGATCAGTAGATACATTTTGTTCAGGGGCCAGAAAAGTCGACATTGTTACCTGTCAGTTCTCCCTTAATTGAGCTATTGATTCAAAGCTATCCTCATCACAATCCCAGCTGGAGTTTTTGTAGAAATTGACAAGCTAATGCTAAAATTCGTGTGGAAAAGCAAGAAAAAGAATCAACAAAATAACTTTGAAAAATGATAGAGGACTCACACTGCTTGATTTCAAGACATCATAAAGCTACAGTAATCAAGACAGTGTGGCATCATAATCAAGATACAGAAGTAGATCAAAGAAACAGAATAGAGTCCAGAAACAGACCCATACATTTAGGGACAACTGTTATTATTATTATTATCATTATTATTATTATTTATTATTAAATATTATCAAAGGGGAAGGTAGATAGGGGTAAAAAGAGTCAAATATTCGGTGACAGAAGAAAATCTAACTTTGGGAGGGCCAACTGATGTTTGACAAAGATGCAAAGGCAACTCAGTGGAGAAAGAAATCTTTTAAGCAAGTGGTACTGGAAAAATTGGCTATCGCTATGCCAAAAATTGAACTGCAACCTATATCTTGTATCATACACGAAACACTCGAAATGGATCACAGTCTGATATGTGAAACCTAAAACTATAACTTTCAGTATATAGGATAAAATCTTTGTGACCTCGTTACATATAACACCAAAACACAACTGGTAAAAAGAATTGTTCTTCATCAAAATTAAAAACTTGTGCTCATCAAAACATACATTTTTAAGAGAATAAAAATATAATCCAGACCTGGAGAAAATATTTCTAAAACATATCCAGTTAATACATTTGTATCCAGTATATATAAGAAACTCTTAAAATCAACAATAAACATGCACCGCCCAATTTTTTTTAAAGGGCAGTAAGTTTTACACATACTTCGCCCAGGATATCTGGATGGCAAATATGTTTATGATGTTCAACATCATTAGTCATTAGAGAAATGCAAATTAGGTCTGCAATGATATATAGCTAAATTAAAAAGACCGACCATACCAAGTGTTAGCAAGGATGTGGAGAAATCCGAACTCTCACACACTGCTGCAGGAACGTCAAATTGTACTTTGGAAAACTTAAAAGTTAAACATATAACCTACCATATGATCTAGTCATCCCACTCCCGGGTATTTACTGAAAAGCAAAGCATACATCTACAGAAACACTAGGACGCGAATGCCGATAGCAGCTTTATTTCTCATTGCCAAAATCCGGAAACCCAAATGGTGATGTGAATGGATAAGCAAACTACAGTATAGCCGTATAGTGGGATACTACTTGGCAATAAAAAGCAATGACTATTGTGATACATGTAATGTGGATGGATCTCAAATAATTACGGTGAGTGAAAGAAGCCTGACTCCAGCCAGCCCGCTCCCAATACACGTTGTATTTCATTTATATAAAATTATAGAAAATGGGAACGATTCTATAGTCAGAGCCGTGGTTGTCTGGGGGTGGGGAGACATAGGGCATGGTGGGAGGGATTACGAAGGGGCATGAAGAAACTTTAGGGGGTCATGGATGTTATGTTCACTACCTTGATTGTGATGGCTTTAGGGAGGTATGCATGCCAAGACTTATTAAATACTTTAAATATAATTTCATGTATGTCAATCTTCTCTCAATAAAGCTGTTAAATAAGTATGTAAACACTAAATTAGAAAGATAATTGGAAAGACGAAAAGGCAAGTTGCAGATTACAGTCCTATTTTCACGAGAGAATTTGTACATATTGTTTAAGAGGATATGCAAGGGGAGATTAGGCACTATGCACCAACTGTTAACACACAAAAAGCATGGAGTGATTCAAAAATGTGCTGAAGCATATTTATTGACATGGAGATATTCACAACGTAGTTCATGGGGGAAAGCAGGTTACAATACAAACAGTATTTGCAGGATATTGTTTTAGTTTCTTAACTTTAAAAATCTCAAAGCACATAACCCAATATTTTCACACACCAAGACATTCCCTTCAGCTCAGACCAGGGGCTGTAAATGCTTACCAAGAGCCTCAGAGAACACAACCACAGCCCAAAAGTCCCAGGCATGCTGAACCATATAGACTTTCGGGAATCACTATCACGTTGGTTGAGGCAACAGCGTCTCTGCTAGCTTTCCTCTTTTGTATTGATGAAGCTGCAGTTCTGGGTCTAAGTTTCTTCAATGAAGTTTGTCTAGTAGTTTTAGCTAGTAGAAAAGCAGGAAGTGGGCTAGCCTACTAAGTAAAAGATAGAGCTTTCTGGCCTTTCACGTGACACATATGAAATGTTATAAATGATAAAACAATTATGATTTCGCGAGGAGGAAGAAAGCAATTAATTATCTTTTAAAATGTAATGTATGACACAATGTACAGAATGATTCGTTATTTGGGGGAATACATACAGATTGAAAAAGATAGGAAGGATATACAGCAAAATTTCACTTGCCGATGACTCCAAATTCACATCCGTTTTTAAACATTCAATAATTTTGGGAACCTATTTGCAGACACGACCAGTGCACATCCATACACCTGTCCTAGAAAGGTGAAGCCAAATCCCTGACAGACGTGTGAGCTTGGAGGAAGAATTGCAAGGCTGGCAGGGACAATATCCACAACAAATAGAATCATTAAACCCAGTCTCTGAGGCTCCAAGGCCACCACCTAAAAAAGTGAGGACTTCCAGGTAGTGAGTGGGTTTTGGTATCAGACGAATCAGCTATGCCACCTGCTTGCTATGGGAATCTAGGAAAAAACATTTAGCCTAATTCTCTTTGGAGGTGATCCAGAATAATGAGTTATAATAATAATAAAAACTCCCAGTACCTAACTCACGGGACTGCTGTGAGAAGAGGGGAGAGAAAAAACTGTAAAATACAGTGCCAACACAGTACCTGACAAAAGAGCAGATACTCAGGAAATATATCCTCCCTACACCTATCTCCTTTCTCTCCTGTGAGACGACTGACATAAATGAAATAGTTTAACAAATATAAGAGCTAGAAATGTAGTAACAAAATTTGTAAAACTGAGTATTACATTTTATCTAGGACTCAGGGCCACTTCTGTATAGTAGAATGAGTTATCTGATGCAGCTAGTGTATCAGCGTGCACAGGCCTTACTTCTGCAACCACACTATATGTTCAAGGATATTCTTTTCTACAATATGAAGCTACAAATGATCTAAGCAGATACTAACAAACAAGTAAGCTTACTTAGGATGAACTGGTTCATTAAGTAAAATGTTAAAAAGCGCCCCTTTTATCTTTACACAAGATAAAAATCAAGACGTTTTCAGCTCACGATGTGATATTCATTTGAAAAATGGTCCAAGCTTAAACCTAGACACTGTCACAGGTAATACTATTAAAGATGGAATGTATTATACGCACACTGTAATGAACAAAACATTATGCAAGGCTCTTTGAGGACAGCCAGCCTTTGAGTTTGGAGATTATTCAAAGTGTTCTCTTTTTATTACATCGTTTCTATAATCACTTTAACTTCACGGAAAATGGCCATGAGTGTGTTATAACCCGAGCGATCGACAACTACAATTGAGCCCTTTCTGATATGCTCCTTTATGTTAATAAATATGGCCACGGCACTAACGAGATTGGCTTTTGCTTCTTTCTGGTTAAAGATAAGTTTTAATGCTGCTAACGCCTTTGTATCGATCATGTCTCTGGCTGCAGCTGGGTTTTCAGACAAATTCAAAAACACTTTCAACACGAGATTTCTGGTTTTACAATTTCCCAGGGATAGCAAATGAAAAAGCTCTGAAAAGTAACTGGCGACAATATGGTGATGGTTAGAGTCAGTCGTCAGTTGCCCTAGTATCTTCAATCCCGACTGCTGTCCGGGTGAGTTCAAGGGAAAAGACACGGTTTCCTTACACATATGCTTAACATGTAATTCAATCTTGCATTGTCTTTCATTCCCAGAAGGGGGATTCAGGGTAATTGTGGCCTTTTTTCTCCTTTCAGAGGAAGGAAAACTGAGCAAGCTTTCAATAAGTGTGACCACACCCACCTCATTAATGAACTCTTGTGCAAACGGATGAACATTGTTGATCCCCATTGCGATCTGAGCTATTTTATGAATGAGGGGATCAGTAGTTGACTTAAGTAAGGTAACCAGTTTTTCAAATTCCTCAGAATTCATGTAGCATTCCATTTTGCAAGGGCAAGCAAATGGCTTAATCCCATTCACCTCCCTGATCCTGATTTGGCGTCTGATCTCCTCTATGGTCTCAACACAAGGGTCAGAACCAAATGGGTACTCAGGGCTAGGCTGTGAGCCTGAGGGAGTTCTCCTAGAAGAACATGCTGTCACCACAGGCAAAGAATGAGTATTTTCCTCAGCTGAGGCCAGAACAATGTATGAAGGCCTTGTCTCAGAGGGGACTTGGGATCTAAATCCTAACACTGCTGGAGTGACAGCAGGGGCTTTGGGCCAGATAGTTACCTCAGACCAGTCCTTGGGCCTATTTTTTTCATTAATTTCATCCACAGGCTGGGGCCTAACTATCCTACTCACGGGTCGAGGACTAGGGTCAAAACTAGTTTCATCTCCATCCCAAAACCAGTTCCCAATAACGTTTTCTTCCTCTTCCACCTCCTCCTCCTCCTCCGCCCCTGGCCTAGCCTTGCAGCTAGGCCCGGCCAACGCAGCCTCTAACTTCCCAGCACAGGCCGGGGGACCAGTATCAGCCTGACCTTCATCCTTAGCACTGGAATGATTGCCAGTCTCTTCTCCATTCCAGAACCAGGAACCAACACTGGTGTCGTCCCCAGCCCAGAACCAGGCATCAACACCAGCCTCATCTTTACACACGGACCTGGACCCAGCACTAGCCTCAGCCACAGAACAAAACTGAGATACTCTAGTGGCCTTGTCTTCAGCTTTGGGGCTGAAATTTGCCAGGGACCTTTCTTTCATCTCAATAGCAATCTTGTTCTTAGATACTGCCTTCATCCCTGCCACTGCATCTGCCGGAGACCCTGCCTTGGCTACTGCTTTGGCTTGGATGTCGGCTACAGGCCCAACTACGCCAGCAACCTCCCTCTTCGCTTCAGCTTTCACACCAGCCTTTTTTGCAGTTCTGGCCTTATTTCTACTCCTAGTCATGGCTGAAACCGAGTTATACAGACAGCCTTGGCCTTGGTTCTCAACGTGTCCCAGGTCCGTGTCTTGACACTCTTTCACTGGATCAGAGAGAAACTCTGTAGCAAGAGGCAGAGCCAATTGTCAGTTCAGCAGCCTCGCGGCCCTTTCCAAACACACAGCCTGTCAATGACACAGACAGAGGGCAGAGGTGCTCAGGCTGAGCAAGATGATGGTCCGAGGAGAGACCTGTTGAAAGTGATCATCTTCCACTACTCCAAGGCTACCACAGCCACCGCTGGAGATAGACCTGAAGAGGAAGAAGGAAATGGGCTTTGAGTCTCTTACAACTGTGCGTATCTATACGGACAGCCACACAGGCCATAAGAGAGTAGAGACAGATTATGGATGGGGTAGAAGTGGAATCACAGAAAACTGTTACCTCATTTTATCCCTTCCACACTCCCACTAATGCCCAACATTGTCCTCCCCAGGCACTACTGCACTCTTTTGTCTACAATAAATAGTAGCAGGGATGACGGGAGAGCTTGTTGAAGGTGAGAGAGGATAAGAAAATCCAGCCCTATACTCTACAGGTCCATCCAGGTCGGCCTCATACCAACCTGCATTGAACGGGAACAATTTTGTTCTCCTTCCTTGCTTCCAGTGTCGATAAGCCCTACAGCTGAAACCACAGGCAGACCTATGGACAGAAACACAGGGAGGACTGGAATTCTGAGTTTTGGTAGACAGATATGCACTCTGGTTTCCGAACCCAATACCTGTGGCCTTTCCAAATCTAGAGCTTTGGTTATACAGTCAACCCTTGAACAACGCACTGGATAGGGGCGCTGACCTCCCATGTAGCTGAAAACCCAAGTTTAACTAAAGTAAGCCCCCCGCAAACACGGATCCCCAACCACAGAGGTGAACCTTGAACAATCTGGGTCTAAACGGCAGGCAGTAGAACTGCACGCGTCAACCGAACTGTGGTCAAATGAAAAGAATCCACTATGTTCAAACCTGTACCGTTCAAGGGTCTATTGTGTAACGTTTCTGGCCTTGGTCCTCCTCATGGCTTCCCTCCCCATTTCCTGGGTATCTTTCAATTACCTTACAGGCACAATCCTGCCACACCCCACACCCATGTCCTATACACAAATTTAAGGGCAGCGGTGTCTAGAATACTGGAAGACAATGGCTCCAACACATGACCTGGTCTCACCCACTTGCCGACAGCCAATTCCCGCCCCCAATCAATAGGGGTACTATGCTCACACTCACCTTGGAATCAAATGAATTGTCTTCGTTTTCTTTCTTAATCAAATTCTAAGTGAGCGGCTACCTGCAGATTTCTACAGGAACCTATGAAGGAACAAACCTGCAGACAGACAAAAAGGCAGAGAAAAGGAACAGAAGAGATTGAGATGGCTCAACCCTTACAAGTGTCGTAACATATGCTTCTGGATGCACGAGGTCATGTTAAATGCCTCCCACCCGTCTGCAATTCCAAATGAGTCCCCATACAGTCCTCTGAGACCTGCGGGCTTGTCTAATTACACCTCCCAACTCTGAAGTTGGTCATTTTCCCAGCAGAGGCCACACCCCTTTCCCTGAGCAAAAATATGAGGCACAAGAGTGGGTATTTAGAAAGCAGGCAGTAACCAAAACGGGGACGATTATTTCAATAGCAGCTTTGCACACCCCTGCCCTTTCTCCTTCTCCATGCATACACAGACCCTACCTCATCCACCACCTATGCCAGCCGCCCCTCAGAGCAGGGGCCCTCGGGAGACGCTATCCTTCCCACCAAAGGACAGTCCTCTGGCTGGAGAAAAGTCACACCCAACAGAAAGAGGGAGGGGCATTCAGCAAAACACAAGAAAATATGTTGACGACGGTAGAAAAACATCAGGTGAATGGCCAGATACCCACAATTCAGGTCCTAACGTCTCCTTTCAACAATCAGGAGATAAGTAAGAAAAATGTGTCCCAACTCCCATGGTTCCTCAGGTAGCCACCCTCGGGAACTCCACAAAATCTGTGGGACTACCTGTAAAACCAGTATGAGAGGGGCTGAGACGGAGTTGAGGTTTCCAGAACCAGAAATTAAAGAAGTAGAATGACTCCATGCGTTCTAAACTGACTCTTCAGAAAGCTTTTCCCCTTATTCTGAACCGACATTACCTCAACCTAGTAAAGTGGGCAGGGATGTTGAGAAAACAAGATCCCAAAATAAACAGCACACTATTTACACGGATCCTTCCTATGAGAGTCGACCGACTCCTCACCCTGTCATTTGCCTGCCTTTAATCGCACGCAAGACCCAAATATAGACGGCGATGAAACTTGTACTAAGACAAGGGTAAACATTTCACTCACTTCGGTGTCTTCTTAATCTACCCGCTCCGTGCCCCGTTTGCCGAAATCGCCAACCTAGCGCGCAGACAGGAGACTTGGCATCAACCGGGCGCCTGTGGGAAGGGAGATCACCCAGGACGCGAGGCCCAATGGGCCCCTTTCCAGAACCAGGGCCCGGAGCGGCCAACGTCCCCCCATCCCCCGGCGCCCCCCAGCCCAGCTCCCGCTCCGCCATTTCTCCCGCAGCTGCCTGGCCCACAGCCCTCTCGCGGCACAGACGCCGTGGGGGGGCGGGGCGCGGGCAGCGGGAAAGCGGCCTGGGGAGCGGCCGGCGTGGTTCGCTTCCTCAGGGGCCCGGGGAGCCTCCCTCGCCACCCCCGCGCCCGGCCCGCGCCGGTCGCCGCCGCCTCCTCGCTGGGGACCCTCGGCGCTGCGCACCGCTCAGGAGCCGGTTCCGACCACGTCGCCTCCTCCTCGCCAGGCTGCAAGCTGACCGAGCGAGGGACCACCCCCGCCGCCGCCACACCCCCACTTGCCTGTGCAGGCTCAGGGCCCCGGTGGTGGGCCTCCCCTCCGCTCAGAGCTCCTCGCTCGGACTCCCACCGCCTTCCGTGCGCACCGAACTGCAGAGAGGTGTCCCGGCCCCCGCGTGAGGTACGACGCCGAGCAGGGTCTGCGCAGGATGCCGCACCAACCGCTGGCGACGAGGGTGTCGGGAAGGAGGCGGAGGGATACGGCACGAATGGGCTCGACGCCCCCTCCCAGGCCCACCGTAGTTCCGACCCGGAGGGGGCGGGGCCGGAGCCCAGAGCAGCCCCCGCGCCAGGCACGGATTAACGCCAGCCCGCCTCGCTGGGCCTCCGCGGCCCCCCACGGGGCGACCCCTCCCACGTTTCCGGCTCTGCGGTCTATGCCACAGACCCTCTGGGTCCCGCGGGCGAGGGGCGGGGCGAGCAGGAGCCGGAGGTCGGATGGAGCCGCGCTGGGAGCAGCAGCGGATGGATACAAATCGCCCCTCGATGAGAGGCGTGCGCGCGTGCGCGTCCAGGGACTCCCAACTGCTTAGTGTCCGCCTCCTCCCCCTCCCCCTTGCCGCCCGCCGTCCGTCCGGGCCGCTGGTGGGGGAGGGGCTGTGAGGATGCGGGCTGGGAGGGGAGAGGCGATCCAAGGCCAGACCACGCGGAGGTCCTACCCGCCCCCCAGGTTCTTTCTTAATTCACGGGGCCACGGCGGGGGGAGAGGTGGGCGGAGGCTGCCGTGGAGGCCTCACCGCTGCCCCTCTTCTAAAGGCACACCTAGGGAAGAATCCACTGCTCTGCGCCGAGATTCATTCTTTCTGCCACGCTGCTTTTTTTCTCACTCGAAATGGTAACGTCCGTTGTCACTTTGTGGTCCCCACAGTTGTCTAAGAAAGAGGGCCTGGCCCTGTCGGGACCGCACCGGGTCACACAGTCGTCCCCGTCTGGTCCCACGGCCACGTGTCAGGCACCAGTTAGGGCCGGTCCTGGTTCCTCTTCCCCGGTTCTGTCAAGCCTTCTGCAGTCACTTCCAAGTGCTCATGAGCTTTGGCAGTGTGGCAGCGATAAGAACCAGCCTGGGTCTCAGCCACTTGCCATACACACCTGTCCAGTTTATCTATTAGAGCTGTTAGCATATTAATCATACAGATTTTAAATTCCCTGATAATGGCCAAACCTGTATTACATCTGCATCTGGTTCTGATGTTTGCTTTGTATTCTCAAACTGCTTTTTCTTGTCTTTTAGCATGCCTTATACTTTTTTTTATGGAAAGCTGGACATGATATATTGGGTAGTGCGAACGGAGGTAAATAGACCCTTAGAGAGAGGTTTTATGTTCTGTGTAATGTTTACTGTAGTTGTAGGTGCCAGTCTTCAAATTCTAGTGTCCTTATTTTTGTCTCCTCTTATCCTTGGGCTTCCCTAATTACTCGTTGCAGAGGGAGTCCGCATGTTGCAGCTCTTTCAGCTGTACTCCACTCCTGTTCTACTGCAGGCTCGTGACAAGGTGGAAAATGTGTGTTCTGTATTCTTCCAATTAAATCCCAGAGTTCTGTGGGCCCGTGTTCCTAGGCTGTGACCTTCACGAGTGTTCTGTGTCTTCTTTCTCCCCCTTATGTGAAAATGGAAGACTAGAGTGGGCTGGGGATAAGGCTCTGGGAAAAAGTTGTTTTCCACTAGAGTAGGCATTTCTCATGCAGAAGGCTGTGGGTGTATTTCACAAGAGCACAATTCCCCTCCCACTGCCAGAGCCATGAGGGAATCTTTCTGGGATCTTCACTGTGAGAACCTGCTGGAATTCCTGGATCTAAAGCCCACTAAACCTTTTAAGACCACACATGGGGGTCCTCGCTCTCATACTATTCCACAGTCTCCATCCAGTAATTTGTCAAAACTACCGTTTAAGTCTTCTCACTTTATATGTCTCTAGCCTTTTCTGCTCTATGTATGGAGAGATAGGCTGTGACTCACCGGATTTTCTTTTCTCTAGAATAAGGGGTGGCCATTTGCCCTGTGACCTCAGGTCTCTGAAGGGTCTAAGGTAAGTCACTGATTTTCAGTTTGTTCAGCTTCCTTTCTGGTTCTAAGTACAGGAAGGATAGTTCCAAAACTAAAACTGGAAGTCTGGCCTATGGATTTTAACTGGGTAGCTAAAGACCAGTGAACAGCTTTGGTCCTCTTCTTTCAGCTGAACTTCAGATCTGGAGATAGAGTTGTCCTTGAAAACCTAGCTGTTCCATACATTTTAGGTCTTTTCCCTCCCAGGTCTAGAAAATTTATGTGGCTCCCTGAACTTGGCATCTCAGCCTCCAAATACTTAACTTGGAGTGCAGATTAGCATTCAGACTTCCTGAATCAACATTCCTTGTGAGGTTTGAGCAACTGTGACTTAACCCAAGAAGAAGGAAGACATCTCTGTCACCACCACCACCATCAAGAGGCCATCCACTATACTACTAGGTGCTTGCTTAGAGTACGTAGCTTCTGAGCCCCGGAAGCGCGTTCTAGAAGGAGACTGCATGGTTCAGTTGGGACTTTCTCCTCTGGGCTCTACTCCGGGACTTGGCTGGACTTCAGAGCCAGGCGGTCCAGGCTGAGCAGAGACTTTGTCACTATTTGTGTCGCTTCGGAAAAGGTACTTCATGTTTTTGTAACTCAGTTAATTCATCCCTCAAAGTGAGCTGGTAATAATGACTTCACAGGATTCTTGTGCACACCACATGAGAAACTATCTGATTTACTGAAATGCCTGCATGTATCAGGTCTTTCTAGTTCCTTTTAAAATTGTGAGCTAGTCATATCATGGGTTAGGCTGGCGTAAGTAGGAAAGAGTAGATGAGAGCTCCATGGTGGCTTTCAGAGGTCATTGCCACCGGGCTAAGACATTACCACTGTGCTCCTCAGTGCTTTGTATACTGTTTTGCTTGCCACAACCGAAACTTACTGAAAAAACTTCATTTTTGCATAAGTATGTTTCCCTCTTCCTCGTGGTCCTGTACCACAGGGAGGCTGATCCCACTTCCAGGGGTCATCTTCCTGGTCTAGGGGTAATCCATCCCCTTGGTATTCTCTCTCTGGTTCAGGAAGGGGAGGTGATCTAACTCTGCTCAATGAGACCTTAGAAGACCACAGAAAGACTTCTGAGGGAAGTGCCTTCGCTCATAAGAAAAGGCCATCAAGAAAGATTCCTTTTCTTCCTCAGGAATTTGCTTACCTCCTAGAATTGTTGCAGCCATCAAGCTTCTAGCCTTAGAATGGAAGCAAATACTGTGAGTGGCAGAAGAAGGAGATGGAAAAAAGCTGAGTCCTTAGCTGAATCAAACAACCATCAAGGCCTCAGTACTTCCAATCAGTGGATAAGAAATCTCCTTGTTAAGTTAGTTTTAGCTAAGTTCCTTGTTATACGAAAATGGAGCAATCGTAAATGATATGTGTGTTCAGGCACAGAACAACTCTTCGATGAGTAAACGTTCCTGACTTTTGTCTGTCAGTAAGCACCTGCCTCTTAAAACCAGTGGCAGAACTCATGTTTCCACGTGAAAGGAAAACTGTAGGTTCTGAACTCCTTGCCTAATGATCGCTAGAGGTCTGACAACTCTGATTGGCCTCTGCTCGAAACCTGAAAAGGACAGTTTCAGGCAGAAAACCCATACCTTTACTCATCTAGGGCAGGGGTTCCCAACCCCCAGGCCACGGGATGGTACTGGTCTGCAGCCGGTGTAGAACCGGGCCGCACAGCAGGAGGAGAGCAGTGGCCAAGTGAGCAAAGCTTCCTCTGTTTGTGCAGCTGCTCCCCAGCACTAGAATCACCATTGCCTCAGCTCCACCTCGGAGCATCAGGCATTAGATTCTGGTAGGAGCACTAGCCCCTGGTGCCAGAAAGGTTGGGGACCGCTGATCTAGGGGTTTCAGAGGTCCATTAAATACTTGAGCTCATAGATAAGCTTGGTTTCAATTCAGAGTCATTGTGTGAAAGTGAACCTTTAGGAAATGTCTGTAATATAAAGATATCAGAGGTTATCTGCTTCCAGTTCAGGTGGCTGTACTGAGGTTGAGAAAGATAAATTCATAGTGTCAACAGTTAGAAAGGTTTAGTTAACTTTCCCCCGGTGTACTGCACTAAGCAACACGGGCATCAGAAGAGGTGGACATTTGGGATTTATCACGAGTGGGGATTTTGCCAGGACAGCGGAGCCAGGCACTAGAGGATAAGGTGAGAGAGTAATAAAATGGACCATGATTGGCCATTACGTTGGGAGGGAAGGAAAAGCTGGAGGAGGCTGATACACTGGGAGAAGGGGAGAAGGGGCAGGGGGTCTAACAACACTCAGGGCTAACGTCTTAAAGTACTTTGCCACAAGCTGTAAGGAACAGAAAATCCGATGAAGATACTGACAGCGATGATGGCATCTTTTAGTGATGACCAGCACTAGAGGGAGGTAGACATAGCGTAGTGGTAATGCGCACCAGCTCCAGATTCAAACTACAGAGGTTTGAATCCCAGCTCTTCTGTTAAACAACTCAGTGAGCTTGGCCAAGTTCCTTACCAGTCTGTGCCCCAGCTCCCTCACATGCAGAATGGAGACGCCAGCAGCATCTATTCCATACGTTTGTTTTGAGGATTAAATAAGTTAAAACATTTAGAACCCTTAGAAGAGTATCTGGTACATAGAAAGCACCCAATAAATCTTAACATTAACAGTAATTACTATTATAAGTAGTAAAAGGCTCAGGTGTTGCAGTCAGATGGGTTTGATTCACACTTCCAGAGCCCAAGTTTCTTCCTCTATGCTCTCTGTCCCTCGACACTAGTTCTGTCTTATTCAGAAAAAAAAAAGACTCCAGTCCATGGTATAGAGAAACAAATGCTGAAATAGGGGCAAATAAAATACTGTGTAAGTACACAGGACGGGGGAATTATTTCCTACCAAGGTGCCAAGAGTAAGGGTGAGGGTATCAGAAAAACTTCAAACACACCCTAGCATTTGAGCTGAACCTAAAAGGATGATGAATATGTTTCCCACAGGCAGAGAAAGGATTGTGAGAGCACTGAAGATCGAGCCAACAGTGTGGGGAAAGGCACAGTAGTAGTAAAGCACAGGGTACAGTTGGGTTGGGGAATAGCAGGAAAGTCCAATGTGGCTTGACTGGATTAGGGCTTGGACTAGGGTGAGGTACCTGAGAGTGAGTGCCTCCTTAAACTGTGTCCTTATCTCATTCTAGTCCTGACCCTGACTTGGAAGCATGTGTTGGGGGATGGAGATGGAAAGGTGGAATTGTATGGAAGGGTGCAAGGCCCTGAAACCCTGCCTAAGGTACTCGGTAGTATTTTATAGATGAGATCCCATTGAAGGTTGCCCTTTTGAAATTGAGGCAGAGAGTGTCAGGGAGTGCCAAGAGTCCAGCTGTGCCATAAGACGATACCTTTCTTTCATTCATGACTGGAGGGATAAAAAAATCCACTCTAATTTTGTCCCCAAGCAGCAACATTTTAGGTCAAATGACATGTGAATGGACCCTGATATTTCTTACGGGAGACAGCCCATAATATTGATCCAGAAAGGGGGTGGAAACAAAAGGACCATATGAGCGATGAGGTTTTTTTACTTCACTTACACCCCAGAAAAAAATCGAGGGATGATCCTGGCCAATGAGTGATCAGAACAGATATAATCATCTTCATTCTTGGAGATACACACACCCCACTTACCCTGTCCTTTGGCTGAGACTGAAAAAACTCCACGGGTGTGAATCAGTTAAGTGCCTGCTTTGAGATGTACATGGGACTTAGAGGTATCCTGCCAGGCCACAATGTGAAGTTTCCCAAAAATAAATACAGTACCCCCAACGGGAATGCTAGGCGGAGGGAGCTCTGATTAAGAAAAAAAAAATCATAGAGAACTTTAAAAACCATCTAAATGCAGGCACATACATGCTGCTTTTTCACCCATAGTGTATTCGTGGGCTCTGCCGCCTTCATTTTTAACTTCTTTATGTATGATGCATAGGATCAGAGGTAGGGATGCATGTGACCATTGTTCTGACACCAGTTCTTTGACACCAACTACCTGAAGTTAGCATCAGGCTCCACAGATTTAAAGGTGCAGTCCACAACAATACTGCCAGTTACAAGTCTTTGAGGGGCCACTGACAAGTTAACTGACAACGTATAAATAAAGGGGTTCTCATGATCCCCTCAGGTTTGATATTTACTGGAACAACTAACGGAACACACTAAAAAGTACTATGCTTCGATTCATAGTTTTACAATAAAGGATACGCATAGGACAAGGTCTGGAAGGCTCTTAGACACACAGCTCTCATGCCCTCTTCCTGTGGGTTCAGGGTACATCAACCTCCCAGAAAATCAGTGTGCTTACCGACCAACCAGGAAGCTCCACAAAGCCCTGAGTTTCCATTGCGGATTTCTTACATAGGCACGATTAAATCCCTGGCCACCTGACTGAACCCAAAATCCAGCCCTCCTTCCCCCTGTGGCCTAAAGTTCCAACTCTAATGAGGTGGTTGGTCCTTCTGGTGACCAGCCCACATCATGAAGCTATCTGAGGGCCCACCATAAGTCAGTTCATTAGCATAACAGAGACACTCCTGTCAAGAATTCCCAAGGCGTTTTGAAGCTCTGAGCCAGAAACCAGGAACAAAGGTTAGATAGATAGATATATTCTGTCTATACCACGCTATGTTTGAAATATTCTCTTTGTCAAACTGCAAACACACACAGACCAGAGACCACAGAGCTTGAGTGGAAAGACCATAACCTGAACAGTGCCCCCCATACTTATATTTTCATAATTCTGAAGGGTAGAGGAAAGAGGGTAAACAGGAGGACTCAAAGTAGTACAGCACAGTTTTAACTCTATACTGAGAATAAAAATAAGAAGGGTGAGTAGACTTAGGAAAATTAATTACTCTCTAGTGACACTTTCCTTGGCATCCGGCCTTGGGGCATTAGGAGGAAATATTTTGCTAGAAAGAGATCGAAGACTACCAAGGGCCACCAGCTAGGATGAAACCAAAGGAACAAGTCCTAAGAAGTGGGCAGAGAGCAAAACAAAGTGTCTGCAGAGGGGAACCTACGAGACCACCCATAAAGCAGTCTCTGCAGTTGTTTCCCAGAAAGATCCGATTCAGGCCCAGGACTGAAAAGACGGAGCCTCGGAGCCTCGGATGGAGTAGCAACCTTTGTGTTCCTAGATGGGAGGGAGTTTCCGCCTGGAGCTGAGATCCGGAGATCCCTTGGGGATTGAGAAGCTTGCCAATATCCCAGTGAGAAATCCTCTGTGAAGGGCCCACAGCATCTAGGTTCCCTCCTCCCGAGTCTGTCTACCTCCCGCTTCCCTAAAGATGCCCAAATCGGGGTTCATTCCTCTCTTGCACCGCCAGGTGGCTAGAGCCTTTGAGCGTAAAGCACAGGCATTCCCCACCCCCTTGTTCTCTCCTACCCTTCCCCAATTCTGAGCTGGTCTCGGCCATCCCCAACGCCTGGAACAGAGACAGAAATTAGAGGGAGTGGCGAATAGGCGGGCTGGGGTGGGGGGTGGGGGGCGGGGGGTGTTGTCATCCTCGCAGTGCTGTTCCACAGCCAGCATCACTGGTTTACACCATTCGAGTGTTGGCGAATGTCACTCCACCGTTTCCTCTCTCTGGGCTCCCCTGAAGCCAACTCCCCCGAGTGTCTGCCTCTCCCACCTACACATGCAAACACAGGCTCAAACAGTACTGGGTGGGGAGCCTGGGGTGAGGGGAGGGCTGTTCAGAAGGCAGGAGGGAGCAGGAGGGCCCGAGGCATTTCCTGCCCCCCATCTATTGTCAGCCAACCGCCTCCCGCGGATTGCCATTTCCGGGCCTCGCACCCCACCTCGTCGGCCAGCGACCCACTTGTGCCTGTCGCAGGATGAGTTCCTGCCTCTCGAGCTCGTGGACGACAGACAGCCCCTGCTAAGAGGCTCGCCCACTGGCCGCGCGATCGCTTCCTCTACCCGCAAACGCCGGAATTCTGGCCACCCGCAGGACTAGTTTTCAGGCCAGCGCGGCAGGCCGAGTGAGACAGCAGCCCACTCACCCAGCCTCCCTAACGATCTGCCACTCCTCCGCGGCAGTCTGTCAGTCGCCAGGCGCGTGTCCTTCCGGTCTCTCTTCCGGGGGACACACCTCTAGACCCGCCCAAAGGGGAGCGTGGGCACGTGACGCGGCTGGCCCACGCGCCCACGCAGTCCGCCTGCTGGCCGCAGCC